>NC_046172.1:4685025-4935363 GCF_011064425.1 Rattus rattus | reverse complement strand
CATAGGTAGCAATGAATATCCTAGTAAGATCACCAGTGGAAGGGGAAGCCTTTGGTCCTGCTAAGACTGAACCCCCAGTGAACGGGATTGTTGGGGGGAGGGCGGCAATGGGGGGAGGGTGGGGAGGGGAACACCCATAAAGAAGGGGAGGGGGAGGGGTTAGGGAGATGTTGGTCTGTAAACCGGGAAAGGAATAACACTTGAAATGTAAATAAGAAATACTCAAGTTAATTAAAAAAAAGGGTTTCAAATAAACAAATAATTCTAGCTAGGAATGTGAATGATTGAGAAGCACCAAAAAATGTTCCATCTTTAGTCATAAAAGGAAATGGCAAAATCAAAATAACCCTGAGAATTCACCTCACACCAGTGAGAATGGCTAAGATCAAAACCTCAGGTGACAGCAAATGCTGGCGAGGATGTGGAGAAAGAGGAACACTCCTCCATTGTTGGTGGGATTGCAGACTGGTACAACCATTCTGGAAATCAGTCTGGAGGTTCCTCAGAAAATTGGACATTAAACTGCCTGAGGATCCAGCTATCCCTCTCTTGGGCATATACCCAAAAGATGCCCCAACATATAAAAAAGACACGTGCTCCACTATGTTCATCGCAGCCTTATTTATAATAGCTGAAGCTGAAAGAACTCATATACCCTTCAACAGAGAATGGATACAGAAAATGTGGTACATCTACACAATGGAATATTACTCAGCTATCAAAACAATGATTTTATGAAATTCATAGGCAAACGGATGGAAGTGGAAAATATCATCCTGAGTGAGGTAACCCAATCACAGAAAAACACACATGGTATGCACTCATTGATAAGTGGCTATTAGCCCAAATGCTCGAATTACCCTAGATACACAGAACACATGAAACTCAAGACGGATGATCAAAATGTGAATGCTTCACTCCTTCTTTAAAAGGGGAATAAGAATACCCTTGGCAGGGAATAGGGAGGCAAAGTTTAGAACAGAGGCTGAAGGAACACCCATTCAGAGCCTGCCCCACATGTAGCCCATACATATACAGCCACCAAACTAGATAAGATTGATGAAGCAAAGAACTGCAGGCTGACAGGAACCGGATGTAGATCTCTCCTGAGAGACACAGCCAGAATATGGCAAATACATAGGCGAATGCCAGCAGCAAACCACTGGACTGAGAATGATACTCGTTGAAGGAATCAGAGAAAGGACTGAAAGAGCTTGATGGGGCTTGAGATCCCATATGAACAACAATGCTAACCAACCAGAGCTTCCAGACTAAGCCACTACCCAAAGAGTATACATCGACTTACCCTGGAGTCCAACTGCATAGGTAGCAATGAATAGCCTAGTAAGGGCACCAGTGGAAAGGGAAGCCCTTGGTCCTGCCAAGACTGAACCCACAGTGAATATGATTGTTGTGGGGAGGGCGGTAAGGGCGGAGGATGGGGAGAGGATCACCCATATAGAAGGGGAGGGAGAGGGGTTAGGGGGATGTTGGCCTGGAAACCAGGAAAGGTAATAACAATTGAAATGTAAATAAGAAATACCCAATTTAATAAAGATGGAAAAAATAAAGAAAAAATTCATATCCTCAGAAAGGAGATGCCAAAAAAAGGTACAAGAAATTTAAAGAACGCCAAAATTGATTAGATAAGAAAAGAAAGTCCCTCCTACCACGTAATAATCCTACAGAACAAAGAAAGAATATTAAAAACTGGTAATAATCATAATGTTAAACCTACAGAACAAAGAAAGAATATTAAAAAGTGCAAGGGAAAAGGTCAAGTAACACATAATAGCAGTCTTATCAAAAGTACACCTAATTTTCAATCACTACAGTTGGAGAAAACAAGATTATTTCATGGCAAAGTCAAATTACAACAGTATCTATACACAAATCCAGCTCTATGGAAGGCACTAGAAGGAAAACTCCAACCCAAGTTTTAACCCTGAAAACAGAAAATATTCTCACACCAGCAGCACCAAAAGAAGGGAAACACACCTACACACACAGAGACACATATACACACACAGACAGACACACCTCTTACACACACACACACACACACACACACACACACACACACACACACACACACACACCCTCTGCTTCAAATGCAAGGGCACCAACACTCATAAAAGAAACATTACTGAGCTTAAATCACAATCTAATTCCACACATTAGTAGTCAGAGACTTCAACAACCCACTCTTACCAATTAACAGGTCATGGAGCTGAAACTAAACATAGAAATAATGAAACTAACATAAGTGATGAATCAAAATGACTTAACCGATATCTATACAACATTTCACCCAAACATAAAAGAATATACTTTCTTCTCAACACCTCATTCAGTCACAAAACAAGCCTAAGCAGGTACAAGAAAATTGAAATAACTCCTTATATCCTATTAGGTCACCATGGATTAAAGTTGGACTTTAACAACAACAGGAACAACAAAAAGCCTACAAACTCATGGAAACTGAACAACTCTCTATTCAGTGATCACTGTGGTTAGTAAAGAAATAAAGAAATGAAAGACTTTCTAGAATTAAATGAAAACGAAGGCACGACATACCCAAACTTATGTATGGGGCACAGTAAAAGCAGTGCTAAGAGGACAGTTCATAGTACTACATGCCTTCCATAAAGAAATTGGAGAGTTCTCATACCAGCAATTTAAAAGTACACCTGAAAACTCTAAGGAAAAAAGAAGCAAACACCCCAAGAAGAGTAGAGGGCAGGAAATAATCAAACTCAGGGCTGAATTCAATCAATTAGAAACAAGGAATCAATGGAACGAACAGTTGGTTCTTCGAGAAAATCAACAAGAAAGACAAACCTTTAGCCAAACTAACTAAAATGCAGAGAGACAGTACCCAAATTAACAAAATCAGAAATGAAAAGGGAGACCTAACAACAGACACAGAAATCCAAAGAATCATTAGGTCTTACTTCAAAACTGGTACTCCACAAAATTGTTAAATCAAGATCAGGCAAACAATTGAAATAGTCCTATAACCCCTAGGAAATAGAAACAGTCATTAAAAGTCTCTCAACTTGTGTGGTAGCTGATGTTCCACCCCAACATGTACACTAACTATGAACCCTGTCTATGAGCACATGAAAGGGCTGGTCCTGCAGAACCAAAGTTTCAAGATCTCCATGACACAGAGCAACAACTCGATATTCAACAGGAGTCCCAGTGAAGATTTGGAATTGATAGTGGAGCAGAAGCCAGAGGCCTCAAACTGGAACAATGATTCAGTGCAATGAACATTTGCAAGCAATGATCTTTGGACAAAAGAGTAAACGTGTGACACACTGACACATCTCAGCTTCCATGATAAGTTTTTATTTATTTTTTGTTTTCTTTTGTAGGGGGTTGCAAGGGTGGATGGTGGATAGGAAGGGATGGGGATATGAGATGGGGTGCGTGATAGGAAATTCACTAAGGATCAATAAAAGGATTTTTGTGTTTTACTTGTTTAGCTGGGTTTTTTATTTGTCTTTGTCTTTGTTTTTGTTTTTGTTTTTAAGCACAGCCAGTGCCATGGTTTTAGTGAAAATTCTACAAGACTTTCAAAGAAGACCTAATAGTAATACTCCTCAAATTATTCCACAACATAGAAACAGAAGGAACATTTGCCAAAATCATTTTATGGGGCCACAGTCACCTGATACCCAAACTACACAAAGACTCAACAATGAAAGAGAATTACAGACCAATTTCCCTTATGAACATTGATGCAAAAATACTCAATAAAATACTTGCAAATTGAATCCAAGAACACATCAAAAGTATCATTCACCATAATCAAGTAGGCTCCATCCCAGGAATGCAGGGGTGGTTCAATATACAAAAATCCATTAATGTAATGCACTATTATAAATAAACTGGAAAAAAGGTCCTCAGCTGAAAAAGCCTTTCACAAAGTCCAAACATTCCTTCATCACAAAAGTCTTAGAGAGGCCAGGGATATAGGGATTGTAGGAACCAGAGGAGACAAGAACATCATCACAAGAGAACCCACATAATCAACCTGGCCTCAAGGGGCTCACAGAGACTGAACCAACAACAAGAGAGCTTGCATGGGACTGACCTAGGCCCTCTCTCTGGTTCTTGTGTAGTTGGTCTCCTTGTGGGACTCTTAACAGTGGGAGCAGGGCTGCCTCTGTCTCTTTTGCCTGCCTGATCTTGGGACCCTTTCCTCCTA
Organism: Rattus rattus; assembly: GCF_011064425.1. Classification (NCBI taxonomy): domain Eukaryota; kingdom Metazoa; phylum Chordata; class Mammalia; order Rodentia; family Muridae; genus Rattus; species Rattus rattus. Next base: position 4,931,147 of record NC_046172.1, on the reverse strand, counting down.
CTGGGTTGCCTCATCTAGCCTTAATACGCAAGGCAGTGCCTGGCCTTATTGCAACTTGACATACCATGTTTAGTTGACATCCAGGAAGCCTGACCTTTCTGTGAGAAACAGAAGGAAAATGGAGCTGGTGGAGGGATTGAGGGATAAGTGAGGAGGAAGCTGTGGTCTGGATGTGATATAAGGAAAGAGTAAATTTAAAACATGTTAATAAAACATTAAAAACATAACAAAGAACGTGTGAGAGAGGTAGAGAATGAGGAAGAGTGAGAGAAGTTAGAGAAAGGGCTGGAGAGATTTGTTGGAATTATGGGACAGGATTGCAGGGGGTAGGAGACAAGATTGTGCACTAAGCAACAAATAGCATGTGATAAATAATAAAGGTTATTTTTCCATGAAAAAGAATATATTTGTTTATATGTATACAAAATGCCTGATGATTTTCAGAGCAGCTATAGCATCTTGTTTTCCTGTCAGCAATGTGAGAGATAGAATTGCAGTTTTGGTTAGCTTTGTTTTTTTGATTTGTCAATAACTCTCTCTGTAATGTTGATGATGACAAGTTACGGCATAGTCTAAATCTTTCATTGTAAACCTTGTGGCTGATGTTTTTTTCAGGTTTTGAGTGATGATCCATAGTTTGTTCTATAACTGAGGATTCATTTACTTTAGTCACCTTAAAAAATTCATATTTACAACTTAGGTCATGTTGTCCATACTCTTTTTAATTTCTATTTCTAGAAATTAAAGTGTACAATTTCATGTTTTTAAACATATCTCAATACATTTTATTAGTATCTCTGCATCTTTGTCTCTTTCTGCTGCATCTTTGGAAATTCTTCATGACATGTATTCCAAGTCACCAAGTCTCTCTTTAAATGTATCTGATTCTTTAAATTTTCATTTGCTATTTCTGGAAGACATTCAGTTATTCATTCATCAATCATTCCCTATCTTCCTTGATGGGAATATATTGTTACCATTCATCTGCAGTCTTCATTTCTGTGTCAATCCCACATTTGCTCCATTTGCTTGCTTTTTCATCTGTTGTGCTTTTGCCTAGAAAATAAAATAAAAGACATCTTTATTTAAAAGAGGGATGCATGAAAATAATAAGTAAAGTGAAAGGTAATTTGGTAACAGGGAGGCATTAAAGAGATGAGTTTGCCAGCTTCTGCCCTACCATTTCTCTAATGGAGCCTGCCAGGAGGTACAATCACTTTGTAATTATATATCCTAAACCATGTTATTTCTGGTTTGTTTTTGTCTTTGAGCTTATGCCAGAGCTAGCAGAGCACAGGAAATGGAAAACTTACATATGTTAATTTTTCTGTATATATATTCTTTAAATCCTTTCTGCAGAAGAGAGGCATGTTGCTAAGGGATTGCCAGAGCTTTGACAGTGGTGAGCTATACCACTGGGCTACATATCCAGTTTGATTTATTTAGCTTTATTTTAAGATATTTTATAAAGTTGTGTGTGTGTGTGTGTGCACGTGCACACGCACATGCCTGAGTTATGTGCATCTAAGTGTGTGTGCTTCCAGAGGCCAGAAAAGGGTAGGTATTGGATCCATTGGTCCTACAGTTATATGAAGTTGTGAGCCACCAGCATGGGTTCTCTGCAAGTTCAACAGGTGCGCTTAACCACTGAACCATCTCTCCAGCTCTCCATCTCTTTACTTTTAACATGTTTGCAATATTTAAACATAAATTAGCATTTATTGAGTGTTTACTATGTGCCTGATTCAGTGCTAGGTCATTTTCGTGTAATCTGCATGACTGTTTTTCAGCGTTACAAGATGCTCAGAAAGCAAAGACACTTGCTGCTAATCCTCATGATCTACATTCAGTCCCAGGACCTACATGGTGGAAGTTAAGAATGAACTCCCACAAGCTGTCCTCTGATGTCTACACATGTCCCCACAGAAAAGAAACAATATAAACCTTTGTTTGAACCTTAGAACACACACCACTGTTTTACAAAGAGCACTGCTAGTAAGCAACAAAGTTGGTGTTTGAAAACTAGGCCTTTCTTTCTCTAACCTTTTTTTTTTTGTCAAGTCAAAACTTTGACTTTGGTAAGAAATAGCAGCAGTAAACAGAGCTATTTTGCCAGGTTTGTTTTCCAGTTGGCATCTTCCATAACTTCTAGTGAGAGAATGAATTTTCAGGTCAATAGTCTTTTGTATGTGGCTTACTCCTAAATACTCTCTCTTCAGTAATAATGCTGCCTTAGGAGGGCAGGGAGAGGGATATACTAAACTCAGTTTTCCTATGTTCATGTTCAACAATCAACACGGAAGATTTTTGACACCACCCATGTGGCAAATTTTCTTGTACATCAAATATTTAAGAATTCTTTATTCATTTATGTTAGATTACATACAGTTAAGGTTTCCATCCCTAAGGTTGCTCTCCACTTTAACTGCTAGTCACAAACCCCTGACTGTATTACCGCTTAGGTTTCTGACCTGTGGGCTACAATCAGGGTTCCTACAACCCCTTCGGTGGGTGCAATTACTGTGCTAAAGTGGCTGACAGAATTCAGAGAATGTTTAGCTTACTGGTTCACTATATCAGCTATTACAAAAGGTGCAGAGGAACCCAGAAGAAGTGAACCATAGAGCAAGAGTCAGAGGCTCCCTTTTGGGCACTCTATTTTCCTGGAATGCTGTCCTTTGAAGTTTATGGAGGCTCCACTACTTAGGCCTGAGTGGTACTGGGGAATAAGCCCTGGGCCCTTGTGGAAGTAGATTAATGCTGTACCACTGAGTTACACTTCCAAATCCATTTCTTTAAACAAATTCAAATGATTAGTTTTATTATGGGTAATTGGTGATCAATTAAAATCTTAGCTCTACAATCCAAATCAGAAGCTACAGGATGAGGCTGAAAGTGTCAATCCTCTGATCCTGCCATGATCTTTCTGGTGACCAGTGCCCATTCTGAAGCTATTTAGGAACTGCCATCCAGCAGACATGAGCCTAAAAAAAAACATCATTGCCTGAGAGACTGCCAGGAATTTAGGAGTTTTATGCCTGAGAATATATTACAACAGCACACTTTTAAGTCCCCTTGAATATTAATAAGAAGGACATGGAACTGGCTGTTATTAAAAATCAAAGAAAACAAAAGGCCCCAAAGTTCCTAGTATATGGCTACTCAGTAAATGTATGCACACTTTATTCAGTATTGCAACATAGCCACTATTAAAATTTACCACTGAACATTACAATCATTATAACATCATTGCAGCAATAACAGTTCTGTGTAATATTTTTATATAACATGGTATAAGACACACATGCAAGCTAAATCTCATACACATAAAATATAAATAAATAAATCTTAGAAAAAAGTGCAGTTCAAGGTCATCCTTGAATACATAGCAAGTTTAAGACCACCCTGGACTAAATAACTGTCTTGGAAAGCAGAAGAACATTCATACAGCAAACAGTGAATACTCAAAATTGTAGCAACCTAATTTAGAAATAGCTCATTATCATTACCATTGAATTTCTATTGCCTTCCTCCCAGCTATGTCCTTTAGAATTTATTTCTAATTGTCATGCCTTTCTTTTATTAGTAATCTATATAACTAAACATTATATTGTTTCGTTTGCATGTTTTTGAAATTTAAAATAAATATGTCTCTGCAATCTGTTTTCTTTTGCCTATCTACTTTATATTTCCTTTTAGAACGGTACAGAATGACACTGAGAATTGATATAACATTTTTCATGTTCCATTATTTTATTTTGCTACTTTACATTTTGATACAGGTTTATCATTTTTCCTAAGATACTGTCCATTTTGCTAGATTTAGTCGGAGATATAAATTCTTTTGATGTTATTATAAATGGGTTTTTGAAAAATTAGTTTTCTAGCAGTTTATCGTTGCTGAACAGAAATGAAATTGATTTACCCCCTTCAATGTAATAAAACCATTCATTCTCTAAAAGGTCTGGAAAAAAGAAAATGAAACATTGGTTATCAGATGTGTACAAACTATAGTGATCTTGCTTAGGAAAGAGGGATTCAGATTTCAGAACAGTGGTGTTTGGAAAAGTAGAAGTGAGACCAAAGAGACACACAAAGAGGGTGTTAATAACATACATAGTATTTAATTTTATTTTGAAGCAAATCTGATAACATATTAACATAGCAAGTGTATGAGTGACTGTGTTATTATTCTTTGTGGGTTTTGGAAACGGGCCGTAATTTTGAAAGTAAAATACACGGTATTTACTGTGTGCTCAAGATAAATCACTTTTACAGTGAATGTCCTCAGAATCCATTAAAGCTAAATTGGATGCTGTAAAGTGGCAGCTGCATGCCAAATCCAAACTTCAGATAGAATTATTCCTTGTGCTCTATAGTTTTGAAAATGGATCAGTGAATGCCAGTGATTTTGTTTTTAAATCTGGATTTCTAAATTCTTTTAAAAGATAAGAATGTCTGGGCTGGGAAGGTCGCTCAGAGGTAGAATGATTATTTAACTTAAGTGAGCTCCTAGGTTTGGTTGTCAACAGTGCAACAAAAACAAAAAGAAAATCTGACAGTGGCAGACGTCTGTGGGTGGATTTCTACGTGATGATAGTTCATTAGATAGGCATTGCTTGCCTGATTGCTTTTCCACTGTTTATTTTAATAACAACTTTCAAAGATTTTCAAAGATAGATGAAAATAAGCCCCTAGATACCAATCAAGGACACACAACAATCATAGATTCATGACCAGGGTCTTTCTTATATTGTAAGATTTTTATGAAATTATTTTTATCTATTCATTTATTTATTAAGTGCTACAGAAGGAACCCAGGGCCGTGCTGATGCTAAGCATCTGTTGCAGCCCTGAGCTATAGCCATTAAAAGACATTTATTTCTCTGAAGCTGGTGCTAGAACCCAAGGCTTCGTGTATGATAGAAACTGCTCTACCATTAAGTTCCATCCCAGCCCCAAGGTTTATTTTGTACTTGGCAAACAATTGTTGTATATATTTATTTGCAGACCACATGTTGCTTTGAAATATGTTGACATTGTAGAATAGCTAGATGGAGTGGAAAAACATATTCATTACCTCACATGTTACTTTTTGTAGTGAGAAAACTTAATATTTATCCTGTCACTAGTTGTCAAGAATACATTGTTAATAATTACAGTCATTATATTGTACAACAGAGCTTCTGACCTTGTTCCTCTTAATTGATATTTTATACGTTGATTAAAACATCTTTCCCTTTGCTTCTTAGCCCTGAGGACCACAAATCTGTTTCCTGCTACTAAGCATTCAACTATTTTAGATTTTACTTGTGCACACGTGTGTTATGTATTGTTCTGTGCTCCTCTATTGCACTTAGTATCTCCTGGACATGATTTTACTGTTTCAAACACTGAATAATATTCTGTTATGTATATATGTCTTTCTTTTCCACCCCACCCTCCCCCCAAAATATGATCCAGCAATATGATTTCTGGGTTTATCTCAAAACAACAACAACAACAACAACAACAACAACAACAACAACAACAAAGCTGAAATCAGTGTGGTGAAAAGACAACTCCATTGCAGTGTTCACTGAAAAATTGTTTACAATAGACAAGTTTCAGAATAAAGGTAAATATGTATTGATGGATGAATGAGTTTTAAAATGTGATATATTGAATATGGTGGTGAATACCTTTAATCTCAGCATTTGGGAGGCAGAGGCAGACAGATCTCTATGAGGTCAAGGTTAAACTGGTCTACATATTGAATTCCAGGGCAGCCAAGGGTACATAGCAAGAACCTGTCTCAAAATGCCAAACACCAACAAATGTGATGTATTGGATCAGCCATGGACATGGGACCCAAGGTCTCACACATATGATTGGTTTGTTTTGGTTTTCCATAATGGCTGTAACAATTTATACTCTCAAAATAGTATATACCCAATTCCTTTTTCTCATATGCTCAATAACACTTGTGATCATTTTCTCAATTATGTTCTTGTTAATAGACTTTGTGACACATCCAACTGTTATGCCTTTAGGATGATTAGTAATGTTGAGAATGTTTTCATATATTTCTTGGAAATATATATATATATATCTTTAAGGCTTTTGTCAATGTTTCAATTAGGTTATTTATTTTTTATTATTTATTTTATGTGTGTGTTTTGCCTGCATATATGTCTATACATCACATACATGCATGCATAGTGCCTGCAGAAGCCAGAAGAAAGCATTAGATTTCCTGGGAGTAGAGTTATAGATAGCTGTGAGCTGGCATGTGGATGCTGGGAATGAAACCTTCCTCTAGAAGAGTAGCCAGTGGTCTTGACACCCAAGCTATCTCATCAGCCCTGGACTGTTTTTCTGGTGGTGAGGTGAGTTTCTTATATATTTTAGACATTAAGTCTTTATCAAATATGTGATTTGCAAGTCTTTCTTCATATGTTGCCTTTTCCTTGTTAGTTGATTTTTCTGTAAAAGACTCATTGGTCAATTTTGCTGTGTTTAGTGCTTCTACTTTCTGGGACTTCTGGTTAGTTTTGAAGTAAATCCCGAGCCTTGTATCATTTCATCCACAATATTTTACTCTTTATTTATAAAACACAAGTGCTTTTTTGGAAGCTTAATCATGAGGCTGGAGAAATGGCACAATAGTTAAGATTATGTACTACTCTTGCAAAAGAGTCAAATCCAATTCCAACGTCAGCATCCATGTTGGGTGGTTCACAATACCTGGGACTCCTGCTCCAGGGATCAGTGCCTTCTTAAATCTCTGGGCTCTTGCCATAACTGGGTGCCCCTCCCAAAACCACACTAGAAATAAAAGCCAAACACATTATTTTGTCCTTAAAATTTTAACAATAATTACCTAAAATAATTTACCCAAGATTTCTGATCTTTATTTTATAATTTGCTTAAATAGAAATTCAAATATGGCAGACTTTGGGGTATGTAATAATAACAGCATAGGAGGTTAGACAAATCTTAGTGGCTATAAACTATAAAATGAGGACCCTATCACATACGCACTTTACGTCTTGTGGCACACACACACACACACACACACACACACACACACACACAAACACTAAGCCTTTATATCACACATAGTTTATATATTCTTAAACCTTTGTGGTCTGATAATTAGGGTTAAATGCACAACAAAAGTTTCTGTGATAATCAACCTGTTAATCAACTATACTGTTTTATGTCAGTACAATGAGACAATGCAATTGAAAATGGATTTTGGTGTTCCAACTTTCAGATAAAAGATGGCAGAGTGTGGTTACAACTTCTCTAGCTATATTCAGGCCATCTAGTAAACTTGTCCAATTGAATATACTTTAGCTCCTAGCTGGAGGGGCCCCTTAAATTAGAATTAAACTGCAAATGGTGTAGTATTAGCAACTGAAAAAACAAAATCCATCTTATAGATGAAAATTATTGTACACAAAGTGGAACTAATAACCAAACACATCGGTTTGATGTATAGTGGCACGAGCCAGATTACAGAGTACTTGTACACAGAGCTTGGAAACTTGCTCAGCAATACGATCTTGTTTACCAAGAACCCATTTCCACAGCCCAGCTGGTACAGAGAGTAGCATCTGTGATGCAAGAGTATATCCAGTCAGGTGGTGTTCGTCCATTTGGTGTTTCTTTACTTATTTGTGGGTGGAATGAGGGCCAACCATATTTATTTCAGTCAGATCCATCTGGGCTGCACTTTGCCTGGAAAGACACAGCAATGGAAAAAAGAACCGTGAATGGGAAGCTTTTTCATAAAAAGATATAATGAAGACCAGAACTGGAAGATGCCATTCATACAGTCATCTTAACCCTAAAGGAAAGCCTTGAAGGGCAGATGACAGAAGATAACATAGAAGTTGGAATCTGCAATGAAGCTGGGTTTAGGAGGCTCACCCCAACTGAAGTGAGGGATTACTTGACTGCTATAGCGTAATGAAGATGTGCCCGAATCATAAAGATCTCACACGCTCTACTTATTTGTGTTAAATTATGTTTGGTTTGTGCAGACTTATTTCTACAAGGTTTAATGGTTTCACATTTTTAAAATAATAATCATAATAAACTGTTAAAACTAAGAAAAAAGAAAATCTGGATTTTATTTTTAAGACAATGTCTCAGAATATATATATCTTTGGTTGGCCTGGAATTTATTATATAGACTAGGCTGACCTCTCAGAGATTGGATTGCCTCTACCTCCAAAGTGCTGGGATTAAAGATGTGTTCCAACTTATCCAGAAATAAAAAATAGAATTTAAATTTGGTTTCATTTTAATCACTTAAAATGTATTCTAATGTGTTTATTAGAGATTCTATTATTGTTTTTTGTTTTCTCAGCTTTTAAATTTGTCAAATTTTAAACTTTATTTCATTTAATTGCTTAAAAGTGTTTTTCTCATGTGTTTATTAGAGGCTTTTGTTTTGATTTTTTTATCAGTTTTGACACAGGCTAAGAGTCATCTGAAAAGAGAAAGAGGGAACCCCAATTGAGAAAATACCATCTTCAGATTGGAGAGTAGGCAAAAGTATGCAGCATTTTTTTGATTGATGATTGATGTGAAAGGGCCTAGTCAATTGTGGGCAGTGCCATCTCTGAGAAGGTGGGACTGAGTAATATAAAAAAGCAAGATGAAGAATACACAAGAAGCAAGAGAGTAAGCAGTGTTCATACATGGCATCAACATTATGTCCTGCCTCAAGTTCTGTCCCTGACTTCCCTTTATCATGGAATATAAATTGGAAAATGAAATAAACCATGTATCCCCGAGTTGATTTTGATCATACTATTTATCACAGCAACAGAAACCGAAGAGAGAACATTTAGTAAGACACAGTTCACATACCGTGAGGTTCAACCTTTAAAGTAAATAGTTCACTTGCACTCCAGTCAAAAAACAGGGTAGACGAACTGCAGATCTTACCTTCCTCCTCATCTACTCCAAATACATTTCCACAGTCTCCCCCCAGCTTGCAGCACAGTACCTGATGCATCCTCACCCTGACCATCCAGTGGACCACAGAGCTCTTCCCCTCCTGACCTCCCTCCTCCCACTCTTTGCTTTATCCCAGTCCCCAGCTCCAGCAGACACTTCCCGGGAACCCACAACCCACTGGGGTCAGAGAAGCTGGTAGACTAGCTGAAGCTCTTCACCTTTACCTCCATTGTTCCAAGTCCAATCCCACATTGTATTCCACAGGTCTAAGCAGACCTTCTGCTCTGGCTTTTCCATACTCTCTAGCCCCATTGCCAGGGGACTAAGCAGGTCCTGGTGGAAGACCCTGGTTTCCTCCCTTCTGTTACAGCTCCTCCCACCCCTCCCTAATCCATTCCCATTCCTAAGTGTCAGCTCCTAATACTCAGAAATACATTTTTCCTGGAATACCCAGTGTTCGCTAGTATCAGGATCCCAGAAGAATTTTCTCCCAGGTAACACACAGCCACCACATTCTCCTAAGAACAACATAGGAATCAGAAACCAAGGAACAGAATATCTACCCAACAAGGTAAGACTAGATATCAGCACCTAGAATTACAATCTTCCTGATTCCAGATGCCTAAGTGCTAGTGCAAAAACACAATCAACACCCAGGATGTCTTCACTTGAGCCCAGCAACCCTACCACAGCAGACACTGAATATTCCAACATAGCTGAAACACATGGAAAAGACCTTAAAACAGCCTTTATGCATATAATAGAGGTCCATAAAGAAGAAACAAATAAATCACTTTTTAAAAATTCTATGAAAACACAAACAGTGGAAGGAAATAAACAAAACAATAGAAGATCCAAAATTAGAATAAAAAAAGTAAACCCAAACTGAGGGAAATCTACCAATAAAAATTTTAAGATCTTATACAGGAATCACACAGGCAAGTTCACCCGCAGAATACAAGAGATAGAAGAGAGAATCAGAGGCATTGAAGATAAGACAGAAGAAAAGAGATACATTCGTCAAAGAAAAATGTTAAATGTAAAAAACTCTTGGCACAAATTATCCAGAAAATGGGGGACACTACAAAAAGGCCAAATCAAAGAATAATAGAAATAAAGCAGTGGTTCTCAACCTGTGGGTCATAACCCCTTTGGGGGGTGGTGGTCAAATATCAGCTATCCTGCATATCAGATATAATTCATAACAGTAGCAAAATCACAGTTATGGCATAGCAATGAAAATAATTTTATGTTTGAGAATCATCACAACATGAGGAATTTTATTAAATGGTTATAACACTAGACAGGTTGCGAACCACTACCATAGATGGAAAAAATATTCCATGATAAGACCAAATTTAAGTAATATATCTATGTAAACATTCAGTCCTGCAGAAGGTGCTTTGAAGATAAACTCCAATCTAAAAGTGGCAAAACCATACCTCAAAAAATCAAGAATTAAAAACAATCCCAGACCACAACATCAAAAAAGGAAACAAACACACCACCACTACCACCACTATTACCACTGTGATCATTTGTATATGCTTGGGCTAGGGGGTGGCACTATTATGAGGTAAGGCCTTGTTGCAGTAGGTGTGTCACTGTGGGTGTGAGTTTAAAACCCTCATCCTAGCTGCCTGGAAGTCAGTCTTCCACTAGCAGCCTTAGGATGAAGACGTAGAACTCTCACTCTGCCTGCACCATTCCTGCCTGGCACTGCCATGCTCCACCTTGATGATAATGGACTGAACTGCTGAACCTGTAAGCCAACCCCAATTAAATGTTGTCCTTATAAGAGTTGCCTTGGTCATGGTGTTTATTCACAGCAATAAAAGATTAACTAAGACACCTACCATCATCACAACAACAGCAACAAAAACACCAAAAAAAACCAACAACAATAAAAAAAACAACTTAACAGCAATCAAAAAAAAAACATTGCTCATGGATATCTCTAAACATTAATTGTAGAGGAATTTTAATTCAACAACATGGCTGCTCTGGCCATGGATCACATCCAAAGACCTTCTAGGCCTGTGTGACCCAACTACAATACAAACACACCTTTATTCTTTCTGGAGGCAATAAGGGATATATGTCATTAGCAAAACAATGTATATAAAGTTAGTTTGTAGAACAAAATAATGCACATAAAAGTTAGTTTGTAGAAGAAAGCAGCATGTTTGAAAGAGAAGTCTAATTAAAGGGTGGACAAAGTGACAAATCAGAGAAATATTTGACCGACTGAGTCAAAGATAGGATATACCTGACTCATGAAAACAGACAGGAAAGAGACACAATTTATGAGAGCAGCACAGAGGGAGAAGGCAGGGAGGCAGTTTTACCTGGACAGTTTTACAGAGATAGGTTTTAGGTGAAGATGAAGAGCCAGAGAATGAGAAGGATGAGGAAATTGAACAGATTGCCGATTAGTTAGAGGCTACAGGCAGTTCTTTAGAAGCTGAGAGAAGCCAATCTGAATAGGTCAGCTTGGAGAGAAGTTTGGGCCAGATCAGCTGAATTGGACAAGCCAGAGTCAGTTCAAAAAGAGATAGTAAGGGTGAGCTTATTCAGCAGTAAGCCTCCAAGATGACAGTTATATCAGATGAACAAAAGTTACTTTTACAAGTATTGGTCTCAAGTCACATAAAAAGATACAGACTAACAGAATGGATACAAAAGCAGGATCCATCCTTCTGCTACATCCAAGAAGTACATCTTAATATCAAGGATAGACATCAGTTCATGATAAAGGGTTAAAAAAAGATATCCCAAGCAAATGGACTTCAGAAAAAAACAGGTATAGTTATTTTAATACCTACTAAATATATTTCAAACCAAACTATTCAGATGAAATAGGGAAGAACACTACATACTTCTTAAACAAAAAATCCACCAAGAGGATATTTCAATTCTTAACATCTGTGCTTCAAATTCAAGGGCAGCCAAGTTTGTAAAAGAAATGCTACTACAGCTTAAATCACATATTGACCCTCACATGTTGATAGTGAGAGAATGCAATACCCCACTCTCACTAATAGACAAGACATCCAGACAAAAACTAAACAGAGAAATGCTGGACTTAACTGAAGTTATAAACCAAATGGACCTAACAGAAAATATTTACAGACATTTCACGCAAAGAATATACCAAAGAACATACCTTCTTCTATGTACCTCATGGAGTTTTCTCTAAAATTTACCACATACTGAGACACAAAGCAAGCCTCAACAAATACATGAAAATACACTGCATTTTATGATTATGGATTAAAGCTGGATGTCAACAACACTAAAGAATGACAGAAAACTTACTCAAGGAAATTGAACAACTCTCTACTGAATGAAAAATAGGTCCAGTTAGAAGTTAAGAAATTAAAGTCTCACTCTGCACACATCTCTGACGCCAGAGGAAAGCAAACGCCATCTGGAACCCTGGTGCACGGAAGCTCCCGGAAACGGCGGCGCAGATCTTCCTGGTTGCTGCACGCCCTGAGAGAGCCGTGGGCAGCACCCGCTGCGTAACTTGAGCCTCGGGACCACAGGTAAGACTAACTTTTTCTGCAAGAGACCTGTATCAGAATGGACACAGCAGAGGCCTCTAGGGTTGGTTCCTGTTACCGGGAGTCCCAAAGGCCTCGGATCCCGCCCGCAAAGCCTCTGCTCTCAAACCCGTGGGAGAGAGACCTCACCGCCTGGTCAGGTGGGCACTCCTGAGGCTGCAGAGCGGAAGAGACCACCAACACTGCCCACCCCTGCCCACATCCCTGGCCCAAGAGGAAACTGTATCGCCTCTGGGTTCCCGTGGAGGAGGGCCCAAGAGCAGCAGGACTGCTGTGTCTGAGACACCGCCAGAACCTGAAGGGATCTACCGGATAAACAGTTCTCTGCACCCAAATCCCGTGGGAGGGAGAGCTAAACCTTCAGAGAGGCAGACACGCCTGGGAAACCAGAAGAGACTGCACTCTGCACACACCTCTGACGCCAGAGGAAAACACCAAACGCCATCTGGAATCCTGGTTCACGGAAGCTACCGGAAAGGGCAGTGCAGATCTTCCTGGTTGCTGCCGCCGTGGAGAGCTCATAAGCAACACCCCATGAACAAACTTGAGCCTCGGGATCACAGACCAACTTTTCTGCTCCAAGTGACCTGCCTGGTGAACCAAGACACAGGCCCACAGGAACAGCTGAAGACCTGTACACAGGAAAAACTACACGCCTTGAAAGCAGAACACTCTGTCCCCATAACTGGCTGAAAGAAAACAGGAAAACAGGTCACAGCACTCCTGACACAGGCTTATAGGACAGTCTAGCCACTGTCAGAAATAGCAGAACAAAGTAACACTAGAGATAATCTGATGGCGAGAGGCAGGTGGAACCCAAGCAACAGAAACCAAGACTACATGGCATCGGAGCCCATTCTCCCACCAAACAAACATGGAATATCCAAACACACCAGAAAAGCAAGATCTAGTTTCAAAATCATATTTGATCATGATGCTGGAGGACTTCAAGAAAGACGGAAGAACTCCTTAGAGAAACACAGGAGGAAACATTAATAAACAAGTAGAAGCCTACAGAGAGGAATCAAAAAATCCCTGAAAGAATTCCAGGAAAACACAATCAAACAGTTGAAGGAATTAAAATGGAAATAGAAGCAATCAAGAAAGAACACATGGAAACAACCCTGGATATAGAAAACCAAAAGAAGAGACAAGGAGCTGTAGATACAAGCTTCACCAACAGAATACAAGAGATGGAAGAGAGAATCTCAGGAGCAGAAGATTCCATAGAAATCATTGACTCAACTGTCAAAGATAATGTAAAGCTGAAAAAAACTACTGGTCCAAAACATACAGGAAATCCAGGACTCAATGAGAAGATCAAACCTAAGGATAATACGTATAGAAGAGAGTGAAGACTCCCAGCTCAAAGGAACAGTAAATATCTTCACCAAAATCATAGAAGAAAACTTCCCCTAACCTAAAAAAAAGAGATACCCATAGGCATACAAGAAGCCTACAGAACTCCAAATAGATTGGACCAGAAAAGAAACACCTCCCGTCACATAATAGTCAAAACACCAAATGCACAAAATAAAGAAAGAATATTAAAAGCAGTAAGGGAAAAAGGTCAAGTAACATATAAAGGCAGACCTATCAGAATCACACCAGACTTTTCGCCAGAAACTATGAATGCCAGAAGATCCTGGACTGATGTCATACAGACCCTAAGAGAACACAAATGCCAGCCCAGGTTACTGTATCCTGCAAAACTCTCAATTAACACAGATGGAGAAACCAAGATATTCCATGACAAAACCAAATTTACACACTATCTTTCTACAAATCCAGCACTACAAAGGATAATAAATGGTAAAGCCCAACATAAGGAGGCAAGTTATACCCTAGAAGAAGCAAGAAACTAATCGTCTTCGCAACAAAACAAAGAGAAGAAAAGCACACAAACATAACCTCACATCCAAATATGAATATAACGGGAAGCAATAATCACTATTCCTTAATATCTCTCAACATCAATGGCCTCAACTCCCCAATAAAAAGACATAGATTAACAAACTGGATATGCAACGAGGACCCTGCATTCTGCTGCCTACAGGAAACACACCTCAGAGACAAAGACAGACACTACCTCAGAGTGAAAGGTTGGAAAACAACTTTCCAAGCAAATGGTCGGAAGAAGCAAGCTGAGTAGCCATTCTAATATCAAATAAAATCAATTTTCAACTAAAAGTCATCAAAAAAGATAAGGAAGGACACTTCATATTCATCAAAGGAAAAATCCACCAAGATGAACTCTCAATCCTAAATATCTATGCCCCAAATACAAGGGCACCTACATACATAAAAAAACCTTACTAAAGCTCAAAACACACATTGCATGTCACACAATAATAGTAGGAGATTTCAACACCCCACTCTCATCAATGGAGAGATCATGGAAACAGAAACTAAACAGAGACGTAGACAGACTAAGAGAAGTCATGAGCCAATTGGACTTAACAGATGTTTATAGAACATTCTATCCTAAAGCAAAAGGATATACCTTCTTCTCAGCTCCTCATGGTAATTTCTCCAAAATTGACCATATAATTGGTCAAAAAACGGGCCTCAACAGGTACAAAAAGATAGAAATAATCCCATGCGTCCTATCAGACCACCACAGCCTAAAACTGGTCTTCAATAACAATAAGGGAAGAATGCCCACATATACGTGGAAATTGAACAATGCTCTACTCAATGATAACCTGGTCAAGGAAGAAATAAAGAAAGAAATTAAAACTTTTTAGAATTTAATGAAAATGAAGGTACAACATACCCAAACTTATGGGACACAATGAAAGCTGTGCTAAGAGGAAAACTCATAGCTGAGTGCCTGCAGAAAGAAACAGGAAAGAGCATATGTCAGCAGCTTGAAAGCACACCTAAAAGCTCTAGAACAAAAAGAAGCAAATACACCCAGGAGGAGTAGAAGGCAGGAAATAATCAAACTCAGAGCTGAAATCAACCAAGTAGAAACAAAAAGGACCATAGAAAGAATCAACAGAACCAAAAGTTGGTTCTTTGAGAAAATCAACAAGATAGATAAACCCCTAGCCAGACTAACGAGAGGACACAGAGAGTGTGTCCAAATTAACAAAATCAGAAATGAAAAGGGAGACATAACTACAGATTCAGAGGAAATTCAAAAAATCATTAGATCTTACTATAAAAGCCTATATTCAACAAAACTTGAAAATCTACAGGAAATGGACAATTTCCTAGACAGATACCAGGTACCGAAGTTAAATCAGGAACAGATAAACCAGTTAAACAACCCCATAACTCCTAAGGAAATAGAAGCAGTCATTAAAGGTCTCCCAACAAAAAAGAACCCAGGTCCAGACCAGTTTAGTGCAGAATTCTATCAGACCTTCATAGAAGACCTCATACTAATATTATCTAAACTATTCCACAAAATTGAAACAGATGGAGCACTACCGAATTCCTTCTATGAAGCCACAATTACTCTTATACCTAAACCACATGAAGACCCAACAAAGAAAGAGAACTTCAGACCAATTTCCCTTATGAACATCGTTTAAAAAATACTAAATAAAATTCTGGCAGCAAACCAAATCCAAGAGCACATCAAAACAATCATCCACCATGATCAAGTAGGCTTCATCCCAGGCATGCAGGGATGGTTTAATATACAGAAACCATCAACGTGATCCATTATATAAACAAACTGAAAGAACAAAACCACATGATCATTTCATTAGATGCTGAGAAAGCATTTGACAAAATTCAACACCCCTTCATGATAAAAAAAAGTTCTGGAAAGAATAGGAATTAAAGGCCCATACCTAAACATAGTAAAAAGCCATATACAGCAAACCAGTGGCTAACATTAAACTAAATGGAGAGAAACTTGAAGCAATCCCACTAAAATCAGGGGACTAGACAAGGCTGCCCACTCTCTCCCTACTTATTCAATATAGTTCTTGAAGTTCTAGCCAGAGCAATCAGACAACAAAAAGGAGGTCAAGGGGATACAGATCGAAAAAAGAAGAAGTCAAAATATCACTATTTGCAGATGATATGATAGTATATTTATGATCCCAAAAGTTCCACCAGAAAACTACTAAAGCTGATAAACAACTTCAGCAAAGTGGCTGGGTATAAAATTAACTCAAATAAATCAGTAGCCTTCCTCTACACAAAAGAGAAACAAGCCGAGAAAGAAATTAGGGAAACGACACCCTTCATAATAGACCCAAATAATATAAAGTACCTCAGTGTGACTTTAACCAAGCAAGTAAAAGATTTGTACAATAAGAACTTCAAGACTCTGAAGAAAGAAATTGAAGAAGACCTCAGAAGATGGAAAGATCTCCCATGATCATGGATTGGCAGGATTAATATAGTAAAAATGGCCATTTTACCAAAAGCGATCTACAGATTCAATGCAATCCCCATCAAAATACCAATCCAATTCTTCAAAGAGTTAGACAGAACAATTTGCAAATTCATCTGGAATAACAAAAAACCCAGGATAGCTAAAACTATCCTCAACAATAAAAGGACTTCAGGGGGAATCACTATCCCTGAACTCAAGCAGTATTACAGAGCAATAGTGATAAAAACTGCATGGTATTGGTACAGAGACAGACAGAAAGACCAATGGAACAGAATTGAAGACCCAGAAATGAACCCACACACCTATGGTCACTTGATTTTTGACAAAGGAGCCAAAACCATCCATTGGAAAAAAGATAGCATTTTCAGCAAATGGTGCTGGTTCAAATGGAGGTCAGTATGTAGAAGAATGCGTATCGATCCATGCTTATCACCCTGTACAAAGATTAAGTCCAAGTGGATCAAGGACCTCCACATCAAACCAGATACACTCAAACTAATAGAAGAAAAACTAGGGAAGCATCTTGAACACATGGGCACTGGAAAAAATTTCCTGAACAAAACACCAATGGTTTATGCTCTAAGATCAAGAATCGACAAATGGGATCTCATAAAACTGCAAAGCTTCTGTAAGGCAAAGGACACTGTGGTTAGGATAAACGGCAACCAACAGATTGGGAAAAGATCTTTACCAATCCTACAACAGATAGAGGCCTTATATCCAAAATATACAAAGAACTCAAGAAGTTAGACAGGGAGACAAATAACCCTATTAAAAAATGGGGTTCAGAGCTAAACAAAGAATTCACAGCTGAGGAATGCCGAATGGCTGAGAAACACCTAAAGAAATGTTCAACATCTTTAGTCTTCAGGGAAATGCAAATCAAAACAGCCCTGAGATTTCACCTCACACCAGTGAGAATGGCTAAGATCAAAAACTCAGGTGACAGCAGATGCTGGAGAGGATGTGGAGAAAGAGGAACACTCCTCCATTGTTGGTGGGGTTGCAGACTGGTACAACCATTCTGGAAATCAGTCTGGAGGATCCTCAGAAAATTGGACATTGAACTGCCTGAGGATCCAGCTCTACCTCTCTTGGGCATATACCCAAAAGATGCCCCAACATATAAAAAAGACACGTGCTCCACTATGCTCATCGCAGCCTTATTTATAATAGCCAGAAGCTGGAAAGAACCCAGATGCCCTTCAACAGAGGAATGGGTACAGAAAATGTGGCACATCTACACAATGGAATATTACTCAGCTATCAAAAACAATGACTTTATGAAATTCGTAGGCAAATGGTTGGAACTGGAAAATATCATCCTGAGTGAGCTAACCCAATCACAGAAAGACACACATGGTATGCACTCATTGATAAGTGGCTATTAGCCCAAATGCTTGAATTACCCTAGATGCCTAGAACAAATGAAACTCAAGACGGATGATCAAAATGTGAATGCTTCACTCTTTTAAAAGGGGAAGAAGAATACCCTTGGCAGGGAATAGGGAGGCAAAGATTAAAGCAGAGACTGAAGGAACACCCATTCAGAGCCTGCCCCACATGTGGCCCATACACATACAGCCACCCAATTAGACAAGATGGATGAAGCAAAGAAGTGCAGACCGACAGGTGCCGGATGTAGATCGCTCCTGAGAGACACAGCCAAAATACAGCAAATACAGAGGCGAGTGCCAGCAGCAAACCACTGAACTGAGAATAGGACCCCCGTTGAAGGAATCAGAGAAAGAACTGGAAGAGCTTGAAGGGGCTCGAGACCCCATATGTACAACAATACCAAGCAACTAGAGCTTCCAGGGGCTAAGCCACTACCTAAAGACTATACATGGACTGACCTTGGACTCTGACCTCATAGGTAGCAATGAATACCCTAGTAAGAGCACCAGTGGAAGGGGAAGCCCTGGGTCCTGCTAAGACGGACCCCCCAGTGAACTAGATTGTGGGGGGGGGGGCGGCAAGGGGGGGAGGGGGGGGAGGGGAACACCCATAAAGAGGGGGAGGGGGAGGGACTAGGGGGATGTTTGCCCAGAAACTGGGAAAGGGAATAACACTCGAAATGTATATAAGAAATACTCAAGTTAATAAAAAAAAAAAAGAAATTAAAGACTCCCTAGGATTCAATGAAAATGAATACCCAACATACTCAAACTTAAGGGACACAATGAAGACTGTTCTAAGAGGCAAGTTCATAACACTAAGTGCTTCCATAAAAAATTGAAGAGGTCTCATACTAGCAACTTAACAGCACAGCTGAAAGGTTTAGTGCAAAAAGAAGTAAGCATGACCTAGATGGGTAGAGAGCAAAGCCAATCAAGTCCTGGCCAGAATCAATCAAATAGAAATAGAGAATAATACAAAGAATCTTGGAAATAAAAAGCTGATTCTTTGAGAGAAATCATCAAGATAGATAAATCCTCATTCTAACTAACTAATAATGAGAATATCCAAATAAACAAAATGAGAAACAAAAGGAGGCACATAACAGATAACTAAGGAAATACAAAGAATCATAAAGACATACTTTAAAAACCTGTATACCACCAAATTGGGAAATGTAAAAGAAATGGATAATTCTCTCAGTAGGTACAACTTGCCAAAGTTAAACCAAGATCATATAAGAAATTTAAGCAGACTTATAACCCTAGTGAAGAAGAAGCAGACATTAAGTCTCTCAACAAAAACAACCCAGGTCCAGATGGGTTTAGTACAGAATTCTACTAGACTTTCTGGGAAGACTTACTGCCAATACTCATCAAATTCTTCCACAAAATAGAAACAGAAAGGACATTGCCCAGTTCATTTTATGAGGCCATGGTCACCCTGATACCACATAAAGACTCACCAAAGAAAGAAAATTAGAGATCAATTTCCTTTATGAACATAGATGCAAAAATATCCAAAAGATACGTGCAAGCTGGATCTAAGTGAAAGAGTTGTGTGACAAAAAAACTAAGGAAGGAAGAAATTGAAGAAGGTATCAGAAGATGTAAAGACCTCCCCATGCTCATGGATTAGTAGGAATAACACTGTAAAAATGCCCATCCTAACAAAAGAAATCTACAGATTCAATGAAAGCCCCATCAAAATTCTAAAACAATTCCTTACAGACTGTGAAAGAACTTTACCAACTTCATATCAATGAAATCTCAATATAGCTAGAACAATCCTGAATAACAAAAGAACTACTGGAGGTATTATTATTCCTGATTTCATGCTGTACTACAGAGTTATATAGTAATATGGTTATACAGTAATATAATAATAACAGCATGGTATTGGTATAAAACAGACACATTGATAAATGGAATCAAATTAAAGTCACCAACATAAATCCACATACTCATAGACATCTATTTATTAAAAACAAGGCCAGAAATAAACATTTGAAAAAATACAGCATAAAATAGTCCTGGTCAAACTGGATGTCTATATAGAGAAGAATACAGATAGATCAACACTTATCACCCTGCACAAAACCCAAATTCAAATGGATCAAAGACCACAACATAAAACCAGATAAACTGATCCTGATAGAGAAGAAATTGGGAAATAACCTAGAACCTATTAGCACAGGAAAAAGACTTTCTGAACAGAACACCATTAACACAAGCAACAAGATCAGTAACAAATAAATTCATGAAACTGAAAAACTTCTATAAGGCAATGGACCCAGTCAATTGAACAAAATAGAGCCTGCAAAATGGGAAAAGATTTTTATTAACTCTGAATCTGATAGAGGTTTATATAATATAATATATAATGAATATAACAATACAAAGAGTCAATGAAATAAGTTGGCTCTTTGAGAAATCAGCAAGATAAATAAATCCTATATGTCATATATTACATATATACATATACACATACATATATATACATATATATGTATATATATATATCAAGAAACTATACATCAAGAATAAAACTCAATTAAAAATTTTAGGGCAGATCTAAACAGAGAATTCTCCATAGATAAAACTGAAATATATGAGAAACACTTAAAGAAATATTCAACATCCCATCAGGGAAATGAAAATCAAACTACTTTGAGACTTCATCATACATTTGTCAGAAGGCTAAGATCAATAAAACAAGTTACTGTTCATGCTAGGGAGAATGTGGAGTAAAGGAAACATTCATCCATGGCTGGTAGAAGTGCAAACTTGTACAACCACTGTGGAAATTGGCATGGTAGTTCCTCAGAAAGATAGGAATTGACTTACTTCAAGATCTAGCCATACCACTCGGGTATATACTCAAGGAACAGTTTATCCTACCACATGAATACTTGCTTAACCATGTTCCTTGCTGCTCTATTTATTCATAATAGGCAGAAACTGGAAGCAACCTAGATGTTCTTCATCCAAACAGTAGATAAAGAAAATGTAGCACATTTATGCATAGAGTATTACTCAGCTTTTAAAAAATGAAATTTAGGCCTTCTGAATTCCACATGCGCCTAGAGCTGACCCTGTGACACAGCTCTCTGTACCTAGAACTCCTGGGGAGAGAGCACGATTCTCAGAAGTACAGACAAATAGAGGCGAATGCTAGTAGCAAATCAATGAACTGAGAACGGGAACCCCGTTGGAGCAATTAGACAAAGGATTGAAAGAGCTGAAGGGGCTTGCAACCCCATAAGAACAACAATGCCAACCAACCAGAGCTTCCAGGGACTATAAACACTACCCAAAGACTATACATGGACTGACTCAGGGCTCCAACTGCATAGGTAGCAAAGGATGGCCTTGCTGGGTACCAATGGAAGGCCCTGGTCCTGCAAGTTGGACCCCAGTGTGGGGGATTATGGAGGTTTCATCAAGGGGTGGATGGGGAGGGAACACCCTTTATAGAGGGGAGGGAGAGGTCAGGGCTTCAGGATAGAAAATCAGGGAAAGAATAAAATTTGAATGCTAACTAAGAAATGCCAATTAAAATTACAAAAAAAAAGTGTAGAAGAATTCTGAGAGCATAGAATTTGAGACCACCCTTCTATACATTCCTGGCTGAAGGAACTGCCCAGAGCCCTCTGGACACAGTTATCGAGGAGCAGTGTGGGACAGGATCCTTCAGGTTTCAAACTGCCAGGGAGCTGACCCTGTGCTGCAGCTCTCTCTGTGCAGATCCTGCTAAGGAGAAAGCCCGACTCCAGGGTGTGACACACAGGCATAAGAGGTCAAGCCACTGTCAGAGACAGCAAACCAGCTACCACTTGAGTTAACCTGATGGCAAGGGCAATAACCTAACAACAGAAACCAAGGCCACTTGGTATAATCAGAACCCAGTTCTCCCACCACAGAAAGCCCTGGATACCCCAATAAACCTGAAAAGCAAGGATTGGATTTAAAATCACAACCCATGATAATGTTAGAGGTCTTTAAGAAGGACAAAAATAATTCCCTTAAAGAAATACAGGACAACACGGATAAAACTGTAGAAGCCCTTAAAGAGGAAACAGAAAAATCAACCAAATAGGTGAAGGAATTGAACAAACCAATTCAGAATCTAAAATACAATAGAAATAATAAAGAAATCTGCAAAGGGAGACAACCTAAAAGGATAGGAAAAACCTAGAAAGAGATCAAGACAATATGGATGAAAGGACTAACAGAATAAAGAAATAAAGAGAGAAGACAGGCAGATATAGAAAAACATTGACACAACCATCAAAGAATGTAAAACAAAAAGCCATCAAAAAAACATCCAGGAAACGAGAGACAATAAGAAGATCAAACTTGATAATAGGTAGAAGAGAGCGAAGATTCTCAACTAAAAGGCCAGTAAAACCTTCAGTCAAAATTATAGAAGAAAACATCTTAACCCAAAGAAATAGATGTCATAAAACATACAAGAAGTCTAAATTTGCAAACAGATTGGACCAAAAAGAAATTCCTTCAATTCTATCACCTGTTAAATAGCAACACCCAAATGCACAAAAACAAAGAAAGAACATTAAAAGCTAGTATGTAAAAGGTAAGTAACATAAAGGCAGACCTACTAGACCATATACATCATGTTTCTATCAGAGACAAATTAGAAAGCCAGAGATCCTGAAGATGTTTATAGACCTAAGAATATTAAAATGAGAAGCTACTTATATCCAGCAAACCTCAATTAATATGATGGGAAACCCAAGATATTCCCAAGACAAAACCAAATTTTTCACAATATCTTTCCACAAATCCAGCCCTACTAAGGATAACACACAGAAAACTCCAATGCAAGGAGGGAAACTGCACCCTTGAACAAGTGAGAAAGTAATCTCCTTGCAACGAATCCAAAAGAAAAGAGACACATGAACATAATTCCACCTCTAACAACAAAAATAACAGGAAGCAACAATCACTATTCCTTAATATCCCTTAACATCAATGAACAATCAATTCCCCAATAAAAAGACATAGACTAACAGACTGGATATGTAAAGAGGACTAAGCATTTTGCTGCATACAGGGAACACACCTCAGTGACAAAGCCAGATACTACCTCAGAGTAAAAGGCTAGAAAACAACTTTCCAGGCAAATGGTCTTAAGAAAGAAGCTGGAGTAGTCATACTAATATCGAATAAAATCAACTTTCAAACAAAAGTTATAAAAAAGAATACAAGGACATCATACTCCATCAGCAGTGGCTCCACCAGAACTCTCAATCCTAAACATCTATGCTCCAAAATGCCAAGGCACCTACATTCATAAAATAAACCTTATTAAAGCTCAAAGCACACATTGTACCTTACAAGGTAATAGTGGGAAACAAAGGATATTTGTGAGAGTTCATTCTCTTTCTGCTATGTAGTTCCTAGATATTAACTCAGGACCTCAGACTTGATGTACCCATTGAGCCAACTTGCTGGCCTATCATTCTTTTCCTGAGTATATATTTTTTTCTTCTTTCTTTGATTATAATATAATTATATCATTTTCTCCTTCCCTTTCTTCCTTTAAAACCCTCTGATGTACCCCCTTGCTCTCTCTCAAATTTATGGCCTTATGGCCTCTCTTTTTGTTGTTCACATACCCCCCCACACGCACGTGCGCGCGCGCACACACACACACACACACACACACACACATACAGAGAGAGAGAGAGAGAGAGAGAGAGAGAGAGAGAGAGAGAGAGATGCCCTATTTAGTCTTTATAATGTTACTTATATGTGCGTTTTCAGAGCTGAACATTTAACATTGGATACCCAGTTTTTGTGGTTTTCCCTGTGAAAGACTTATTTCTCCTGTTCTCCATATTCCTTAGTTGCCTGTAGTTCTTTGTGTTGGTTTGAGGCCTGCCTAGTAGGTTTTCCCCTATCTCTAGCAGTTTCCATCTGTTGCAAACAGAAGTTCCCTTGATGAGGAGTGAGAACTACACTTATCTGTGGGCATAAGGACAAATATTTAGAATGAAGGTAAGGATTATGCTGGTTTAGTAAAGTGGCAGCAGCTATTTCCTATTCTCCTTCAATCCTTGTGTTCATTATTAGTCTTTTTGTTTCTGTGAATACCTATTCTAGATATTTCAACTAATAGTTGGCCATTTGCATCTGACTTTTCTCATTTGTCATAAATGTTTTCAATATTCAATTGCATGTAGTATGTTCATTCATTTCATTCTGATGCACATACTGCCTATGTGCAATACACATATTATACAATTTGTTTTACCTACTTCAATTGTGATATTTTGAAATATTGAACTGTTAAAAATTCCACTGAAAGATAACCCACACTCTTTCAGTATCTGTTTAGTTTTTTTTTTTTGATTTATACCTAGAGTTGGAATAAATTAAGTCAGAGTTTAATTTCTAGGGAGACAACCAAATGGTACTCCTACCAGTGATATATGTAGCCTCCCATTTCTCAACATCTTTAGCAACACTTGTAATTTTTTTCATTTTATAATCATTTAATAGTTCTAAAGCAATATTGTAGTTATGATTTGCATTTCTGTAATTACTAATAATAGGGAAACTTTCTATGTGACTATTGGTTATTTGGTTATTTGTTTAATTTTTAAAGAAAATTGTCTAGTTTGATTCTTTATATCATTTGCATTGTTTTGACACTTATTTATTCTCTCTCTCTCTCTCTCTTTCTCTCTCTGTGTGTGTGTTAGTGTGTGTGTGTGTGTGTGTGTGTGTGTGTGTGTGTGTGTGTACACCCAGGTGGGGCAGGCTCTGAATAGCCATTCCTTCAGTCTCTGCTCCAAACTGTTTTCATATCCTCTCCTATGAATATTTTTGTTCCACCTTTTAAGAAGAACTGAAGAATCCCCATTTTGTCTGTCCTTCTTCTTGAGCTTCATGTGATCTGTGGATTGTATCATTTTTCATTTTTATTAAATTGGGTATTTCTTATTTACATTTCAAATGTTATTCCCTTTCCCAGGCCATCAGCCCCCTAACCCCTCCCTCTCCCCTTCTATATGGGTGTTCCCCTCCTCATCCACCCCCCATTACCACCCCCCAACAATCCTGTACACTGGGTGTCCAGCCTTGGTAGGACCAAGGGCTTCCCCTTCCACTGGTGCCCCAACAAGCTTATTCATTGCTACCTATGCAGTTGGAGCCCAGGGTCAGTCTATGTATAGTCTTTGGGTAGTGGCTTAGTCCCTGGAAGTTCTGGTTGGCTGGCACTGTTGTTCATATGGGTCTCAAGCCCTTTAAGCTTTTCTTTCAGTCCTTTCTCTGATTCCTTCAATGGGGGTCCGTTCTCCAGTTCAGTGGTTTGCTGCTGGCATTCGGGCCTCTGTATTTGAAACCATTTTCCTGAAAGCAATAGCAAGGGTTCAAGGAGATACAGATGGAAACTCAGGCTAGTAGAAGCCTTTCAGTACAAAGCAGATCAAGGGTCAGGCACAGTAATGATACAGAAACATCAAATCATAATAACTACATACACCAGTGGTCCACATTGAACATTAGAGCACAATAGAGCCCATCTTTCTCAATTGTATAAATATTAGACCACAAAGAAAACATCAGTAATTTCTATACCACTTGAAAGATTCCAAACCTCCTTCTTAGCAAAGGGATAGCATAGCTATCAGGTTAGAATAAAAACAAAATTTAAACTCTATAACATTTAAACTTCTAGCTAGAAACTGAAAATCTATCAAACAACCATTGGGTTAAAAAACAAAAAGGCAAAACAAGTAATAAAAGTAGCAAATATCAGAGACTGTTGGATACTTTTAGAGATCACTAGAAAATCTGTAGTTTTAAACACTTATGTCAGTATTTATAAATAAAATGCATGAATTGTGTTAATGTTGGAAGTCAGAAAAGAAAATGTGTTCAAATAATCCGTAAGGACGAAAATACTTTAAGTATGGAAGCAGAAAAGTAATAAAGTTTTAGAACAGAAAATAGGCCAAACTGATTTAAGTAAGAAAAATACATAAATTATTTGCCAAATTAGCCAAATCAAAATAGGACAGATACAGCTTATATATATAATAAGACAAAGAACAAATAATGTGGAATATCAATAGATAAATAAACCAAACTGGCTTACAAATGAATAATATACATATCCTAAACAGAGAGAGGCAGACACATCCAAGAAAATTTTTACTTTGGTATTTTGACTATAAACATTAAGTCTAAAGCAAAATTGCTGAGAAGAAATAGTAAAACCTAGAGTAGGTTTGGATTTCACAGAAGCCTAAATTACATGCTTTTTACCCTCATGGGTCTGGGAAGAAACTCAGGGCCCTCTGTATACTAAGGAGAGGCATTCATCTGCTACAAAGTCACCCATCACCCAGTTAGATATCCTAAAACTGTGTAGAAGAATTTCAATCCAGCAATATGACTGCTTTAGCAAGGGATCACATCCAAAGACCTTCTAGGGTTTTCTCTGTTATGGGGCTGGGATGCAGACAATCCCTGGATTAAAGTATGATCTGGCTGGAATACAGATGTATCCCTAGTAGATACCTTTAATCTCAAACAATGTAGGTAGAAGGAAGTAGCCATATTTGAAAGTGACTTCTAGTTGAGAGGAAGACAAAGAGACAAATAAGAGAAAGATTTGACAGAATGAGTCACACATACGATATGCCTAACTCTCAATAGAACAGACAGGAAAGAGAGGCTACTTAAGAACAGGCAGAGAGATAGTGGGTAGGGAGAGGTAGTAGTTTTTACCAGGACAGTTGTACAGAGAGAGGTTGCAGATAGAGAACAAGCTAGACATTGATGAAAACAGAATGAGTGAGAGAATGAGAAGGAGCCAGAAGATTAGAACAGATTGTTAATTAGTCTGATGCCAAGTAGAGCAATTCAATGAGAAACTGAGAGAAACCAAACTGAATCGGTCGGCTTGGAGAGGAGTTTGAGCTGGAACAGCAGAGTTGAACCAGCCAGTCAGAGTTCAGAAAGAAATAGACGTTGTGAGATTATTCAGCAATAAGTCTCAGAAGCTGAAAACATTCTAGGCCTAGATTAGATTGTACAGAGGCCAGAAGCTTCCAGAACCAGGCCTAGGATAGCAGATGGAGGTAGTAAGCCTCCTAGAGGACAATTATATCTGAGGAAATCAAAGTTACTTACACACAACTTCTTTTGTGGTCTTGTATTTAACAAATAAGTAGATGAGCATTTACTTTTTGTCAATGCTCATTCATCTCTGAGGCTTGATATGCAGAAAGGGCTGGGGACATGGCTCAGTAGATAAAGTCATTGCTACACAAGCTTAAGGACTAGAGTTTGTATCCCAATATCCATATAAAAGCTGGGTAAAATTTGTGAAACCTGTATTCATAATCCTGTAACCATAAAGAAAGTAGACATTGGATCCCCAGAGCAAGGTGGCTAGTTATACTAGCCCCAACAGTGATCTCTTGCTTTATTAAGGGACTCTGGCTCAGAATATTAAGTAGAGAATGATCCAGGAAGATGCCAAACATCAACCCCATCATTTCTGCATACATGTGCACATGCAGTCACACATATATGTGAACATGTATACATATAACTACACATATACATGTGCTAAGGGAGAAATAAAAGCAGGCATTCTACTGTGCTGATTCAAAGTAGACATATCAGTGGAAACTCCTTGCTTATGACATATTTCTTTCTGTGGACAACAACATCTGTTTTTATTTCTATTGACAAAACTTTGTATAGTGAATCTTTTATATTAAGAACACATCAATTATAAGATTAATGTCATATGTTTGCTTTTGTTGAACTAATGAAATATAGCCTCTCCCTGGCATACCCTGCAAAATGGTAGTTACTATAAATCAGACTTTTTCTTCCAGTATCTGGTTTATTCTCTTGGAAGATGTCAAGGTCAGAAGAAAAACCCAAAACACCAAAAACTACAAGAGTTATCCCAGATTAAAGGAGAGTAAAAGTCCATGAAAACTAAGAGCTATGATGTTGGAATGGACTCTGAACAAAAGTACATTATTGGGAGAGTTGACAAGATTTATATTTTAGGTAAGATAATGGTGTCTTCAGGTTTACAATAAGAAAGTTCAAGTATAGAGAAAATGATAAAACCAATGTATTACTAAGAGACAAAAGAGTTTAATCTGGATGAAGTGAAAATGGGAGTTAGTTGTACTGTGTTCTAGTGGTCCTGTGCTTTCAAGGCAAACATTCTAAACTGAACCACATCCCTAGCCTGTTTATTTTGTTTGTTTACATCTTTATTTTGAGATAAGGTCTCCAAAAATAGTCTAGGCTGGCCTTAAACTCACTAGAACTAGTGATCCCCTTGCCTCAGCCTCTAGTATCACCATCCTGTGTTAACAAGCTGAGCTTCTTTTGCTACAGCTTTCCTAGTGTCTTAGTTGGAGTTTTACTGCTGTGCAGAGACACCATGACCAAGGCAATTCTTATAAGGACAACATTTAACTGAGGCTGGCTTACAGGTTCAGAGGTTCAGTCCATTATCATAAAGACAGGTGCATGGCAGCATCCAGGCAGACATGGTGCAGGAGAAGCTGAGAGTTCTATATCTTCATCTGAAGGCTGCTAGCAGAATACTGATTTCCAGGCAGCTGGGATGAAAGTCTCTCAAAGCCCACCCCACAGTGACACACCTACTCCAACAAGGCCACACCCACTCCAACAAGGACACATCTCCTAATAGTGCCACTCCCTGGGCCAAGCATATTCAAACCACTACACCTAATATTTTTTAAATTAATTCACTTTAGAAAGTAACAAAAAAAAGTATTTTCAAAAGCATTAAGGAGAACCTGGACTTGGTGACATACATCTGTAATCCCAAAACTGAGGAGGAAGGGGCAGGAGGACTAACAGTTTCCCACTTGGAGTCCAGCCTGATCTATGTAATAAAACTGTCTCAAAACACCACCAACACAAACAAGAGGTTTGTATTCACTGCATTATTGTTAATAATTAGTAAAATAAATGAAAATAGTAATTATCAACAATAGATGACAGCAGATTTGTGTTCTAATCACAGGATGCACATTAGATGGATGAACTATTTTTCACATGTGTCAACATGTAAAAACCTCAAAAATAAAAACCATAGGTGAAAGGGGCAGGCAGGAGAAGCTTGGGTTATTCTGGTTGGAGGGTGTGCCCATGGCAAAAGGAGTGTCTGGGAGACAAGTCATAATACACATTCTCTAAACAAAATAAAGATGGACAATTCTGTCTGTGAAGAATTTTCACACATTTAACAGAAATTCAAGTAACTGTATGACTACAATGTAGGAGGAGGAAGGCACAAGTAGTGTGTATTGTGCTTAATGTAGACAGAGGAGGGGTACGGAGGGAGCTGAGGGAACATTCATTTCCCAGTAATCACAAAGCCTTCTGTACCTCCCTTTCACACTAAACCAATTCCTGGAATAAGAAGAGGTTACCTTGTTGAAGCATGGAAAGGCAGGCATGTTTCTAGAAGACAGAGTGATTTTCAAAACCCCAGTCTTGCCTGGTGGAAACAGGTAGAGGTTTCTTGAAGCTGGAACAGAGGAGGGGAGGGTCAAAGCAGTAGCCACTAGAGATGAAAAATGTTCCTTTGGCAAGGGCTCTATGCCTGGCTAAGGAGTTTGATGGCCTGCAGGGGAGGGGAAGGCAGCTTCTTGAAGTAGAGAGTAACAACTGCAGTTTGAATTTCACTCTGTAAGCATGATCTGTTGTCGCTGCCTCCACTTCTAAGGAAGAGAGTAGGGCAAGCCATAATTGGGGGTAGGGGTCTCAACAAAAATAGCAGAGGGATTGATAAATATACTAAGGTGTCCAGCCAGCAGGGCTGTGGGGCAGTTAACTGTAGGCTTTCTTTCTAGACGTCTGCGTGGCTAGTGGAGCAGTCTTGGTATTTTATTTGTCAGTCTTGGTATTTTATTTGTTTGTTTTTTTTGACATAACCTCACAGTGATGCCCAGGTTGGCTTGGAAAGTAGGCATTCCTCTTACTTGTGCCTCCAGGGTGCTAGGATTACAGGCACGAGGCACGGTGCTTGGTTAGAGTTTTTATGCGGCCAATCCTACTCCTGGACACTGCTGATGGACCTTAGATTTTCCACACTTAGGCCATATATGAAATGATCAAAAGAAGGATTGAAGTCCATGTTTACCTTTGGAATGGGTTTCCCTGTAGGGGGTGAGTGGTTTTAGATTCATCTCAAACGTTTGAATTAAAAAAAAACAAAAAAAACAGGCTGGTGAAAATGCAACACAGCTCTGTAAACTCACGAGCGTCAGATTTCTGTACGTTTCAGGGCATTTTAACTATACTTAATAACAAAATGGCAAAACAATGCTGTGTCAAGATTTCGTGAGCTGAAGGTCACAGGAGGATATGAGCTCTAAAAAAAACGAGTGAAAGCAGAAAACAGCATAAGTGAAAACTGAGCACTCACTGTAAGTGCGAGCGCGGAAAACCAGTGGGGTCAGAACAAAGCTGCTTCCGCTGGTGGGCGGACAGGAAAGGAAGATCGGAATGCGTGCGGAGGGGAAGGGAGGAGCCCTGTGGGCTTGGCCCCGCCCCCACCTCCACTCTGTCTACCCCTTACCCCCACCCAGGCCTTGGCTCCGCCCTAAGACCCCTACCCTTTCCCCGCCTATCTTAGCCCCTCCTCCCTCCATGACGCTACCTCCGGTCTCCAGGTAACGCAGGGGGGTCAAACAAGCGGCGGTTGAGGGCATTAACTATCTTCTCTCTCTGGTCGGACCCTTGATCCTCTTCGGACTGTGACAGCCATGGCTCTACCGCTTCTGCCTGGCAACAGCTTTAACCGCAATGTGAGTAGGCAGGAAGCCCAAGGTCCTGGTCAGATCCTGGGAGTCAGACAGAATCTGGGAGTGTTCATCTCCTCAGGTCCTACCTGCTAGGTAGTTCCTGCCATTTACTCCTGTGTGCTGAGTACACCTAAAACTTCATGTTCCCTCACCCCTTTCCTTCGAAGTGCATCTGAATGCTTTTCCTACATGACATCTAAGTACAGGAAGTTGGGCCATCCAAAGTAGTTGGTGACAGTGATGATAAAAAGAAGCACTAAGTGTTTAATGTATGTGGGGTGCCGTGCTTTAATCGCTCTGGGTATTCTCCATAGCTGTTTGGATTATATCTTTTTGTTCCCATTTACATCTTGAGGAAACTGAGGTCTTCGAGGTGATGCTAGTTTTCTTTCAGGCAGCTGGTCTTTATAATCCATGAGTCTAATTATTATCTTTAGTACACTGTGTGTAAAAGCATAAACTTTGCTACTAAATAGAAGAAACCCGGAAAGAAGCATGGCAGATAGGGAAGCCTTCTATTGGCCTATAAAGTTTAGTGCCACACAATGGAAATGGGCACCTAAGCACAAAACCAAGAGATCACAATCCCTAGAACAACAAAGAATTCTGCAATAAATAGCCACATACCTAACAGGAGAAAAACTAGTCAAGCTTTTGTTTTCTAGGGGTTACTGTCTTTTGCTTGGGTTTGCTAATGTCTTTAGGAGAAGGTAATATAAATCGATGGAAAGGACTTCATGTGGAGTCAGTCACTCAAGGTGTTTGTAAACTTCAGCTCAAAGTTTGCAAAACACTCAGTGCACTGAATTGACAGATTCTGAACAGTGGGCCAGTATTGTTGTAGATGTTCTATTTGAGGTTGATTTTTAATCCCTCACATCAGCTAGTCTGTTAAACTTTGAACAGTGGCTTGCACATTTTGTTTCTTGGCTGATGTAAGTTAGAGGTTGGTCTCTGAAGTGTAGCATTGTTCTTTGGAAAGATTAAATCAGCCAAATAAGAAAGGCTCCAAAAAAGAGGGCATGAAAAAAGATTCCAGAAATAAAGAAGCATGCTGTGCAAAAGTAATTTTAATAAAAAATGTAAGCAGAGTCTACAGCTTTTGGCTCAGCTACGCTTCTGATTACTGATGCCCACTGCCTGCAGAAGTATCTCAGCTCTCACATGCAGTGATTAAGGGTGGGTAGGGAAAAAGAGTGTTTGGATGAGATATTTTAAAATCAGCAGCATAGTACTGAGTGTACTTTGCTTTTTATAAAACTTATTTTATTGGGAAGAATAATACATGCAGAAAAATGCGCAGTAGATGATCACAAAAGGAACATCAAGAAATAGAGTACTACCACTACTCTAAATGCAGCCCTCTTGATTATACGTGCAATTTGTAGTAGTTAAAAATAAATGTTCTGAATATTACCTGGGACCTATTATTACTAAAATATTACTTGTTGCTTCAGATTCAAATTTAACTGAGCAGCTTGTGTTTTATGTGGAACTCTATGCCCCTTCCCACACCCTGTTAACCCATACACCATTCTCCAAATGGAACCACTATTTTCCCTTTTGTCACTATTGTTAGATTTGGCTTCTTTGGAACCTTTTATATGGGGAAATATCCTGTGCTTTTTGTTCTGTGACTTTTTTGGTTCAGCATTGTATTTGTTAGATTTGTCCATGTGGATAATATGTCATTGTATGAATATATCATATATATATGTGTGTGTATATATCCTTCTGTTTATTTTATCTATTTATTTTATTCTTGATAGCTCTTTGGAGCTTTTACAAATATTCTTCTATGATTCTCTTGTTGACTTCTTTTGGTGTGATTGCTTGATTGGATGGCACTGATACTGAAAGCGTTAGTGAACCCTGAAAAGTCATAATTCTCATTGCCATCAGCATTTTTTTTACTTATGTGTTTTTATTTCTAAATGCCTATATTGTTTAGTCTTTTAAATTTTACATATTTTGGTCAGTGGTTGCACTGCAATTTGCAATCTTAAAGATTTATTTTTAATTTTTTAAACTTACTTATCTGTGTGCTTGCCACATGTGTTCATGTGTATGTAGAAGGCAGAAGAGGGCATCAGACACCTTGGAGCTGGAGTTACAAGGGAATTGTGAATTGTTGAGATTCTGGGAACCAAACTCATCCCTGAGAGCAGTAAGCAATTTTAACCCTTTGGTTTTAATATGCATTTCCTGACTTCCTAGTGTAACTTGAACATTCTATTTTAGACACCTTTAGTCCCTGCACTCAGAGGCAGAGACAGAGGCAAGTGGATCTTTGTGAGTTTGAGGCCAGCCTGGTCTACATAATAAGTTTGAGGACAGCCAGGGCTATAGAGAGACCCTGCTAAAAAAAAAAAAAGTACCAAAATTGTCATTTCTTCTGTGTAGTGGGCACACTTGACTTTCATACAAATCCACAAACTGGCCATATGGCTTATATATATTTAACTTGATAAGAAAGTAACCCCCTGTCGTGAGACAGGGTCTCATGTATCTAGTCTGGCCTCAGTTGGAACTCATATTTGGCCAAGGATAACCTTGAACTCATGATCCTCCTGCCTCGATTTTCTTAGTACTTTGAGAAGCTTGTGTTTGGTGGCCTGTTTTGCATTGGCAACAACAATGAATTTGTTATGCTGAGCATTTGGTGTTGTCAATATTTTGGACTTTAGCCATCTTAATAGACATGTAGTATATCTAATTTTAATCTTAATTTCCCTAATGGCTGGAATGTTGATAGAGTACTAACTATTTGCACTCTCCTTTGAACAGTGTTCATTAGTGTCTCTTGTTTTAGTTTGAGTGTTACCTTACATTTGAGATGTTCTTTTTTTTTTTTTTTTTTTTAATGAACAGCCATTGTTGCTGTGTGGGCTGCTAAGATTTTCTCCCACTCCATAGTTTGAATTTTATTGCTCTTAAAACAAAGTTAGGAAATATACATATATTTTAAAGAAGAGAATACAAGCTGCATTCAAACTGCATTCAAACTGCATTCAAACTGATATTTCCAATGCAAGTTAAGGATCCTAGAACTTTTTCTTAAAACTTCTTTGATTTTATATTCAGAATTTACTTACATGGTCAACAATTAGTTACTTGGTATGTATCATCATAAGTACATATTCATAGAATTTCTGAACAATATCAATGCCATTATTAAAATGATTTCTTTCTTTATTTTTATTTCATGTGCATTGGTGTTTTGCCTGCATGTTTCAGATTCCCTGGAACTGGAGGTATAAGTAGGTGTGAACTGCCATGTGGGTGTTAGGAATTGAACTGCATCCTCTGGAAGAGCAACCAGTGCTCTTAACTGCTAAGCAATTTCTCCAGCCCCAACAATAACATTATTAACTATTTAAGTTTTTAAAGAGTTCTTTGTAGGTATCTCTGTTATAAAGAACCCCTTCATTAGAAAAGTATTTCCAAATTACGAGGGCGAGTCTTAAGGCATGCAGTATTTGCAGTGTTATGGCTTAAACCCAGTACATTGCTTCTACCAAGCAAATGCTCTCAGTCACTCATATTCAGTTTTACTTATATAATTGCTGTGAGTAGAGTTTCATAACCATCTCCATACCCAGTTAGCTTCATTATTTTCATTGTGCTTTTGATTCTTATTTTTATTGTTTCATTATAATGTAAAAACATTTCATGCTTTCAAAGTCAAATTTACTGAATAAAACAGGGCTACCTTTTAGCCATGACCTTACAACTTTGCTCCACCTTCTCTCTAGAGATAGCTCTAAAAATGATTTCTTTCTCTTTTCCCACCTCATATCTCCATTCCTTGATTCTCTCTCTTTTCTTCCTTTTTGGTCTGTCTCCCTCCAGTCTGTTTTTAAAACAACAATTTCTTAAAAGTATTTGCCCTCTTTCTCTTTGTTAAATAGATAGTAACCTACTCTGCTTATTCTCTTTAATCGTTTTTATTTCATTTTAATGGCATATCATGAAAGTCACTTAATAGGGTGTAGAGCTAAGCCTCATTGCTTTTCACAGTGATAGAGTTACCCTATTGTGTGCACTTAACAGTAGTTTATTCAGCCTATCCATTTATGATTTCCCATCTTTTGTCATTACAAATAATGCTATAATACATCACCAAAGTTATACTTCGAAAGGAAGCTAGCACGTAGTGTGGGGGAAATATTTACAAGCCATATGTCTATTAAGGGATTTAGAATTGTAGTATATAAAGAATCTCCATGACGACAACTACAACAATAATCTAATTAAAATGGGGAAGTAGTTAGAATAAACATTCCTTCAATGAGAATATAGAAATAGCAAATATGCATGTGAAAAGATGCTCAACAGCTTTACTTATTAAAGACATGCAAATTATTAAAACTATAATAAGACAGCACTTTAGATCTATAAGGTGACTGCAGAAAAAAAAGATGAATAAAGGTTGCAAGGACATAGATAAATCACTGGTAGGATTGTGAAATGCAGCTGCTAGTGCTGTAGAGAGCAGCCTGGTAGCTTCTGAAATGGTTACATAGAGTTACTGTATGACATTAGCACTCTTAAAAATCTACCCAAGAAAAAAGCATGCATATAAATGTATATGAGAGAACTGATCATACTTTTTAAAATTTATTATTGTTGTTGTTATTATTATTATTATTACTATTATTATTATTGCCTAGGATTGGCCTTCAGCCATTGTACATGCTATACAACACAGACAGAAGCAATATACCCATCTTTTGTAATGACTCAAAATAGAAATAATTGATGACTCTCAACTGATTGGTGGGAAATGAAAATGTGGTATCTACACAAAATTGAATGGTTTTTAAATTTTCTCTTAGATTTTAGAGATAGGGTCTCAGTGTAGCTCCAGTTGTCTTCATACTTAATTTGTACGCCAGGCTGACCTCAAATTTGCAATCTTTCTGTTAGGATTAGAGGCATGCTCTATCTTGCTTGGTGCTAGAATACTATTCAGCCAAAAAATATATTACTCATATATGTTATAGCATAGCTAAACCATTACAGAACAATGTGTAAAAGACTGTATTATATATATATATATATATATATATATGATCATGTCTGTGTAAGACATGTGGTGAGTGGCTTGATGTATAGGAGGAACAAGTAGATGAGTGTTTACCTTAGGCTGTGTAGGGTAAGAGGTAAAAAGAAGACTGGCTGCTATTGAAATTTCCTGTGAGGATGATGAAGGTGTTCTGAAATTAGATTCTCATGATGATGTACAGCTCTTATTTTTATGAAATCACACTGAATTGCTCATTTTGAGTTGGTTAATTTGATGATACTTTATGATACAAAAGAATGCTATTATAATGGTTTGGTTAAATGCCCTCCAAAGGTATATATGTTAAAAGGCTTTGTACCCAGACCATGGTGCTACCCAGAGGTGGTAGGATCTTAAAGGGATCAGGCCTAGTGGACAGAAGTTAAGTCATTGGGGGCATATTACCAAAACAGATATTGGAAACCCTGCCTCATTTTCTTCATCTTCTTGGTTTCTGGTTGCCACAATATAAGCAATTTTTTTCTCTATATGCCCCATGCCATGATGTTTGACATCCTCACAGGCTCTAATATAATGGAGTCAACCACCCACAGACTGAAACCTCTAAAACTGTAAGCTTTTTGTTCTTATAAGTTGATTATCTTAATATTTGATATTGTACAGATGGCTAGTAAGTAGGGTTATAAATAGTTATTCAATGGATTTGGTAACGATGTTGCTTGGAAAACAAAACAATTGGTGTTTATTATGCCATAGCACTGGATATATTTTTTAATTTCTAAGAGTTATTTTGTCACTATATATGTACATGTATTTTTGTGTGTGTTTGTCTGTGTATACATATGAGTGTACAAGCACATGTTGTATGGAGGCCAGAGGTGAACACTGGATATCTTCCTCAAAAACTCTCCATCATTTTTAGAGTCTCTAATTGAACTTGAAGTTCATTCCTTGGGCTAGAGTGGTTGGCCAGCAAGGCCCAGAGATTCTCTTGTCTCTTGCCTTCCCAGCAATGGAATTACAGACAAACACTAATGTACCCAGCTTTGTACATGGGTGCCCTAGATTTTAACTCAGGTCCTGATACTTGCACAAGGTGCTTTTGAGGTAAAGAATTGTGTCACTTTGCTCCAAGTAGCTATTGAAATGTTATAATTTTGGACTGAGCCACTTGTCTTTTTCTTCGTGTTATTGTTTGTTTTGAGGCAGGATCTATGTGCCCCATCCAGGCTAAGCTGACCTGTGTACTACCATGCCTGACCTGGTCCACCTCTTGAAGTTTCTCCCCATATTTTGAAAATTACAATTCTGATGATATTTCTAAATGTTATTTGGACTCCAAAAATGAGAGCCCCTTTGCCTACATTTTAATGTGCATATCAAATGTGCAACATCATATTGCATTTTGTACTGTACTACAAAGTCTTTCCACCTAGCATATATTGGCATCGGTACATTAATGTCTGTGCCCTTGGCAATGAATTTAGTGTGACCAGCTGATGATGTCCCTGCAGATATCCAGGAAGGGAAGCAAACCCTTAAAGAGATAAGAATGAAAACCCAGTGACTCTGTCAACCTGGATCAGACACCTGGGAGTCTAGTACCAGGTGGTTCGTTGTCGCTATATTTAAAACACAGTGCTTTGGGGAATATATTTCCAGGCAACAATCAGTCCAGTCAGTCTGCACAATAAATCTTAAGATGTGACTACATAGAAACTATGTTACAAAGTACATGTGACTATGAGAGTGGGTTCTATAGCTTAAAGGCCTAGAATTTAGTGTGGTCTCTGACCCATAGATAGCATAGACATCAGCAGGCCATAAAGTGCTTGTGACATTTGATGAGTAATGGTCTAAGGAGGGAAGAGTCTGGGATAATCATTCTCAGGAATTTGCATAAGGTCTGCCAGTATAGCAAAGGTCATCAGGTCCTTAACAACCTCCACTCTCAGCCTTTTGGATGGAATGCAGGTATTTGATTTTATCTCCACCAGTAGGAAACACCCCTGTAATTAACATTCCTGGTTCCTTGGTGTTTCTCTGTGTCCCCAGCTACCAGCTGTGTGAAGTTTTTACCTCTGACTTTTGTGCAGTGATGGACTGCAACCTACAATTATAAGTCAAATAACCTTCTTTCCTCCACTAAGTGATTTCCCCCCACCCCGGCAGGTTGTTTTATGACAGCAACAGGAAGCAAACTAGAACATTCCTCAAATAGCCATTTTGATTTAAATCCTTTCTTGTCCTTCTCATCATTACCTCCTTTTGCTTATTGAGAACAAGAGTCTGGAGTTGGCATGCTGACACCCTTGGAGTTAGGTTCTACCCTAGGGCTCTACTTAAATTGGGTTTGTTCACTTGTGATGAGGTGGTAGTTCTCAACTGATCAGTTGAGAACTGATCAGTAGCTCTTTGGGTTACCTCTTGGTACTTTTTTTATACAAGGCCCATCCTGAATAACTGATTGTCCATTGTCCCTCTACCTTCAGTGATCATGGTTAAGAACTCGACAGTGATTGCTTCAAGTTTTTCTCCATTTAGTTTGATGTTGGCTACTTGTTTGTGGTATATTGCTTTTTACTATGTTTAGGTATGGACTTTGAATTCCTGATCTTTCCAAGGCTTTTAGCATAAAGGGGTGTTGAATTTTGTCAAATGCTTTCACAGCATCTAACGAGATGATCATGTGGTTTTTTTCATTAAATTTGTTTATATAGTGGATTACATTGATGGATTTCCATATATTAAATGATCCCTGCATCCCTGGGATGAAACCTACTTGATCATGGTGAATGATCATTTTGATGTATTCTTGGATTCAGTTTGCGAGAATTTTATTGAGTATTTTTTTGTCAATATTCATAAGGGAAATGATCTAAAGTTCTTTCTTTGTAGGGTCTTTTTGTGGTTTAGGTATAAGTGTAATTGTGGCTTCATAGAAGGAATTGGATGGTGTTCCTTCTGTTTCTATTTTGTGGAATAGTTTGGAGATTATTGGTATTAGGTCTTCTTTGAAGGTCTGAGAATTCTACACTAAATCTGGTTCTGGACTCTTTTTGGTTGGGAGACTTTCAACAACTACTTCTATTTCTTTGGACTTTATGTGATTGTTTAGATGGTTTATCTGATCCTGATTTAGCTTTGGTACCTGGTATCTGTCTAAAAATTTGTCCATTTCATCTCAATTATCCAGTTTTGTTTACTATAGTCTTTTGTGTTAGGATCTCATGATATTTTTTTAATTTCCTCAGTTTGTATTATTATGTCTCCCTTTTCATTTCTGATTTTGTTAATTTGGATACCGTCTCTGTACCCTCTGGTTAGTCTGGCTAAGTGTTTATCTATCTTGCTGATTTTCTCAAAGAACCAGCTCCTGGTTTTGTTGATTCTTTGTATACTTCTCTCTCCCTACATATTCAATATAGTACTTGAAGTCCTAGCTAGAATATTTAGACAACAAAAAGAGGTCAAAGGGATAAATTGGAAGGGAAAAAGTCAAAACATCACTATTTGCAGATGATATAGTATACTTAAGTGAGCCCAAATATTCCACCAGAGAACTCCTAAACCTGATAAACAACTTCAGGAAAGTGGTTGGATATAAAAATAACTCAAACAAACCAGTAGTCTTCTACTTAAAAGATAAATAGGTTGAGAAAGAAATTAGGGAAACAACACCCTTCCCAATAGTCACAAATACAAAGTACCTTGGTGTGACTCTAACCAAGCAAATGAAAGATCTGTATGACAAGAACTTCAAGTCTCTGAAGAAAGAAATTGAAGAAGATCTCAGAAGATGGAAAGATCTCTAATGCTCATGGATTGGCAGGATTAATATTGACAAAATGGCCATCTTGCCCAAAGCAATCTACAGATTCAATGTAATCCCCATCAAAATTCTAACTCAATTCTTCATAGAGTTAGAAAGAGCAATTTGCAAATGAATTTGCAACAACAAAAAACCCAAGATATTAAAAACTATGCTCAATAATAAAAGAACTTGGAGGACCCACCATCTTTGACCCTCAAGCTGTATTACGGGCAATATTATTAAAAAACTGTATGGTATTGGTATGAGACAGGCAGGTAGATTTAGAATTA
This sequence comes from Rattus rattus, assembly GCF_011064425.1. NCBI lineage: Eukaryota > Metazoa > Chordata > Mammalia > Rodentia > Muridae > Rattus > Rattus rattus. The sequence continues at coordinate 4,890,885 of NC_046172.1, read as the reverse complement.
AGTTCCAGAAATGAACCTATACACCTATGGTTACTTGATTCAATAAAGGAGCTTAAAACCATCCGTGAAAAAAATAGCATTTTCAAGAAATCCTGATGGTTCAACTGGTTGTCAAGTAGAAGAATGCAAATCAATCCATTCTTATCACCTTGTACAAAAGCTCAAGTCCAAGTGGATCAAGGGCCTCACATAAATCCAGACATACTGAAAAATAGAAGAGAGAAAGTGGGAAAGAGCCAAGCATGGGCACTGGGAAAATTTCCTGAACTAGAACACCAAAGCCTTTATGCTCAAAGATCAAGAACCAACAAATGGGATATCATAAAATTGCAAAGCTTCTGTAAGGCAAAGGACACTGTCAATAGGACAAAACGGCAGCCAGCAGATTGGGAAAAGATCTTTACCAATCCTGCATCCAATAGAGGGCTAATATCTAACATATACAGGGAATTCAAGAAGCTAGACTCCAGAGCACCAAATAACCTATTAAAAAATGGGGAACAGAGAATTCTCAACTGAGGAATATTGAATGGCTGAGAAGCACCTAAAGAAATGGTCAACATCCTTAGTCATCAGGGAAATGCAAGTCAAAACATCCCTGAGATTCCTTCTCACACCAGTCAGAATGGCTAAGATCAAAAACTCAAATGATAGCAGATGCTGGCGAGGATATGGAGAAAGAGGAACACTCCTCCATTGTTTGTGGGATTTCAGGCTGGTACAACCACTGTGGAAATAAGTCTGGCTGTTCCTCAGAAAAATAGACATAGTACTACCTGAGGACCCAGCTCTACCACTCTTGGGCATATACCCAAAAGATATTCCAACACATAACAAGGAACCATGCTCTACTATGTTCATAGCAGCCTTATTTAAAATAGCCAGAAACTGGAAAGAACATAGATGGTATTCAGCAGAGAAATAGATCCAGAAAATGTGGTATATTTACACAATGGAGTATTACTCAGCTATTAAAATCAACATCATGAAATTCATAGGCAAAGGGATGGAACTAGAAAATATCACCCTGAGTGAGATAACCCAGTCACAAAAGAACATACATGGGTATGCACTCACTGATAAGTGGATATTAGCCCCAAACTGGGAATGTCCAAGGTACAATTCACAGACCATATGAAGCTCGAGAAGAAGGAAGACCAAAATGTGGATGTTTCAATGCTTCTTGGAAGGGGGGGCAAAATACTCATGGGAGGAAATACAGGGACAAAGAGTGGATCAGAGACTGAAGGAAAGGCCATCAGAGACGGCCCCTCTTGGGGGTTCCATCCCATATGCAGCCACCAAACCAAGTCACTATTTCTGATGCCAAGAAGTGCTTGCTGACAGGAGCCTGATACAGCTGTCTCCTGAGAGGCAAATACAGAGGCTGATGTTTGCAGCCAACCATTGAACTGAGAACTGGGTCCCATTGGAGGAGTTAGAGAAAGGATTGAAGGAGCTAAGGGGCTTGGCCTCAAAGAAAACAGCCCAACCAACCAGAGCTCCTAGGACTAAAACCACCATCCAAAGAGTATACATAGACAGACACAGCAGACTCCAGCTGCATATGTAGTAGAGGATGGCATTGCACAGATGGCATCAAAGGAGAAGCCTTGATCCTGTGAAGACTAATTTCTGTGTAGGAGAATGCCAGGTATTGAGGTGGGAAGCCGGTGTGGGAGGGGCTTACCCACATAGAAGTAGGCGGAGGGGAAATGGATAGGCAGAACCAGGAAAGGGATAACATTTGAAATGTAAATTAATAAAATATTCAATTAATAAAAGATCTAGACAGGTGCAAACACAGTTGAGAAGATCGGTCCAGAGGAACATCTTACTGTTGTTCCTACTGTTGTTAGGGAAGAAAATAAGCCTTTGCGGGGCAGTAACATATAGAAAGGGAAAGGAGAAGTTATTTGCTTGTTGTTTAAATAAGCTACATTGTTGTCTTAGATGCTTTATGTCAAGCAGTAAACATCATGACCACAAGCAATACCTTGCACCTTACAGTCCTTCATGAAGGAAAGTTGGTACAGGAACCTGACACCACTGTTTGCTCAGCTTGCTTTCTTATACCATGGTACCTCCCCCTGGTGGGCTGGGCTTTTTTCCATCAATCATTAATCAAAAAAATGGCCTAGAGACTTGCCCACAGGCTATTCGTTAAGAATCATTTTCTTAATTGAGTTTCCTCCTTTCAGATGACCCCAGCTTGTATCAAGTTGACAAAAACAACCAGAATAATGGCTTTTGTGAAGCTTGGCTTAGCCAAAGTGGCCAGGGCAGCATCCAGATGTTACTATGCAAGTTGAAACTCAAAGCCATTTGTCTGTGATATGGTGAGGGATATTTGTGGGGTAAAAACAAATGGGACAAGGAATGGGAGAAGTCAGCCTAGAGCAAGAGTTGGCTCAAAGCCTGTCCATTCCCAAGAAATCTCATCCTGAGATTGGTCACAGGATCACTCTACCCTGCCCTGGGCTTTCGTATTCCTATGTACATATCCCTGTACCCCTAACTTTTGCTCCTCACAGGAGGTCATGTACTTCAGTAGACAGGTTAAACTTCCTTTCACCTTATAAAGTCATGTCCAGTAGCACCCAGAATTCTTCCTTATGCAAATGAGGCACCCCCAGCACCCTGACCCTGGTCAATGATGGTTTGTATGCTTGGCCCAAGGAGTGGCACTATTAGGAGGTATAGCTTTGTTGGAGTAGGTGTGTCATTGTGGATGTGGGCTTTAATACCCTTGTCCTAGCCGCCTGGAAGTCAGTCTTCTGCTAATTTCCTTTGGTAGAAGAGAGAGAACTCTCAGCTCCTTCAGCCCCATGTCTTCCTGTACATAATGCCCACCTTGATGATAACGAGCTAAACTTCTGAACCTGTAAGCCAGCCTCAAGTAAATGTCATCCTTATGGGAGTTGCTTTGGTCATGGTTACAAAACCCTAACTAAGACAATGGTGTACAATGAAAGCCCCTACCCACTGGCAGAGGTTTGAGCAGCCTTTGTTCCCCTCATTAAATGAGCTGTCTTACTGAAGCTGTCTCCTGAGAGTCTGTTCTTGTAATACTCAGTTTCCTGAGATCTCTTCAGCTCCTGGACATTCCTGCCTCAATTTCCCTTATCCTCTCAAGGTCTGCTGAATGGAATAGGGTGGGGAGGCAGAACCTGAGTGACAGATATTTATTTTCTCAGTGAGGGATATTTATTTCCTTTTTCATGGTGTCTTGTTTCACATTTGCTGGGAGCAGCAGATAGTTTTTATGCAAGCTTCTCTTGGGGAGAAGTGTTCCCGCAGTGGGACTCCAGAGCTCTCTAGCACAAATTCAAAGGATTTCCTTTGCTATCTCCTCAGGTATATACTGTGCACTACAGCTGCAGAAAGAACAGGTGCAGATTTTTAAGTTTGGGAAAGTTGCCCAAAGGAGGGCCAAGTGAGGTGGGCATTTTTACTCGATCCTTACCTAGGCTGCAACATTCTTAATTTTGACCTGGCAGCACCAACATCACAAGTGGCTGGATTGACCACTTGAAGGGCGGATTTTTTGCTGCATTTCTAGTGCTATAACTGGTATCTCAAAGGAGGGGATGTCTAGAACTTACCTGGGTCCTCTGCAAGAGCAGGGGGCACTCTTAACCTCTGAACCATCTTTCCAACCCCTTTCCTTTTTGTATGTGTCTGAAAATTTTATTTGTAGGTTTCTAGGTAGAAACATTAAAAATTAATACATAGAGGTCATAGATGCCTTTTAATCAGTTTCCTCCAATGACAACATCCTGCAAAATGATGGTATTATATCTCAGCCAGTGTGTTGACATTGATACCATCTGTGATTCTGACTCTAGGGTTTTTTTAACTTAGCATAATTCTCTGGAGGCTACCCAAGTTTTTTTATTATTATTAATTTTTTACCACCCAGCAGTAAACTCAAATATTCTGTGTATGCACCAAAATTTCTGTAATCGTTTGACTGTTGAAGGTTACCTGGGGTAGTTTTAGATTTTGGCTATTGGGAATAAAGCTTCTATGAATGTTCATGTACAGGAGTTTGTATAAACAGGTTTTTAAAATATATTTATTTATTGTGTGTGTATGCATATATGGGTGCATGAATGCCACAGCACACCTGTTAAAGGATAACTTTTAGGAGCTGATTTTTTCCTTCTACCACATATGAGTCCTGGGTATCCAACTCAAGTTCTCAGGCTTGGTTGCAAATGGTTTTACCCACTGAGTCTTCTCATCAGCCTGGAAATGTAAGGTTTCATTTTCCTGAGATAAAGAAGCAAGAGTACAATTCTTGGATGATATAATAATGATTAATTTTATAATGATACTGTCAAACCACTTCTGAGATCAGATACCATATTACATGGCCACTGGTGATGTATATGTGAACTACTTTGCCTACAACTAGGTTAACATTTAGTGTTGCCATTTACTTTAGCTAGTCTGTAAGGATAGCATTACTGTTGGTGTAATTTATTTTTGTTGATTTTTGTCAACTTTACACTATCCTGGGCCATCTAGGACCTGGGAACTTCAATTAATAGCATGAGGTCATCAGATTGGTACTTAGGCAAGTTTGTGGGGTATTTCCTTGGTTATTGATTGATATGGGAAGGAGCCAGCCCACTGCAAGCAGTGCTATCACTGGGAAGGTAGTCATGGGTTGTACTAAAACAAAATAAACAAAAAGGCTGAGTAAGCCACAGGGAGCAAGTCAGTAAGCAGCAAATATTTCTCCATGTTCTCTACTTTTATTCCTGACTCCGGGTTCCTGCCTTGACTTCCTACCCTATCTCCCTTTTGTGATAGATGGTGAATTGGGACATGTAAGCCAGATAAGCCCTTTCCCACCCACATTGCTTTTGATCAGAATGTGTTATCATAGCAAATAAAGCAAACTACAACACAAAGGATGATACCTCAGTCAGTCTCAAGTGGTTAATGAATTGAATATGCTTCCATGTATTTACTAGTCATCTATAGCTCTACCTTGGTAAAATGTCATCTTTGTGTTTTGGTCATTTTTAATTTTTTTATACTGTTGACTTTTGACAATTCTTTAGGTGGGATGTAGTTTGCATATATCGTCTCAGTCTACAACTTGTCTTTTTCAACCCCTTTAATATTATTTCAATGGACAAAAGTTCCAAATGAATTTTGTTTACATGTGCATATGTGCACATGCATTTATTTGCGTGGACATGCATGGACATCAAAAGACAACTTGTGGGAATCATTTCTCTCCTTTTACCATGTCGGTCCTGAAGATTGAATTCAGGTCATCAAGCTCGGTAGCAAGCTCCTAACCTGTCTCACTGACCTGGCCTATGCTAAGAACTCTCTGTTCAGCCCTACAGCCTAAGACTGTCTCTTTTTTCTAATAGTTTTACATTTTTAATTAATGTTTATGATTCACTTAGTTAATATTTATATAAGGTATGAGGTTTGGATTCTCAGTTTTCCAGAACCATTGGTAAAAAAGCCTGAATTGCTTTTGCATCTTTGTAAAAATTCAGTAGAGCATATGTGTCTTCTGGCACTGCTTTCTGTTCTATTGACCTGTGTCCTCCTGTTTCCTATTGCCATACTATTTTTATAGCTGTTGCTACTTAGCAACATTTAATGTCATGGTCAGTGATTGCTTCTACTTTGCCTTTGCTAGGATTTTTCTTTCTATCTTTCTTATTTTTTTCCAAAGGATAAGGAAAATAAATCCTCATTCAGATCACATAATGATCTTACTCTGTTAAAACAATGTCCCGGCATGTATCTCAGTGGTGGAACATTTGCCTGGCATACATAAGGTCCTTGGCTCAAGAGAACAAAAACCCATTCTAGAATCTCAAAACAAACTTCTGAAAGCAAGGCTAAGGAAACAAGTGCATTATTCACATTTGGGGAGGGGATTTTTAAATGGAGATTGTCATGGGAGAAGGACTTTAGAGGTGGAGACACTAACTAATCAACTACAGTGATTTTTTTTTTTTTTTATTTTAACTGACTTTAGGAGAAAACCCTGCAATTACTCTCTTTATTAGCTAGTGCCTTGAGTTGAATTACTTAGAGAGGAAAAAAAATCAGGACATTGGGGAAGATGCTACACATCTCTCTAGGTCTTGACTTAAATTGTATTTTTTACTTTCCAATTGAAATATATTATTAACTATATAAAACAGTTTTATTGCTATGTTGAATTGATCGCTAATACTCACATGCACATTTTTCTAAGTTAGATTTACAAAGAGGAAAATTTGCTTAAGAATGTTGTAGGATTTTTGGGACATGCCTTTTTTATTTTCACATTTGGATAACTTCTCCAGTGACTATGAGTTTATTAATAAGTAACAGTAGCTTTCATGCTCTTACGGTTCTGAACTCTAACATTTGACAGTTTGTTGTTGTTTTCTCTGGACAATTTGCAATAGTTTCTGAATGACTTCTCTATAAAAATATAAGAGAAAAAATGAGTTTCTAAAACAAATATGACATTAAGGCAGGAAGGAAAATCCACAATCCTATTGGAATAGAAGGAAACTAGTCCAGAATATGATCAGATATATATGCCTAAAACTAATAATTTTTAGATAATTCTATGTCGGACATTAATTAGATGCTGTCATGCAGTGTCTCAGACTTGTAATCCCAGTATTTATTAGGCCAAAGCCAGAAAGATCCTGGATTCCAGATGAGCCTAGAGGCACAGGAAGTCTCTATCTTTAAACTATAAAAAGTAGTTTTTTAAAAAAGTGTTTTTAGGACAGCAAGATGACTTAGTGGGTAGAGGTGCTTGCCACCATGCTTGTTGTCTTTGCAGTGGTAAATCCTGGGCATTAAATAAAGACTTAGTGATTGTCAATCAAGTGCTATATCACTAAGCTGCATCTAGCCCCTGAAATAAGTATTATCTGGTTTTCTTCAGTTCCCACATTTTTATAACTGGATGGCATAGAAGTGATTCTCTAGAACTGTCTTCTCATATATGCTGAACTTCTAAGGGATCTAGTCTGTTATTTGACCCATCTTTTCCTTTCAAGATCATAGCGCTCAATATGCCAAAATGTCAAAAGAACTTGTCAAAAGCAAAAGTGACTATTCAACTCCAGTGAGTTAAACAAAGGAAGAGAGTCTCCTTTCTTGAAACAAAGCACCAAAGAATACAAGAAATGGTGCTGAGGAGATGGCATAGTTGGTAAAGTGCTTACAACATGAACATAAGGATGTTGTGCAAATCCCCAGAAGCCTCATGTCTGTAATCCTGGTGCTGAAGAGTATCTCTGGGGTTTTCTGACCAGCTAGTTTAGCTAATTGGTGAGCTCTACGTTCAATGAGAGTTCCCATCTTAAAACAAAATACAACAAAACAAAACTGGAGACATAGATGGGAGAAGGGAGCCCAAGGCCCCACCCCTGTTTGAGAGGTATTGGCAGTTGCTGGCTGCTAGGGAAAGTTTAATCCATTTTTTAGGGGTGTGTTCTCTCCTTGGAGGTGGATGGATGTGATCAAAATGTATTACATGCATGTATGAAATTCTCAAAGAATACATAGATAAATCAAATTTTAAAATAAGTTGGAAAAGCCATTGAAGAAGACATCTTATACTAACCTCTAATTTATACATATATAAATATACCACATATACATTATATGTACATGTACATTACATATACATTACGTGTACATGTGCATATACATATGCCTATATATTACACATACATTACACACACACACGCGCATACACACACATATATATACACATATATGTACATATACATATACATATATAGTATACATACATATACTCCACCATGCATAGCAAAAAGATGATAAAGAAGAGAAGAAGGAAAGACAGACAGGAGAGAAGAAAAGGAAAGAAGGAAGGAAGAAAGGGGAAGATAAGAGAAGGGAAGGAAGAAAGGAAAGAAGGAAGGAAAGAAGGAAGGAAGGAAGGGGAAGATAAGAGAAGGGAAGGAAGAAAGGAAAGAAGGAAGGAAAGAAGGAAGGAAAGGGGAAGAGAAGAGAAGGAAGAAGGAAGAAAAGGAAAGAAGGAAGGAAGGAAGAAGGAAGGAAGGAAGGAGAAGGGAAAGAGGGAAGGAGGGGAGGAAAGACAAGGAACGAAGGAAGGAAGGAAGGAAGGAAGGAAGGAAGGGAAGGGAAGGATGTAAGGCCTGATGATGAGTTTGCATCCTAGATTAATCATCATAACATCAGAAAAATTATTATGACTGTCCTTTGGAATCCCCATTTATAAAATGATGCCACACACTCAGTTTTTCACAGAGATTAAGAAAGCTGAGTGCTTCTAGAGTGCCTGGTACAGGACTAGAATTTTTATTAGCCATTATAGCAAAGGAAATGATACTTGCACCTACAGCGATGGGTATCTAGCTTACTTTGCTGTACCTAGTCAGCAGTCAAGTTCACACCACAACCTTATGTAGGAGAGTATTAACTCTCATAGTATCTTTTCAAACAAATTTCCTATGCATGTAGAAAATGCTCCTCAATCTAGTTGGGTCTGCCTCTTGTCTCAGAATCACATTTCTTATTCTCCAAGATAATGTCAAGACTCACCTGAAGATTCTAAGTGGAGTCCTTAGAATTTCTATGTCCTTTAGCCATATGCTATTTGTTACACTTGGCTGCCAAAAAGTAAATCTTTAAAAAGAAGTTTTATTTTTTTAAATTTTTTCCTCCATCTTATATTTTGGGTTTAAAAAAAAAAGAAAAAAGAAAGCTTGTGATATATATGCCTGCAAAATAAACAAAATAATTCCTAAAAAAAAGGAAGTTTTATTTAATTTCACAAGTGATTGACTGCATTTGTATCAGGCCCTGTTAATCTGACTGGTTGAGAATAAGACCACTACCACAATATAAAGCAACATTTGAAGCAAGCCTTAATTAAGTATTGGCCAGGTAAATGGGCTCTGGCCAGGTCCATTTCTGGGTTTCCAAAAAATGGGCCTGAGTCATGTTTTACAGTGATTTAAAAAATCAAAACCCATAATTCACCGCATTTCCCATCGGGTCCAATCAGTGGAAAGCATATATCCTAATATACTTCTTGCCTGTGTATCTTTTACCTACATCCAATGAAGGACAGTTATGCATCCTGACATATTTCTTGTCTGTTGTGCCCAGATTTCAGGGTCCCCCAAAACCACCTGGAGCCCAAATCAGTATTCAAAAGCCTTTATTCAGGTTTAAGCTCTGACCCTCAAACTCCTCCAATTCATGCTGAGAGCCCCAACCTCAATTAATCAGGGTTTTTATACTGGTTTGAGCAGGGAATAGGGGTCTCCAGTCTGGCCGTCGCCTCATTTGGCAAGGGGTATTCTGATGCATAGTCAATGATGACTTCAGCCAGTTTGAGCATTTTATCCATAATCTCTGGAATTTTAGACACTTTCCCTCTATTCTCTGATTAACTTGGGCCCAGGGCAATTTCTTCCTGGTATTTTTATTAACTAGAGTTCAAACTGGGAACAAGCTGGAGTCAGCTTACAGATCAGAGTTTCTCCTGTTGCCTGTATTCTTCATTTCCCACTTTTCCAGTAAGTATCCAAGGCCCAATCATGGGTTTTGTGTTTCTATGGTTCTCAGAATTCAGAGGTTGGTATTGAGATCTTAGGATTAATAGTTGAACAGCATTGACTCCTTGTCTGACAAAAACAACTATTAATATTACAGGGGCCAAATGTGAGGGTAAGCAATAACTAATAAAGGGCCTGCTAGGACTGAAATCAAGGTGATCAGTCAAGAGGACCAGTTTGAACAGATTTTTATTCCATCACTGTGTCTATTTTCTTTCTAGTTCTCTGTCCTGTAATCTCTCAGCTCAGCCATATTTTCTCTGACTATGCCTATGTGGTCTTTGTAGATGCAACATTCTTCTCCTGAGGTAACGCAGAGATCCCCTTGTTGTAGGAGCAATAGTTCCCTCCTGTTCTGTAGTACTACTTTAGCTAGAGATGAAAGTAACTCTCCAGAGCTGTCATGGATTTTTTGAGCCTCTGAACACCATCTGTAGCCAGTGGAGAGATGTCCTCAATGTCCAGATGTGGATCTGTAAGCTGAATATGAGTATAATGTACCCAGGGGGAGATCCCATCAACCTTGAGGGCAGTGGGCCTAGTCAGGACAACAACGTAGGGTCCTTTCCATTGAGGCTCCAAGGTCTCTCCTATATCTCTGCCTGAATATCACCCGTCCCATGGGTGATAGTTGTATAGACTGGAATGACATATAGATGGACAGCCTCATATATGCCCTTCAGGTGAGGTCAGAGTTCTTTTTCTATGTGGGGTATGATTTCAATAGAGTTAAGTAAATGGAGACCATCAACTTCAGCTAGCATTTCTGCTTTCTGATTAGGTAGGATGGGAGTGGGGTCTTCCAAATATAATCTCATAAGGGGTCAGGCCCAAGGTATAGGACGTACTACACACCCTAAAATGGTTGAAGGGGAGGAGAGCCACCCAGTCCCCACCAGCCTCCATAGTTAATTAAGTGAGAATCTCTTTTAGAGTTCTAGTTATCCTTTCTACCTAGCCTGAACTTTGGGGCCTGTAAGCACAGTGTAATTTCCTCTCTGCCCCTATGGCCTCGGTCATTCCCTGTGTTACCTGAATGGCAAAGGCCGGTCAATTGTTAGTAGATCTCCTTTTTCCTTGGGTTGGTTATCTGCATTTGTGGATTTGCAACTCAGGCGTTTGGAGGCAATTTGTTCTATTTGGGGCCTAAAGTTGAGGATTTTATGTGTATATGCCTAAGTAGATCTTTGGTCCATCTAGTGCCTAAATGAGTGGTTTGATGTGTGTGCTGGAGTAGGTCTTTTTCCAATTTCTTAAGCAGGATCAGTTTGCAATCTCTGTGAGCCATCATTCCTCTGTATTCTGAGTCACAGGCAATCAATCAAGTTCAGTTCCTCTTTAGTATATAGGAGCTTTTCTGGTAAGAAAAGTGGGTGGGGTGCTCTGGGTTTGGTAATTGTGGGGTTAGAGCAGTTATAGGGTCCAAGGCAGCCTCTTTGGCAGCCTGATCTGCCCTCTGATTGCCCCATGGCTCAGCGGTGTCTGCCTTTTGATGGCCTGGGCAATGTATAATGGCTAATTTATTGGGGAGCCATAAGGCTGCCAGCAGGTCTAAGATCTCCTGTTTGTTCTTAGTAGTCTCTCCTTCTGTAATAAGTCTCTTTCTTGTTAGCTCCATGGATGTGAGTAGTTGCAAAGGCATACATACCTGCTGTCTGTTTAGATGCTAATCCTATTATCTTTTCCCAATTTCAAGGCTTTGGTCAGAGTAATGAGTTTGACCTTCTGTGCCAAAGTGCCTGTTGGCAGGGCAGTAGCCTAGATGGTTTCTATCTCTGACACTGTGGTCACCCCCACATACCTCCATCTCTCACAAAATTGCTCCCATTGGTATACTAGGTGATGTCTGCATCTGGTAGCAGCTGGTCTGTCAAGTCCTTCCTGGGCCTGTGGACCTGACTCAGTTTCCCAACACAAGCCCTGGGTTAGGTAGCAAGGATGCTTGGTTTAGGACAGTGCTTGGAATGAAGTGAATGGGTTTCCATGGTAGGGGGTATTAAGCAGCAGGCTTTGGTAATGGGTCATGTGTGCATTACTCAGATCCTCTTGGTGGCAGTGTGGGAGTGACTTATAATTGTTACCCCTGAGTGAATTTGTCAGAATACTTGACTAATAAGGATATGGCTGCAATTATTCTCAAACAAGGGGTCCATCCAGAGGCCACCGGGTCAAGTTTCTATGACAGGTAGGCCACAATCGATTCCAGGGGTCCAATGTCTGGTTAAAGATCCCTTATCTACATTGATTCTTTAGAAGCTTTGGCTTCCCCATCTTGTGGATCCTTGCCTTTTTTAGTTGCTAGGTGGCAAAGCTGATGGCTTTTCTTGGGAGTCTGCTGATGTGGGCAAGAGAATCTTGGCCAGATTGCTAGTCAGATGTTTATTGGTGGTGGTCATGGCCCACAGTTGCTTTTGATGTAAACTCCCTGCTCCCACCCCTGCTACTGCTAGCAATTCCTCCAATGTCTTATCTGCTAACCCATTTATTGTCTGCAATTTGTGCCTGATATCAGGCCCTGCCTGGCTCACAAAGACTATCATTACCCCTGATTTATTTTCTGGTGCCTTTGGATCTAAGGGTATATAAATATGGTAGGCCTCCAGAAGGCTGCAGGCAATTCTGTTTTTTCTTGTTACATGCTACTAACTTTAGCCAAATCAGTGGGTTGTTATGCTGCTGCTGGGAGACCCCCTCATTAGAGTATGGTGGTAGACCCAGAGCCTCTCCTTACCTCCTACCATGTTGTAGTCCCAGTCAGATCTGATCGGTAGGAACCCCTGGCATCTATTAGGACAGGGTCAGCAGTAGGAGTCCCATTGGCACCTGAAACCAGTTTCTGAGCTTCTGTCAGGATTCTCTCCTTCTTTTCTGTAGTGAACAGGGTCTGTAAAACCTGCCGGCAATCATCCCATGTGGGCTGATGGATAAAAATAGCAGAATCCAATAAATCTATTAGGGGTATGGGCTTCTCTGAGAATTTGGGGTTCTTAAGCTCAAAAATGTATAGATAAATATTGGAAAAATGGATAATATTGCATCAGCTGTTTTCAGCTTCATTCCTGGGACCTAGGGCCCTAAAGGAAAGGGCAATTGAGTCAGCAATTGAACAGGTTTTCTCTGTTCTCCTTGTATGGGGTTGGCTCCCCAAGGAGGCAGCCTTAGCTTCCCAAGGCTGGATTCAGAGGTTGTTTGGGGCTCCTTGGTGGAGACTCTGGTATGGGGGGAGGTAAAAAGAGGGCTTCTTCCTCTGTAAAAGAGAGCCCTGTAAAACAGGATAGAAATAGGTGGCAGGTTTAGTTTCAGTTTTCTGTTTCTTGCAATTTTTCTGGTGGCCAGCCAACATTAAAAGTTGGCCATTAGTTCCTACAAAAAGTAGTTAGTTGGTTCTTCTTAATATCTAACCCTAAATTTTTGGCCCTAATTTTAACGTCCTTAAAGTGGTCCAGAAAAAGAATTAGGGAGGTAGTTTGAGTCTGCTTCATTACTTCAGTCAAAAGAATACAGGTCAGGCAGACAACAAAGAGGAACACAAAGAACAATAATATTAGTCCTCCTGGGGGTCTGGAGGCAAAAGAAAAAGAAAAAGTGAGACATTGTGCAGGCAGAGTGACCCACTTCATCTCCTCAAATTCATGAGAAGGATTCAATCCCTTACATGTGGGTCTGGACCATCTCCCAAGTCGCATGCTGGCTGTCCAGGGTGTCTGCTTAGACCTTAGACCACTTGCAGACTAGCTCATACTAGAGAAAAAGTGCCTTTAACAAAGAAGACAGTAGAGTACAAAAGACACTTATTGGTGCTGTATGAAAGCTTAACGGGTTGGGGATCCTGGTGGCAGTCTCAGGGATTCTGGCAAGTCCCAGATTTCAGGGTCCCCCAAAACCACCTGGAGCCCAAATCAGTATTCAAAAGCCTTTATTCAGGTTTAAGCTCTGACCCTCAGACTCCTCCAATGCAACACATTCATGCTGAGAGCCCCAACCTCAATTAGTCAGGGTTTTTATACCGGTTTGAGCAGGGAGGTAGGGGTTCTCCAGTAGGAAACTAAAGTGATATAAAATACTCATTGTATTACTTATAATTTTAAAGAACTGGATGTCATTGGACATACCTGTAATACTAGCACTTGAAAGCCAGGAGCATCTCAAGTTCAGGTCACCCTAGGGATACATATTGTGTTAAAACATTTCAAAATATATATTTGGAGAAGAGAAAAAAATTAACACTGAGTAACTGTGGGCCTAGGAACTGGTTCTTTTTATTATTATTTTTAATTAAAATAATTTATTCATGTGTCTGGGTATTTTTGCCTACATTTGTGTTTGAGTACCATATGCCCAAGGAGGCCAGAAGAGGGCTTCAAAACTGAACTGGGGTTATAGATGGTTGTGAACTGCCATGTGGAATCAAAACCTGATTTTTTGTAAGAGCACCCAGTGATCTGAACCACTGTGTAATCTCTTCTCTTATTCTTATTATCATTTAAAATTTTATTGGTTATTTTATTTATTTCCATTTCAAATTTTATCCCTATTATTATGATTTTTAATTGGAAGTCTAATTCATTTCTTTAAAAAAAAAACCAAGAAAACAAAATCAGTGCTATTAGACAGCCACAATCCCAGATAATCTCTCAGTCCTAAACATGGTCCTATAAAGAACTTTTTCCTATTCTCAATTTAGAGATGCTAAAGAGAAGGGCCTCTAGAGAATAGAAAGTGCTTCTGGGGGATATGGTGTATGCATAGCCAAACTTGAATGGGAATGGCATCAAATGCTTATTATCTGTTTTATTCTTTATATTACTAAGTTTATGCCTTTAGACTCCGGTTCTGCTCTGTTTCCCAGAATTCCAAATGTTTGTATTCAATGTAAAGTGGTCTAAGCCACTTCAAAGTGTGTACACACTTTTGAATGTGTACAAGGAGAGAACAGGTGACAACATCCAATCACCTCCATCTGAAAATAAGCCACAACTTACATTCTATTGACTCAATAGATTTTTTTTTGTTGAATCTGTGCCAAGCCCTGTCATCCTTATTTTCAGGAATTAAGAAATCTAGTATGAAACACAAGGACATAAATAGATTAATATTATATAATACACTAAGTACACAGATGGATATCTAGAAATTATGGACATGAAGCTGTGGCTCATTTGTTGTGTGGATGGATCCAGTAGAAATCCTGTATAATTTTCTGTTTCTCTTTATACTGTTTAAGATAACTGACCAGAAATGATTAGTCAGACACAGTTTATAGTCATCTGAAAGTCTTTATTCCAGTCAGCTGGGACTGCACCCAAATGTTCCACAACCTAGGTGTGACCCCAGTATCCAGAACATCAGAACATGTGGTTGTAAAGGCAGCTTCAGGGGCCTTCATAGAGGTAAGTAGATTGAAACAAGCGGTTTCTACAGAAGCTGAGAAAAAGAAGTTGCTGGAGGCTTCCACACAAACAGGCAGAAGCTTAGATAAGTTGGTCAGGACATCCTCACCTTTGTTTCTTGGACTAGAGTTGGGTAGTTTTCATGGGATTCCCCATGAAAGAGATCAGATTCTAGTTAAACTTGAAATGGCCTCAGCAAGAATACAAGATGGAGGAATCACTGAACTGTCTTGTCCTCTCACCATACCACTGCTGCTTTCAAGGACAAAGATCCTCATGATCTGTGTTTGAGGTACTTATGTCTTGCCTTGGAAATACTAGTGGGAGTTAGTGGGTAGGTATGTAAAATGATTTAAAGATAGGGTGACCTTCATGACATCTGTAGAAAATCTATGCAAGAACAGAATATTCTGCTTCTAGCAGCCAGGAAAAACTTCAATAAGAGATGGTGTTTTGACAATCTTTTATTTATTTCTTACATTCTTCTGGGCTTGGGTTATTTTAAGGAAATTATAAATACTAGAAAATCAAAAGTTTTGATTTGCAATATCTTACCTAGAATAATTTTAAAAAGACAAAACAAAAACATATGGCTCACAGGATATTTTGTCCTGTGACTCTGCAAAAAGCATTTTCATCAAGGTTGTGACTATCTCTTTGTTGACAAATTTAGGGTGAAGTCTCAAGGCTCATTTTCACCTGGGCATTTAACCCAGTTAATCATGCCCTCTTTCAAATGCTGTCTTTCCAGTTTCCCTGACACTAAACCTTCCTGTTTTCTTTCTGTCTTGCAGATGGTCCTTTTTGGTCTTCTTTGCTAATTCTATACCATCTCCCTGAATTGTAACACGGGGATATTTTAAACTTTAAATTTCTATCTTGAATTTCTTTACTGCACCATCATTCAATCCAGTATTAGACTTCCTAAATACTAGACATCAGCTGTCATGTGTCATATTTTTATATTTAGCTTTAAACTCTTCTTTAGACTTCAGACTCACACCATCACCTGCTAATTAACATTTTTACATGCTTTTCTCAAACTTAACATGGGCAAACCAGAACTCTGGATTCTTGTGTGACTTTTGGGTTTTGTTTAATATCCCAGGATGTAAAGCTCCACATGTCCATTTTCCCAGGCCAAAATATTTGTACTTATTAGCCATGTGCCTATATTTCTGTACCTCTTATCTAATCTAGCCATACATTAACCCTTTATGCTCTATATTTTCATTGTTTTTACTTCCAGGCATCTGCTTTGGTCCACCCGGGTTCCAATGCACCCAGTGTAGTAGTTTTGTAGTTCTGTGCCTATATCTAATGTAGGGGGTTGGGTGGAAACATGTTTATTTTGGCTCATAGCTTCTGGAAAGCCATTTAGTGGAGCTCATAGCTTTATTTATATTTATTTATGAGGAGGTGGGGTATAGTATTATGCAGTAGCACATGTCTGCAGGTCAGAGAACTGGAGTTTTATGGATTAAACTCAAGTTCTCAGGGTTGATGGCAAGCACCTTTACTGTCACACCTCCAAGTCACATTATTATCTCCACCTTGTGTGTTCAGTTAGTGCTCTATTGGCCCATGTAAAGCTAGATTTATGTGGTATCTGGCAAGGTAAGGCCAAACAGAAAGGTAGGGTAGCATGAAAATCTAAAGTACAGGAATGAATGGTGGGAGAAAGCACTGTTAGGGAGGGCAGATTGCTTGAAGGTGGCAGGTGGGAGGGTGTGAAGACTGTGACAGAGGAAGATTCTTGGTCAGAGGAGGCTTTGCCTGTCTGTGATGTCTAACACTTGAATATCTTTAGGTTTCTCTACACAGGAATCCACAGGGAAGTGAAAGCTGTTAGCTCCTGCACCAGATTCACAAATGAACCCGTAGTTCAAGGAGAGGCAGTTAGACACCGAGTATGCAAACTGTTAACTAATTGTAGCCACTCTTGATTCCTTGGCAGTGTGGGTTTTTACCATCTTCTGTGCAATGTCTTTTCAGCATCCTCATTCTATATTTCCTAGCACCTTTGTTATGCCAACATATACATGAAACAACACAGCTTCTGAGGGTTATATTGCTGCTAAGATGACTGTTTTCTTGACCCAAGTTCCTGTTCTTCTCTTGGGTGACTTCTTATGATATGGCCTCACTCTGCAGCCTAAGATGATCTGGAATTTGCCATGTAGCTCAGGCTGGTCTCAAACTGTAGTCTCGCAAATGCTGGGATTATATATGACTTACCATGCCCAGCTTCTCTTAGTTTCTTCAACATATTTCTGTGGCATTTGCCTCAGGGAGTCAGGGATTGCCAAACTTTGCCATCATGCAAGTCACCTTCAGGATTAAAAATAAAGCATCTACAGTCCATCCACAGTCCGACAAATCCATATATAATTAATACTTTTGCCAATTGAATCCAGTAAAACTAAATATTTAAAGTGGAAACTAGATCCACTTTATAAAAGTCAAAGATTATAGTAAGAAAAAGGGTAAGCCAAAATGGTGTTTTTACATTCGATGTTATGAGTCTAAGGCCTGCTTTTGGTGGTTGTAATTAGAGAAATACGTCAGAAGCTCAAAATTAAGTCAGCATTATGCTATCAAACTGAGACTTTACTCTCCCTTCATAGAAAGGAAGAAGATAGAATGGAAGTCTCCACCATCATACTTGGAAATAGGGCCTCAATGTTTGTATGCAGGGATTTTTTTAATTTTAAAATAATTTTAATAATATATTTTTTCTTTGAAAATTTCATATAAATATTTTAATTAATTTATCAATTCACTTTACATCCTGATTTCTGACTCCCCTTCTAGTCCCCCCTTACACTGTCCTCCCCTCACACCCCCTCCTTGAATCCTTTTGGTGTCATATCTAAGAAGCTATTACTAAATCTAAGGGTATGACTGGCATCTAGTCTATGACAGATAGCTGAGATTTGCCCAAAGCCATAACCCTGGAGTCTACATAACTCAGCACCGAGTGGATGCTTACATGATATTTATAAGAAAGATGAATATATGGTAGGGCATTACTTGACTCTTGAGGAAAGTGGAATTATATAGAACATGATGAGGGGCATGACTCTGTATTGGCCCCAAGGTGCCTTACAAACTGAGAAAATGATCAGATCAAAGGGGAGGATATATGTGGTCACTTTGTGAAGTTATGTGGGTCAAGTTAACAAGGGAAGCCTTCCAACAATGGCAGGGGCTTTTGGATTGTGGAAACCAGGATCCATGCTCCATGTATGAACCATTAGGAAAGCTTTTTAGGGGAAGGGAGGTTATGACTTAATCTTTTAGTATATTACCAAGAATATGGCCTGATTCGTTGACCAGCTTACTGAAAGAGATTTTCAAGGTATTTCAGTATTTGGCTTTCTACATTATGGACCTTCTTGGACATTCTATTCCAGTGCACCTTCCTTTCAAACTTGAACTTGGCTTCTGCTTTACTACACTTTTCCATCTATTCCTATCTATTGGTCTTCACACTCAGAAATGTTCTTCTCATTGTCTTGCTTGGAATATAGTCCTATCTCTTCTCTGCCTGATTTACCTCATCCTCTAACCCCTGAGTCATCTTTATCAACTCTTGGCATTACTTGTGCCTTCTCTCTGTCCACATCACTAAAAACTGGTGGGAGGCAAGGTTTCACAATTAAGAGAATGTCAGCTGTGAAGAATTTTCTTTTATATTAATGTTGACGAGGAAAAGATTTTGTTTTCTGTTTTGGTAAATGTAATTTTTAGGCTTCTGTGAAAAGCAGTGGCTTTCTTCTCTTAAATAATTAGTTTTTTTCTGTTTTGCATTCTTTGAAAATAAGTAAAGTAGTCCAATTAGCAAACCAGTGTTCTAAATCTTCACTTACACTAATCATTCTGAAATATTGTAAATAGCATGGAATATTAGCTTTATTCTTTCTGCTTTTCAAAGTTTTAAATTAATTAAAATAAACTGAATTTAAAATGTGGCCCAAATTTATGGATAGATATTACCCATAGTTACTTGACATTTCATGTACGTTTTGTGATGGGAAAAAAATCTATTTATATTAGAAAAGTCTTTATTGCAAAAAAAATAAAAAAGAGTAACTTTGGCCATTTTTATTTACTATTATTGTCTTTTGTACTCACAGATAGGAAAGGAGAAGTTCCATAGGTCTCAACATTGGGGCTTTTGCAACAATGTCAGGATGCTCGTGAGTGAGGATAAGCCTGGAATAGGTGGAGATCTACTACCTGGGCAAAAGATAAAGCCTAAACACAGCGTATTTCCCAAAGGAGATGGAACCGATGCGCCATCCTGGGTTGCTTTTGATAAGCAGGTAAGTCACGTGACATTAGGGAGACATTCAAATGTCAAGTTTTACATGTAGATGTGAGAAAACAGCACCTTTAATATTGTATATTAAGGTTCTTAACACTTTTGGCTTTTATACATATTGCCTTTGTGCATAATATTTTTCAATTTTTTTCTAAGTTGATAAATAAAAATGTGCACAATTGGCCCTCTGTGTCAACAGGATCCATAGATATGGATTCAACCAACTTGCAATCATAAATATTTAGGGTGGGGTGGTCTATGTTGAGTGTATGTGGACCTTTTTGTTTGGTGTCATTCTCTAAACTATTTCCTTGGCAACTAATTCCATAGGATTACATTGCATTAGGTATCATAGGTTGTTCAGAGAGATGAGTTAGAATATACGAGGCTATGTGGAAGTGTTATGCATACATTATTTATGTAATGGACTCCAATATTCTTGTGTATTTCTGGAACAAATTCCATGTGGATACCAAGGGATGACTATATATTTAGGATGTATGACGTGTGTTTTTGGAATATGTACACACTGTGGAATGGCTAACTCAAGCAAATTAGCATGTGAATTACTTCAGACTTTTCTGTAGCTTGAAGTTGTTTTTGTTTGTCTGCTTTGTTTTTAATGACAGGGTATCATCATGTAGCCCTGACTGGTGTAGAACTAACCATATAGACTAGGTTATATAGTCTCAAACACCATATAAGCCAATTTGGGCTGCCTTTGCTTTCAAAGTGCTGGATTAGAGGTGTAAGTCACCCTACCCAGTTAAGAGTGCTTAAAATCTACTCTCTTGGTAAGTATATAGTACATTAATATTACCTGTAATTGCTGTGCTATGCGATATATATCTAGAACTTATTCTTTCCATTCAACTTTGATTTTGTATCCTTTAGACAAGGCTACTTCCTGCTTAGCCTTAGACAAAAACATTCAAGAGCAGAGGCACCCTAAACAAAGAAAAATTATCTTTGCTGTATTGTTTCTGACAGGGCACTTTTGTTGTAGGGTATTAGATACTTATTTTTTCCAACTAGTGCATATCAACCTTCATCTCCTGTCTTTCTCTACATAGGAGTATCTAAGAGTCAGGTGAACCATGCCATTTTGGTCATTAACTAGTCTTGTATGTTCTAAATGAGGCATTAAATAGGACTTGAAAAATATGTTTTGTTTGTTGCACACTAAATGAAGTTCTCCATGCCTAATGACTGTAGTGTGAGCTGATGAGAATTGTTAAAGTAAAAGAAAGATGCACCATTATTACTCAAAGCCTCAAACTCATTTATATGGAAAGGTTGGTCTTGGAGTCCTGATCCTTCTGCTTCTGTCTTCTGAGGGATGGATTACATATGTGCACCATTACACCTGGCTTATGAATTTTTAAGGTACATGTTTGCAAAGAATGCACACAGAGATAAAGCCAATAGCTGAATAAAGGGGGAATGCAGTTTGTGTCCTTTCATCTATTTTTCTCTCTCCCACTCTAATGATAGGGACTAAACCCATGTTCTTAAACTTGTTAGGCAAGTACTCTGCCATTGACCATAGACAACATCAGCATTTTAGTATCTATAGTAGGGACAAAGATCAAAGGAAAGAAACCCAAGAGAAGCAGGTATTTTCTATAGGGCAGCTTATGGATGTACCATGTTTATAACAATTCTGAATCACAGCTTCATGCTTTGTTCTCTAAAATGAACTTGTTATATTATCTTAGACCCTCCCTGTAAATTGAAAAGAATTCAGGACTAGATAAAGATTTCAAATCACAATATGCTCAATTTATCAAGTGATTATTTTTTTTAGTATGTTTAACATGGACCAGTTGGCAATACTTTGATTCTAATCAAAATGTCCTGAAATATGGTAGAAGTGACACATTCCCATGTCATCTGTGATATTATCCATCAGTTAAAGCTCATGTTATTTGAAGCCCAGTTTTGATACTTATAAGAGATGTAACAGACCACAGGGAGGCTTCTTCCCTTGGAAAGCAGATTGGTTTTCAACATGGGCCAATATTTCCTTATTTTTTTTTCCATGTCTGGCTCTCTGGTAGACTTAAAGCTCAAAAACAATTTCTGGGCTGACTGACTTGGAGCAGTTATGCATGGGTTCCTGCAGTTCTGTACTTTATAGAATATTTAATTTTTAAGGGCCAAAGAAAAGATTCTATTTTTACTTCTTAAGTAAAAAGGAGTTTGATGACAATATTTTAAATCCAGTATGGAAAGAGTAATATAGCCTGCACCATTCTCTTGCATGTAACTTTGAAAATGCTCTTTATTTCATATTTTGTCAATATTTAATAATGCTTTTCAAGACAAATTTTCACTTCTGTAAGTACTTATAAAATTATGTAGACAAGTTCATGAAGGTGGAATTATAGTAGCCACAGACTGCATGAGACAATGAAGAGCTTGCTCATTTCAGATCTGACTAAATACACATCATTACATATTTTGTTGATCAACAACAATTAAATATTCATTGAGCTTTAAATGAGACTCTAAGGCTATGAGATATTAATGTGCCCTGACAAGATTGTGAGCTACCCAACAGATCCTAGTTAATATCCAGAGCAAATCGTAAAGTGCTTCCTCCATTAGTGGCTCAGCAAAACAAGTCAACACCTGTTAATCATTTGTTTTCTTAAAGTGAGACACTTTAAACATGTTTCCAGCTTTTCAAATAGCTCTTTATCCCAGGGTTATATGTAAGATTATACTCTCAAGTAATACAAAGTAGAACTGAAGGCAGTTCTTTGGAGGCCACATTCAAGTGAGTATCTGTAGTAAATGTTATTGCTGCCCACCCAGGTCCATATTAGGAAGTATGTTCCCAGCCCCTAGCTGCAGTGACTGCTTTTCCATACTTATAATCCTCTCTGGAGCCTTGCCCATGCTGATGGAAGTTGAAGCACCCAGACATATTCCAGCCCTTCCCTAGGAGCTGACAAGATTAATCAAAGCCAAGGGCTTCTGCTTCATTCTCTCAAGGTGAGACAATTATGTGCAATGACCCAGGCTCCCTTGTGTTGTCAGGGCAGTGTTCAACGTGCTTTATGAATGCATACTTGCTTGGCTTATTTCCCCTTCTTTTGGTGCTTTTATTCAGTCCTTAAAAATCCCTCTCAAGAGGATTGAAAGAGCTGAAGGGGCTTGCAACTCCGTAAGAACAGCAATGCCAACCAACCAGAGCTTCCAGGGACTAAACTATTACCCAAAGACTGACCCAGGGCTCCAACTGCATATGTAGCAGAGGATAGCCTTGTTGGGCACCAGTGGAAGGGGAAGCTCTTGGTCCTGCCAAAGTTAGACCCTCAGTGCAGGGGAATGTCAGGGAGGGGTGGTAAGGGTGAGTAGATGGGGAGGAACACCCTCATGGGGGAGGGGGAGGGGATAGGGAGCTTATGGACAGGAAACCTGGAAAGGGAATAACATTTGAAATGTAAATAAAGAAGTATATCCAATTTAAAAATAAGAAAGAAAAATTTCTCTCAAGATGTAGTACTGTCTCTCCTCTTAGGGTATTTGGTTACTGCTGGTAAACCAGCTCAGAGAGCACAGGGCACAGTGGTCCTGAGTTTCACCTCTACTTATGAGGTTTCTGGACACTACTCTTACACTTGCTCAGAGAGGACAGGACAAGCCCAAAATGGATGGGGTCCGTAGTATGCCTTTTCCTTCCAGGAGTCATGCTGCTTACTGCCAGGCCAGGAAGGGGTAAAGTGGAGCCTTCTTGAATGCTGCAAAAAATTTAATCCCAAACTGGGGTTTTTACCCATACTTTGACCATTTAGGTCCCCAATAAAAGACAAACACAGCCTTTATATTTACAATAATCCTTAAACAGCACAACAGCTGGGCACTTATCTACCCTCTATGTTATTGGAATCTACATCCCTATCAATAAGCCAGAGTTATTATTTACTATGTTTCATCTGGGCTGTTCTTAACTCCAATTGACCAGCCTTCATGGCCATGTTTTCATGACTCACCTAACCCATGGTGGTTTCTCTCTCCATCCTTTCACCTCTTTCTCTTCCTCATCTTGGTCACTTCTCCCTGAAAGCCTGGGCAACCTAAACCTCACCTATGACTCTTCTGCATAACTATTGGCTGTTGGCATCTTTATTACCAATTGGAAATAATTTGGGGCAGGGTCATGTGTTTATGTGCAGATTCCAGGTCCTGAAGACCTATACTTAGCATTACAATAGACAGCAAGATCAAACCTTAACATTAGAATCTTAGTGTTACAGCCTCTTTAAATAAGCAAAGGCCTTCTCTGACTATCTTTAATGAAAACAGCTCTCTGAGATAATCTTACCTTGTTTGTATTTCTTTACTGGAGATGGGTGTGAAGACATCCACTTTATTTGTGGTGATCCAAGGGTTTTATATTTTTGGGGGGAAGGGTATGAGAATATCCAGGGAAGAAAAGGTCATTGGCTAAAAGCTAAGGCTACTGAGGTGCCTCATTAGCATGTAACTGTGACTAACTGTTTGGGGGTTGCTTGGTTAGTGCTCTGAGGCAGGCATGGAAACAGGGAGGAAGTTAGTTCCACTACTGCTGATCTCAAGTTTCAGATTTATGGGATTTAAGCATGTTCCACCTCACCAAGTTCTGTGCCAATTCCTCTGGTGTGATGGGCCACATGCCCCACAACAAGATAAATCCCTGTTTCAGGCCCCATTTTTGTGGGTCCCAGCCTAGGATAACATTACAGTTTTATCTGTGATTCTAAAGGTGACCATCAAAATACTCTGGTTTGATCGACCATCACCTGATCAATAGAGAAAGTTTTATTAGCAGTCATCAAAAGAGCCAGTATGTGTTATCCCACATGGTCCCTGCCAGAATACATATTGCCAGTCCTTCATTCATATGCCTTGATTATTTTACAGGTGGACTATCAGTTTTATTCAGGTTGGAATGTGACTATTTAAAATTGTTTACTTTGTGTTCCTTGTTTCTTATAGCTATGGCTATTTGCCACTCATTTCATCAGGTGAGGGGTGCATATAAATTGAGAGAGGTACTTGGTTTGAGTTCTCCATTTAAGTTGATTCCTAAGTTTAACAATTTCGCTGAATAATAGTTGCTATAAGAGTTAATACAAAAATGCCATGATTAACAAAATAACATATTAAATGATGATAGGATTGGAACTGAACTGGTCCTACAACTCTCTCCAAAATCACTTGAGGGAGAGAGCTGGACTCTCCTGAGAGCTCAGATGAGAAACTACTTCTGCCCACATTCCTGACCCAAGAGGAACCTGTCCTAGTGCCCTCTGTCCCCTCTGGGCACAGGGACCTAGGAGCAGTCAGGAGCAGGACCCTTATGGTTTCTGCCTGCATTGAGAGCCGAAAGTCAGTTGCCAGGAGTGTCTACATACCCAAAAGCAGAGGTAAGACCAACTCTTCTTCTCCAAGAGACCTGCCTGGAGGCTTCAGGACACACAAACCCAGGAGCAGCATTCTGTACACAAATTCGGCTGTAAGAAAACAGGTTTATAGGAGTGCTGACACACAGGCTTACAGGAGGGTCAAGCCACTGTCAAAGACAGCAAGACAAGTTAACACCAAAGACAACCTGATGGCAGGAGGCAAGCACAAGAAACTAAGCGACACAAACCAAGACTACTTGTCATCATCAGAGACCATTTGTCACACCAAAGCAAATACGTGATATCCAAAAACACCAGAAAAGCAAGATTTGGATTTAAAATCACATCTCATGACAATGATAGAGTACATTAAGAAGGACATAAACAACTCACTTAAAGATATACAGGACAACACAAGTAACCAAGTAGAAGCACCTAAAGAGGAAACACAAAAATCACTTAAAGAATTAAGGGAAAACACAACCAAACAGGTGAAGGAATTGAACAAAACTGTCCAGGATTTAAAAATGGAAATAGAAACAAGAAAGAAATCACAAAGGGAGACAACCCTGGAGATGAAAAACCTAGGAAAGTTATCAGGAGTTATAGATGCAAGCATCACAAACAGAATACAAGAGATAGAAGAGAGAATCTCAGGGGCAGAAGATACCATGGAAAACATCAGCATAACTATCAAAGATAATGTAAAACAAAAAGCTCCTAACCCCAAACACCCAGGAAATCCAGGACACAATGAGAAGAACAAACCTAAGGGTAGTAGGTATAGAAGAGAGGGAAGACTCCCCACTGAAAGGGGCCGTAAATATCTTCAACAAATCATAGAAGAACAATCCTCTAACCCAAAGAATGACATGCATAAACATACAAGAAGCTTACAGAACTCCAAATAGGTTGAACCAGAAAAGAAATTCTTCCTATCACATAATGCACCAAAAAAAAAAAAAAAAAGAAAAAAGAAAGAATACTAAAAGCAGTAAGGCAAAAGGGTCAAGTAACATACAAAGGCAGACCTATCAGAATTGCACCAGACTTCTCACCAGAGACTATGAAAGCCAGAAGATCCTGGGCAGAGTCATACAGATCCTAAGAGAACACAAATGCCAGCCCAGACTACTACATGCAACAAAACATAGATGGAGAAACCAAGATATGCTATGACAAAATCAAATTTTAACAATATATTTCTACAAATCCAACACTACAAAGGATAATGGAAGGAAAACTGTAACACAAGGAGGGAAACTCCATCCCTGGAAAAGCAACAAAGTAATCTCCTTGCAATGAAACAAAAAGAAGAGAGCCACAGCAACGTAATTCTACCTCTAACAACAAAAAGAACAGGAGACACCAATTACTATTCCTTAATATCTCTTAACATCAATGGACTCAATTCCCCAATAAAAAGACATAGACTAACAGACTGGATTCTTAAAAAGGACCCAGCATCTTGCTGAATACAGGAAACAGGAAATGCACCTCAGTGATAAAGATCGACACTACCTCAGAGTAAAAGGCTGGAAAACAACTTTCCAAGCAAATGGTTTGAAGAAGCAAGCCAGAGTAGCCATTCTAATATCAAATAAAATTGACTTTCAACCAAAAGTCATCAAAAAATAAGGAAAGATACTTCATATTCATCCAAAGGAAAATCCACCAAGATGAACTCTCAATCCTAAATATCTATGCTCCAAATGCAAGGGCACCTACGTTCATAAAAGAAAACCTTACTAAAGCTCAAAGAACACATTGCACCTCACACAATTATAGTAGTTGATTTCAACACTGCATTCTCTTCAATGGATAGATGATGGAAACAGAAACTAAACAGAGACATAGAGAAACAGAAGTTATGAACAAAATGGGTTTAAATAAATATTTATAGAACATTTGATCTTTTGATAAAGGAGCTAAAACATCCAGTGGAAAAAAATGATAGCATTTTCAACAAATGGTGTTGCTTCAATTGGAGGTCAGTATGTAGAAGAATGCAAATCGACCCACTCTTATCGCCCTGTACAAAGCTCAAGTCCAAGTGGATCAAGGACCTCCACATCAAACCAGATACACTCAAACTAAAGGAAGAAAAAGTGGGGAAGAGCCTCGAACTCATGGGCACTGTATGCTCTAAGATCAAGAATCGACAAATGGGACCTCATAAAACTGCAAAGCTTCTGCAAGGCAAAGGACACTTTCATCAGGACAAAATGGCAACCAACTGATTGGGAAAAGATCTTTACCAATCCTACATCTGATAGAGGGCTAATATCCAAAATATACAAAGAACTCAAGAAGTTAGACTCCAGAGAGCCCAATAACTCCATTAAAAATGGGGTATGGAGCTAAACAAAGAATTCTCAACTGAGGAATATAGAATGGCTGAGAAGCACCTAAAGAAATGTTTAACATCCTTAGTCATCAGGGAAATGAAAATCAAAACAACCCTGAGATTCCTCTTCACACCAGTGAGAATGGCTAAGATCAAAAACTCAGGTGACAGCAGATGCTGGTGAGGATGTGGAGAAAGAGGAACACTCCTCCTTTGTTGGTGGGATTGCAAACCGTTACAACCACTCTGCAAATCAGTCTGGAGGTTCCTCAGAAAAAAAGCTCAAATTACCCAAGATACTATCCACAGACCACATGAAGCTCAAGAAGGTCGACTAAAGTGCAGATGCTTCAGTTCTTCTTAAAAGGGGGGACAAAAATACCCATAGGAGGTATGGAGACAAAGTTTGGAGCAGAGACTGAAAGAATTCAGAGCCTTCCCCACCTGGGTATACAGCATATATATATCGCCACCAAAACTAGATAAGATTGATGAAGCCAAGAAGTGCATGCTACAGGAGCCTGATAAAGTTGTCTCCTGAGAGGCACAGCTAGAGTCTGACAAATACAGAGGTGCTAGCAGCAAACCATTGGAGGAGTTAGAGAAAGGACAACGATACCAGTCAACCAGAGCAACTACCCAAAGACTACACATGGACAGACTTATGGATGGGAAGGGGGGTGGTTGAGAAAGGGAACACCCTTATAGAATTAGAGGAGGGGGATGGGTTGGGGGTTTATGGCCAGGAAACCGGGAAAGGGAATAACATTTGAAATGTAAATAAAAAATATCCGATAAAAAAATATTAGGATCAATAGTTGTGCCATGTGATCCACACTGAGCCTGAAGTGAAAAGCTTTGTAGTATTGATTTTTTCTTCATTTTTTGCATTTCTATGCTTTGTTCATCAGAACTTTTTACATTAATATTGAAGTTTTAAACTGCCTCATTTGTGGGCTAGGAGTTACTAAGAGGTTTGCTACCAATGACTGTCTAGATGCTAAAATCCATGTGAAGCAGGCAACCCTCTACTACACAGAACTACTTTAACTAAAATGCCAGTCATGCTTCTTTTAAAAAAGCCTCATTAGTTTTAAAACCTTTAGCACTGGGATGATTGATTCAAATAGCTAAAACAATTTT
This sequence comes from Rattus rattus, assembly GCF_011064425.1. Classification (NCBI taxonomy): domain Eukaryota; kingdom Metazoa; phylum Chordata; class Mammalia; order Rodentia; family Muridae; genus Rattus; species Rattus rattus. Next base: position 4,862,677 of record NC_046172.1, on the reverse strand, counting down.
TCTTAATATTTCCCACCTCTGAAAAGGCCATTGATGTCATTGATTTTAGCTAAGAAAAAGAAGGCCATCATAGGCCAAGCTAAAAGTTAGTTTGCTCCACAGTCAGGTTGGAATACTGAACACGAACACATCTAAGCTTTGTGGCTAGGGCATGCAGTCTCAGCTACTCAGGTGGCTAAGACAGAAGGAAAATAAGTTCAAGGCCTGGAATATAGAGTGAGTTCAAAGCCAGCTTTGACAAGTTTTTAAGACCCTGCCTCAAAATTAAAAAAGAAAAAGATGAAATAGGAAGAAACAACAACCAACCAGCCAACCAACCAATCAAATAACAGGATTAGGTATATAGCTCAGTAGAACACTTTTCTAGCATAAGTGAGACCCTAGGTTCAATTCCCAGTACTAGAAATGAAAACAAACTCAAAAGAATGTTGTTCAAACCATTAAATGCATCATGCACTCTTAATGGTTCCTAGCTGTTACTCCAGTACCTTCATTAAGAAGAAGCAGAAATAATTGTGGTGAATATGTAAATAAGGAATCATACATTCACAGGAAGAGCAAAGATCTGGGATTGAGTATTGGAGGTACTTGTTCCAGTGCTATGGACCATTAACTGTGTACCTGTAGCTTAGTCACTCTACTCTGGCCATCAGCTGCCTTGACTTCATGTGATATAGGGCTTGACTAGATGATTTCTAAAAGACCTTTGCCTCTGGCCATCTATACATGTGTTTATGCTAGAACCAGGCCTAGGGTTTTAATTAAATCAATATTAAGCAGTGTGTGTAGGTTATAGCGGTGTGTGATATGTTGTGGTTGGTTACTATTATATATAAAATCCTATGGTTAGCTGCTTTTATAAAAGTCAAAATATTTAGAAATGTGTAAATGACTAAATGCTTTTATATGACTTTTATCTGGATGTTAAGCACCATTTACATAAACTATACAACTATGTTTTCATTTCTTTTCATTTTTCAATGGCAGCTAGTTAGCATAATTTATTTGCCATTTCATAAATGACTATCATAGAAAGTGCCGGGATAAAGGTTGATCTTATGGGGTACACATGCATTCAAAAGTACTATTTAATTTTTTTCCATTTATTAAAAACACAATTATAATTAAAACCACTGACCATTGAATTAGAATTTTAATTACTTCCCATTAATTGACCTTGAGTTTATAGTGAGCTAATTATATAGTATTTTATGAATCTTTCTACTTTGAACAATATAAAAATAATTCAGTTTCTTGAGTCACCTTGATTTTTCTTTTGTATTCATGTGTTTGAATAGATGCCTCTGTGTGTGTGTGTGTGTGTGTGTGTGTGTGTGTGTGTGTGTGTGTATCAGAGTACATGTGTAAAGGTCAGGGGTCAACCTTTGGTACGGTTCCTCACGAGCTGTCCACCTTGTATTTTCAAACAGTTTCTCACTAGGATCTGGAGTTGAACAAGTAGGTTTGACTGGCTGGCCATCAAAATCTCAATGAAATCTAAAAAATCCTGTTTCTGTCTCCAGTGTATGCCACCATGCCTGGCTTTTTATGCTAGAGATAGAACTCAGGGTATCAATACTTGATAATCATTTCATTCATAGAGCCCTTGACTTAAAAAGTAGGTTAGTTTCTTATTGCTTTCCTAGCAGGCATTAGAAAAGACATAAGGTAAGATTAGAGTTTGTGTAAGGAATATCGGGGAAGGGCTTATGGAAAAGAAAAGTTGTTCTGGATTAGAAATTATCAGGAAGCTGCAGTATTTTTATGAGTGGGCACACATTAACACATCTCCTTGACAGAGAGATCAGATAAGAAAGAGGCTATTGCTGTTAACTTGAAGAAAAACTGCTGTCACTCCTATGAACCAGGAAAGGTGGAATTTGACATTTGGGGAGGGGTGAGGGATATATTATTTATTTTCTGTCTGTGTTCACACATGATTATGGAGTTGTCTTGGAATTTATTTATCCATCATAGTCACAGGGTGACCCTGTCTGGTGTTGTTGATTGAAATTATTCTTGTTCCCCAGGGAAATACCAGGCCAGCTGACAGTATTAGGTGGGCAGGCCTCAGGGGCTAATTTTCTTTTCTAGTCTAATACCAATCAAACTTTTAAATTTTTCTGCAGGGTGATTTAGGACTAGTTAACTACATCAAAATTTCACATGATTAACAAAGAACAATGCATAAATACAGATTGAAGGAATCTTGCCTAAAGTCATTAGGCATATTATAAAGTATAATCAGTGCATCAAATTAAAAGACAGTTAACACCTTGAAAATTTTTAGGTACTATATCTTTAAGGTATGCTTCAATTTGCAAATGGAAACTTTTCCATAGGTTTATGTAATTTTTAAATTATCTGATTCCTGCTAGAAATATATTGCAAGACACACAGACACAGACACATATCTCTGTGTGTGTGTGTGTGTAATTGCAGTATATTGCCATCCAATTCCCATGTTTTACTCAGAATTATATAAATGTTTAGTTATTTCGCTTTAGTGAAGAAATCAAAAGGCTTGTCTAAAATCAAACGTGTGATGCCCCCAATTCTCAACTATGTATTCTACATTTATCATTAAGAGTAAAGCACATAATTACAATCATTAAATTTATATTAAAATGAAAGTTTCCAATTTCATTATATAATGTGTGTTTCTTTAATTTTCTTTTGAAATTCAGAAAGCATTTAATTAAAAAGTACCCTGAAACCTGGAATAATTTTTTGGAATTAAAATGAGATTCATAAATGAGTATCTTATTAAAGAAGAGTTTCCCTCTTTTCTTTATAACCTAGAAATTGATTCCTTGACAAAAATTTAAGACCTTTGCCAATCTTAAAAGATTTATTTTTATTATGGTAGGTATACGCTTTTTCAAAAGGTTTATTTTTATTTTTAATTGTTTGTGGGGGTCCTATGTGTGGCTTCAATCCCCCATTAAGGGGACAGAGGAGGGGTTGGGGATTTAGCTCAGTGGTTAGAGCGCTTGCCTAGGAAGCGCAAGGTCCTGGGTTCGGTCCCCCAGCTCAAAAAAAAAAAACCAAAAAAAAAAAAAAAGGGACAGAGGAGTATGTCAGATGCCCTTAGAGCTTACAGATGGTTTATAGCCTGAAGTGGATGCTCTACAAACCAAACTTGAATCTTCTGGAAGAATAGTACAAATAAGCTCTTAATCACTGAGCTGTTTCTCCAGTCTTAGTTTGATTTTGTTTTTAAGCAACAGTCCATAGCTTATTCATATTAGCCTAAAGTCATTTTAAGTGCTTTTAAGCCAAAACTTTAGTACCTATCATCATATCCCTATTAGAATGGATATAATTTAAGAATAATGACAATACATTCCTGGTATTATATCACCACTTTAAAAAACAGTTTGGCAGCTTTTAAAATAGACATATACTTACCACATGATCAAATTATTTAACTCTCACATACCTATCAAAATAAAAGTGAAACACATACACCAAAATGCATATATATATATATATATATATATATATATTCTATTTTTCTTTTTTTTCTTTCTTCTTTTTTTTTTTTTTTTTTTTTTTTCGGAGCTGGGGACTGAACCCAGGTCCTTGCGCTTGCTAGGCAAGTGCTCTACCACTGAGCTAAAGCCCCAACCCCTTTATTTTAAAAAGGTTTATTTTATGTATGTGAGGGTTTGTCTAATTTCTATGTATACCATGTACATTCCTGGCACTCTTCAAAGTCCAGATGAGGGACTTAGGACCTTTCTGCAATTAGTTACAGATAGATGGTCATGAGCCCTCATGTTGGTACTGAAAACTAAAACAAGATCCTTTGCAGGGGAGCAGTAAGTACTGTTAATTGCAGGGCAATTTCTTTAACATCCCTCCATATTTTTTTGCATGTCAACTTTAAAAAAGTTTGTGTATGTGCATGTGTATGTTTGCAGGAGTACATGTGTATGTAAGTGAATATGCACATGTGTGCATGTGTATGTGCATGTGGAGGCCTTTGACATAATTCCTCAAAAGCCAGCCATATTGTTTTTTTTTTAAACAGGGTCTCTCATTGGAACTGAAACTCACCTATTCATCTAGACTGGCTGGCCAGTGAGTTCAAGGGATTTTCCTGGCACCAGTGGTCCAGCCTTGGAATTGTCATTCTCTCTAGGCCTAGCTATTTTATGTGAGTTTTGGGAGCTGAACTCAGGTCCTCATGCTTGCACTGCAAGTACTTCAAAGAGTTAATCATTTCTGAAGATGCCACTTAGGGATTTTCATAGATGCGTTATTTACAATAGTCCAACCAGGCAATAACACAAAGATCTATTCACTTAAAATGGATAAACAAAATTATTCAGCAATGTAAACTCCTGAAGAATGCTAAGACATGGGTGAACCACAACAGCAGACTATATGAAAGGAACCAGATATAGAAGCCTTCATAGTGTATGGTTCCATTTATATGAAATTCTAGAAAAGAAAATACGTAAGAGAAAAACAAATCAATCCTTGCTTGGGGCATGTGGAGGGAAACATTTAAAAGGTGATAGGAATGTTCTAAACTAGATTGTGCTAAACTAGATTGTGGGAATCATTATAAAGCACTATAAATTTATTAAAAAGCCACTAATAGACCAGTGTAATTGTAGGGGTAAATTTTATGGTATACAAATGACAGCTTAATGTGTGTATTTGTATTATTGTCCCACAAAAAAATTACTGTGTACTAGGTGACTTAAAAACAAAATGTATTTTCTTAGGGGTTGAAGAAATAGCTCAGAGGTTATAAGCATTGGCTGCTCTTCCAGAGGTATGGAGTTCAATTCCCAGCAACCACATGATGGCTTGCAACCATCTATAATGAGTTCTGATGCCCGCTTCTGTCATGCAGGGGTGCATGCAGACAGAACACTCAAATACATAAAATAAATAAGCTTTTTTTTAAAAAAAGAAACAACAAAAACAAAATGCATTTTCTCCACAGTTCTGGAAGTTGAAAGCCAAGTGTAAAGGGAGGGTTGGATCCTCTTGAGACTTGTCTCATTGGCTGGCAGATCACTACCCTCCTGCTACTTCTAAAATGGTTATCCACTATGTGCATGGACTTTTTAAAAATCTAAAATCCTGTCATGTGCTGAGATAGACTTTAGACTAATTTATAGTTTGCTCTATATTTGTAATGTATAGAAGCCATGGTTACTTCTATATTTCCCACTTCTGATTTTAAACTAGCTGAAGGTTTATTTTAAACATTTAAAATTGTTGAAGAGTTTGACTTTCCATTTGATTACTAATAGTGGGAAATAGCGCAAATACTAACTGTGAATTATATGTGAACCATATTCCTGATTTTAAAAATACTTTTGAAGTATTATTTGACTCATGAAAAATAACAAAATGAGTTATTTTTAATCTGCCCTTTCTTCAGATTTCCCTAACAGTGACATTTTATTTAACCATAACAAGGAATCAATATACCCTGATTATGTTTGATAGTTCTCTTGTGTTCACTTATTCCTCCTCCCATTTAAAATAATTTATTCATTTTACAACTTTCAAGTTTTCCTATTTTAGATGTATACATTTTATGTGTTTGTTTTCCCTGCATTTATGTATATGCACCATGTTCATACCTATTGTCTACATAAGTCAGAAGGCATCCATTCCCTGGAACTGGAGTTACTCATGGTTGTGAGACACTATGTGGGTGCTAAAAAACAAATATGGGTCCTCTGCAAGAGCAACAAATGCTCTTAACTACCAAGTCACCTCTTTAGTCCATGATTTTGTTTTTTATGTGTTTGGATTTTCTGCTTGTATTATGTGTGCCTTTGTACTACTTATTTGCCTGGTACCCACAGAGGCCCAGGTGTCAGAACTCATGAAAGTGGAGTTTAAGATGAGTATGAGTTACCAGGTGAGTGCTGGGAATTGAACTTTGACACTCTGGAACAGCAGCCAGTACTCTTAATTGCTGAGCTATTTCTCCAGCCCCAAATTTATTTTAATTATTTTTATTATGTATCTATTGTGAGTATGTACATATGAGTGCAGGTCCCTGTGGAGGGCAGAAGAGGACATTGGATGCCCTGGAGTTGGAGTTAGAAGTTGTAAGCCATCTAATGTATGTGCTATGATCCAACATCTGCACAAGCAGTGCTCTTAGCTGTTGAACCATATCCCTATTCCTTTCCTCCCAATTTCTGAGTTTCTTCACTATAGCTTAGTTTTGTCTGTTCTTACATTTCATGAAAATGGAATCTGGAGTCAGATTTATATAAGATGTGAGATATAAATTGATGATATGTATAGAAAGCAAATATAACAAATTCACATAATAAGTCTACTGTGAAAATTTTCTTAGTATCTTTACTATACTACATCATCTTCTAAATTGATAGCCTCAGTTTTAACATGTAATTATGTTTCCCCCCAGAATACATTACTTCTCTTATCTCCTCCAGAGGTTCTTCAGGAGCATTTGAAGAAGTTAAAACTGTCCATGTTTTTCCATATATTTTAATTATGCTCTTCTATTTACCTTGTTTGAGCACTGTCTTATTTTCACTGATGTTTTAATATTTGTTCCTTTGTGTTTTCATTTAGAGAGGGGGTGAGGAGGGGAGGGGAGGAGAGAGAGGAGGGTAGAGAGAGAGAGCACGAACAAGAGGAGTCAAGGAAGGGGAAAACATGATATAAAATATTGTATGAAAATATTTTTAAATAAAAACAAAAGTAACTTTTGAGTAGGACATTCGTTGTTTTATCCTGTGTGACAAAAAGACTTCTAATGATGAATATTCTCTCGGAACACATGTCATTCTCTCTCCCACCTTCCTTCCATAGAAAGTTTATTTTTGTGGCGTTATTCTGCATATTTAGTTTTGGTTGCTATATACCCCCATTGTCTTCTACAATTCTGTTTTTTTTTCTGCTGTACATTCTCTCCCACTTTCCCCTCTTCTACTTGTATACTATGTATTACCTTCCTCTCCCTGTGCTGTAAGCCTTCATTTCCTTCCTTCATGGACCCCTTCCTAGTTTCCTTTAAGTATGGATAAAGACCACATATCACCTTTGTAAACTTTTTATCAAAAATACAAATAAATGAAAGAGTAAGGCTATTCATTATACAAAATGACTGTACATTATTTAAAGGTACCCAGAAATATTAATCTTTGCCTTTTTCTTCAGTGTTGCTCCATCTCCTTGGTTTTTGTTTTTATTATTTTTTTTTATCCTGTGGTTTTTATTTTTGTCCCTCCCATCCCTGGCCATATTTTCTATTTTCTTCTCTTATTTCATGGACTTTTTCTATTGCTTCTTATTCATTCTATTAACATTTATTTCCATCCCTTTCTTTCCATCTCCTAACCATGAAAATCCTATTAAACTTTCTTTCTTCCTTTTTTCCCACTTTGTTTTCCTTTTGGGGGCTTTGGAGTGGCTGGCTGCTTCTTTGGAGAACATTAGCATCATCACTATGAATAATATTATCAGTTATTTCCCTTTGTTTTACTCCAGATATGGAGCTTAGGTGCATATATCCCCTGCAGTGGAGCATTATCAGATATTAACTCCACATCCAGTGCTTGGAGCGAGGGTCCATTGGAAACTTGACCCTTCTTAAGTCTAAAATCAGCCAACAGTGAGGCTTAGAAACTAGATTTATCATCTTGGCCACATTGTAAATCTCTGTTGTTCTGTTTCCTCATCTGTTCATTGCAAATGACAAAATGTACCTTAGAGTTTCCCAGGAACAGATATCAAATACCCAGCCCATTTTGGTAGTCATGCAGAATTAATTCCCATCCTTTGCCCAAGGCTTGCTTTGTTTCCTTACAGAGTCAGAAGGTCATTGTTTCTAAGGAAAATAGTGGGGACTATCCCAGGCTGTCACCCATGTTGCAGGATTCTTATATTTTCCTTTGAAATTAATTACTACGACATATTGCAGAACAAGTCTACAGATTTTGCCACTGATATCATTGCGTTCTACCAAGAAGCCACGTGGTGCTGTTCCCAATTATTCTTCTATGTACTATTTTGACTTGGGCTACTACAGATAGTTTTTAAAATTTCTTGTATTTAAGCAGGAGGGTTTGGAATGTCTCATTTTGCTTTAGCAAATTTACATAATTTAGGAAAAATGTCAATACCTGTTTTCTTTAGAATAAAGAGCAATCAGTAATAGACTGACAACCATGTTAACACTCTGAGTGTACAGAACTTGTATAGATTTCATAGCATGGTCATTTATCTAGATTAAGGCAAATTAACATTGGTATTTTGTTTAATTTTAATGCTATTTCTTTTGCAACCCATGCTGGTTTCTCCTTTTGCTCTTGCCATGAAATCTTTTCTAAGGGGGATTTATTTGTCTACAGTTGCTTCTACTTGGCGATTTTCTTCCATTTGACTTTACAGGGCAGCTACTTTGGCATTTATCATTCAAAATAAATATAAAACCCCTGTATGTTCGACTCTAGTCTAATTGACCTTTATTAGAACTTTGCTTTTTACTGATATGTAATGGGGACACTACTGTGTGCTCTCAGCTTTTTATTTACTATATATTACCTGTGCATCAAATTTGCTCTTCTTATTTCACTTTGTCCCCCTCTCCATTCTTTAGGGGTTCCTCTGAGTTTTTCAGTTGGGATTTTTTTTAACATACTTATCGATACTCTGGGACTTTCACATCATGTGCCTTGATCGTTCTCACTTCCACAGTCTGTTCCTGTCCAGCTCTCCTTATAACTTACCCCAAACAGTAAAAATAGAAGGGAGGGAAAAGCCAATTTGTGTTGTCTGTATTCACTAGAGCACGGTCAAACTCTTACTGGTCTGCCCCTTAAATAAAATTGAGTTCTCCTCCTGGACCCCTATCAGAAGCCATCAATGTGGAGGGCTACCCTTCAGCACCTTTATTACACTTTTTCAGAGTTCTCTTCATTGGATTCCTGCCTATGTTGTTTCTTTGGTGGGGGTTGAGGGGTAGGGGTCATCACAGAAGCCTTCTATGTCCTTCCCTCTCAGCTGTTCATCTGCAGTCATTGATATCAAAGCAAAAGCAGACTCATAGTCTTCACAGCAGGAGAATGGACCATGGGCCTCCAGTTTCTGGCAACAGCACAAACCATGAACATGTTTCTTCAGAGTTTTAGGATTGGCAGATATAGGAAAGAAAGATAGTGATGAGACTTGAGAGAATCATAAAAGAAAGTAAGGAGCTGAAGAGATGGCCTAACAGTAACAGTTAAACTGTTCTAGTAGAAGACCAGGATTTAGTTCTTGGCACTTACATCTGGCACTTACAACTGCCTCTAACTCCAGTTTCTGGGGATCCACAGCCTCTTTCTGCTCTCTGAGGGTACCAGGCATTGACATGGTGCACATACATGCATGTAAGGAAAGCATTCATACACATAAAATAATATTTAGAAGACAGGAAAGGCCTTTCTGGGGTATATAGATGTGGAATATCAATTGAGTCACCTTCTAGGTTTTAGTTTTCAGCAGTCTAAGAAAAGGTAAGACATCTTTTCCGATTGCTGTTAATTGTCAGGCCAGTTTGCTGAGATACTAATATCACAATAAGACTAAACTACATTGTCTTGACATTGTATCAGAGGGCTAACTCAGTGCATAAGGCTCATGTTTAAACATACTATAATGACCATTAACTGTTAGCTACCAGTTGACTTGTCCTCTCTTGACTTCTTCTGAATGTTCCCATTATTAGTCTTTCTCTGACTGCTGCCACCACTTCACTGTATTTCAACCAAGATTAGCCTCCTCACTGACATCTCTATTGTCAACCTGATTCTCTTTTCCTGTTGCATAATCTGCTACAGGTAACTTTAGCATCTTCTAACTTCCTTTGCATGGCCTAGGGACCTTTCAGTCCTTTTTGCCTTTCTAGTCTGGTCATCTCTGCTACCATGCTTTCACTCAGTCATTAGGTGCACAGAATTACTTTCATCTTGTAACCCAGTTACAGAAAACATTCATGTTCCTGGAACATTGGGTTTACTTCATTACCTGTGTCTTTCTTGATCTTTCTTCTATTTTGCAGACCCACTTTAATTGTGAGGTTTATTCTTGATACTTTTAGATACAGCTCTTCCCCATATGATCTTTTAAAATTACATTTGTTTGTTTAAACAAAAGTTATTATTTTAAAACTTATTTGTGTATGTGTGTCTGTGTATGTGGAGGTCAGGGGACACTTGTGGGAGTAGGCTCTCTCCTTTCACCATGTGGGTCTCAGGATTCCAACTTAGGTCGTCAAGCTTGGCAACAAGCATTGTTTCCTACTTGGCCATTTCATTGGCTTTCTTAATTGATCAGAGCATTTTCTCAAATCCCAATAATAATTTTTGCATCCTCCATTGAGCAAATGTAAGTAAAGCTTTTGTGATAGTCCAAGGGATATGGCTAAGTTTGTGGTCTCTAAAGTTGGGGAGCTTGCATTATCCTCTCAACTGTCTCAGTCTTTTTTAAAATTTTAGTCAATTAATTTATTTTTATTTATTCCCGTTATATCCTACTCACTGTCCCCCTCCAGGTCTCCCTTTCCCACAATCCTTCTCCAATCACCCCCTTTCCCCTTCTCTGCTGTCTTAGTCTTTTACTTTGAAACCTTGGGTGACTATTTCACTTCACTTCCCAAACCCTGACTTCTATAAGAAAAGGATCAGTCTGACCTTCTTTATAGGAATAAACAAGATAAGCAGTATAAAAATAAATAACACATCTCAGGGTCCATTAGCACTTAGGAACCTGAGGCAGGGGGATTTTGGGTTCAGGCAGGCTAGGCTCTGTAGTGTGACCTGATCTCAAGCCACTACTTTTAAACAAAAAAAAAATCAATGTTATTTTTATTTAGATTTCAATTTTTAGTGCCTAGCACAGTATATGCTGAAACACACATTGCTTTAAAAAGTTATTGTGTATCTGTGCATGGGTGTATATATTTAGTATCATGGGTTTATTGTCAGCAGACTTTACTTTTGAAATAATGTTGATTAGGAACATAAATTTCTTTGACTACATGGAGTGACTTTTACTGAGTATTTTACCTACCTCAAACCTTTTTTTTTTTTTTTTTGGATATTTTTATTTACATTTCAATGTTATCCCCTTTCCCTGTTGTCCATCCCTAAACCCCTTATCCTATCCCTTCTCTCCCTTTCTCTATTAGGTGCTCCCCCACCCAACCACCCACCCCTCCCCACTTCCCCACCCTGACATTCCCCTACACTGGGGTTCCAGCCTTGGCAGGACCAAGGGCTTCTCCTTCTACTGGTGCCCAACAAAGCCATCCTCTGCTACATATATAGCTGGAGCCATGTGTATTCTTTGGATGGTGGTTTCATCCCTGGGAGCTCTAGTTGATTGGTATTGTTTTTCTTATGGGGTTGCAAGCCCCTTCAGCTCCTTCAATCCTTTAACTCCTCCAATGGTGACCCCATTCTCAGTTCAATGGTTGGCTGTAAGCATCCACCTCTGTACCACCTCAAACCTTTAAATTTAGCAGTTTTTCTGTAACTTGGCTGGTTTATATTGTTTTAGTAAAAAAGACTGTTGGCACAAATACCTACTTTGTGACTTAGTTGTTGATAAATTTCAGGGTATTAAAATGTACTTAGAGACCACCGGGCTAATTCAATGTACTGGGGGGCAGAGGGGTTTGGTTTATTGGCTAACTGCTAGAATTATAACCATATTGATTGACTGTGGCAGTTTCTAAGCTTGTTGGTTAGTAACATGATTTCTCTTGGATAACTTGGGTCCCTTGTTTTAATTCTACTATAAATGTAGAATACCAGGGAATAATTTTATTTATGTGTGTGAATTTGTGCTCACAAATGTGTACAAATTTTCTTGTGAAAGCTAGAAGACACATTAGATGCCTTGAGGCTGAGAGTTATGTTAGTGAGAAGCCTGACATGGGCTAAGATCCTAAATTCAAGAGTCTGCTCTCCAGCCCCAGGAAATCTTCCCACAGTGGTTCTGGACCTCTTACTAATAATAAGTGTATTTTAATTGCTTTGCTCCATAGATTCTGCAAGAATGTGAAGACAGTATTTTAAGCTGCCAGCTTTGTATCCTACACTGAGTTATATATTATTCAGTATTTTTATAAGTTTCATATTCTCCTCATAACTATTGTATACACACTTTTCTTAATCCTTTAAATAGTGCTGCAATATCCTGTGATCAGTTAGTGCCGATTTTCTAATTCTTTGCTAAAAGGTGAACAAAGAAAATAAGTGGTTTGTACCAGTTATATAGTTAATTGGTGACTGAAATAAAAGAATATTCCAACGAGCTATTTCCCTTCCTCCTTATATGCACTGTAAAGTCCCATCTTGAAGCATGATAAAAATAAGTTCATGAATGCTTATGATGTCTATGCAGGTATATTTCTTCTTACACCATAGATTTAGTCATGGAAATTGGCAGATGAATTATAGATTTATGGTATTTTTTAATAATGTAAAAAATCATGTGAAAGTCATCTTCCTATAATGTATCCCTCTGGTTATTCACTTATTTAAGTTATTGATAATCTCTTAGTTCAACAATATAAATGAGACTCAGAGTTTGTATAAGCTGAGTTTCCCTAAGATATGCATATTTAAACACAGTATTCATAGGAACACAAATTTGTCAAAAATGGGGAGGAAAGGAACTAGAATTTAGAAATTGTGACTCGAGCATTGATTTTAATATATACTCTCACTTCCACAGTCCCAACTGAAATGACTGCAAAGTTTAAAAAGATGAAATTACTTTAGTGCTGGAGGCTGGAGGGATGGGGAAGTGGGGAGATATAGAGGGTTCATGTATATGAGACAAATTTTGAGGAACTGCTACTTAACAGTGTAGATAGGGTTGCATTCTAAATATAGATCAAACCTAACATGTCATTTCACTTGACTAAAAAGAACTGAATTGGGGGTTAGAATAATATACATGAAGATTTTTAATCTAGTCAATATTTTCAAATGTTGATGGCTTAAGATAGCGACCTTCTGGTCCAATATACTGAGCTCAAAGCAGAGCTCACAATTAGGGTTTTTCTGTGACACAAAGCAGTAGTATATAAAGGACTAGTCACTTTGTTCTGGAATAATTCTATGAATGAAAAAAAAAATTTAAAGGACGTTTTTCCCATAGGTACTATCCATGGCCCTCCCTAGTTCTTATTCCACATCGTACCTTAATTTGTATCAGTTACACTTTAAGAAGGGGGATTTAGGAGCATCAGAATGGATGGGGAAAAATTGCTATTTAGGGGAGAAACCAAACCTGTAGACTGTTCAGAATGACGAATCAGTATGAGACTTCTGGAATGATACTACAACATAAAATGGAAAAATAAGTTCTAAAAAAGGCAAAATAAAAAGGAATCTCCTTATTTCAAAAGTTTGTCTTGTGGGCTGGAGTCAATGATGGCTCATCAGTTAAGAGGACAGTCTGGAATTCCCTTCTTTTCTTTCCTTTAAGATTTACTTATTTCGGGTTGGGGATTTAGCTCAGTGGTAGAGCGCTTGCCTAGCAAGCACAAGGCCCTGGGTTCGGTCCCCAGCTCCGAAAAAAAAAAAAAAGATTTACTTATTTCTTATGTATACAGTGTTCTGCCTACATTCTGGCATGAAGGCCAGAAGAGAGCACCAGATCTCAATACAGATGGTTGTAAACCACCATGTAGTTGTTGGGAAATGAACTCAGGACCCTTAGGAATAGCAGCCATTGCTCTTAACCTCTGAGCCATCTCTCCAGTTCATTGAGTACTACCCAGCTATCAAAAACAATGACTTCATGAAATTAAGTAGGCAAGTGGATGAACTAGAAAATATCATCCTGAGTGAGGTAACCCAATCACAAAAAAACACACACATGGTATGCACACTGATAAGTGGATATTAGCCCCAAAGATTATCCAAGATACAATCCTCATACCACATGAAGCTCAAGAAAGATGACCAAAGTGCAAATGCTTCAGGCCTTCTTAGAAGGGGGCACAAAACTATTCATAGGAGGAGATATGGAGACAAAATTTAGAGCAGACACTAAAGAAATGGCCGTTCAGAGACTGCCCCACTTGGGGATCCAGCCCATATACATATAGCTACCAAACCCAGTCACTATTGGGGATCCCAAGAGGTGCATGCAGACAGGAGCCTGATATACCTGTCTCCTGAGAGTCTCTGCCACAGCATGACAAATGCAGAGGTCGACTCTCACAGCCAACTATTGAACTGAGAACAGGGTCCTGATGGAGGAGTTAGAAAAAGGATTGAAGGAGCTGAAGGGGTTTGCAACCACATAAGATCAACAATACCAACCAACCAGAGCTTCCAGGGACTAAACCACCATCCAAAGAATACACATGGACAGACACATGGCTCCAGCTGCATATGTAGCAGAGGGTGACCTTGTTGGGCACTATTGGGAGGAGAAGCCCTTGGTCCTGCCAAGGCTGGACCCCCAGTGTATGGGAATGTCAAGGTGGGGAGGTGGAAGGGGTGGGTATTTAGGTAGGGAAACACCCTCATAGAAGAAGGGTGAGTGGGGATGGGATACGGGCTTTATGCATGGGAAACCAGGAAAGGGGATAACATTTGAAATGTAAATAAAAATAGGCAATAAAAAGGACAAAAATATTGAGACATGACTGAAAGCACTTAGAATAATTGTTTGAAATTTTCTATTGAGAATCATTGTGATCTACTGAAAATGTGATTGAGACTGAGAAATGATTTACTTAGAATAATTACGTAAATCCATGATACAATAAAAGGAATTGAAGATTTCATGAAATATAAAAAAACCAAAAAACCCAAAAATACTGGTTTTATATGCATACATATATGTTTTTATACATACAAATATGTATATAACATATATAACATTTATATTTACTTTAGTATAACATGGGTAATAAATGCTCACTAAATGAAATACAGAGCTTTCTCAGTACTTTGGAAAAGTGAAAAAAAAAATAAAAGAGGACAGTCGGCTTTTTCAGGAGACCCCACTCAGTACCTACTACCCATGTCAAAGCAGCTCCAAGACATCTGTGATACTCTCTTCTGGATTTCTAGGATACTTGTACTCAATTGCACCCACCCACCCTCTGCATACATACTTCATTGAAACAAAATAGGGCATAGATGTATATGCCTTTAATCCCATTATTTGTGGTTGGGAGCAGAGGTATGCGGATTCTATGTTTGAAGCTAGCCAGGGCAACTTAATGAGAGCCTGATAGAAACAAACATACAGCATGTTTTTTCTAGGAAATGACTGTTTTGGGTTCTTATGCAAGTGTGTTTTCTCTTGTACAAGTGGAAATGATTCAAAGGAAGCAGTGAAAACCCTAAGAAGTGAGAGCTGTAAGAAGAAACAAAACAGAAAGAACAAGTTAAAATGCTGCTGTGGAACGAAAAAAATTTAAGCAAACTACAGACTTCACCATGTGAAGAAAAAACCGGGAGAATGGAATATTAGGACGAGAAATGCTAATATCTATTAAAAGTCAAGTCTTAGAGCAATAAGATGACAGTTTAGAAAGATGGAGACTTAAAACCAAGTTGATTGAGCATACTTATAGAAAATAAAAACTCCATCTTTTTAAACTACAGAATGAACTAGGCCTGCAAAGTGAGTATGTACTCTGTACGAAGTTTCTGAGGGAAAACCCCAATAAATTATATGTATTCTGACAGTTTTATACTACAATGCAAAGAAATGATAAAACACTGGTAGAAATGGTACTTCCAACCTATAGTAGTGCATCTCATCTTCCTAATGCTGCAAGCCTTTACTACAGGTCCTCGTGTTGTGGTGATCCCCAAACCATATAATTTTGATTCTAATAATGGTAATTTTGGTATTATGAATCATAATTTAAATATCTGATATGCAAGATATCTGATATATGACCTCTAAAGGGCTATAGAGCCATACTGAGGACTGCTGCTCTGAAGGGAGAAACTCTGTTAGTAAATGCCATGAGCCAATGGAGTTATGTATGTATCTTTTAAGGGGAACAAGTTTGTGACCAGAAATTCTATAACCACCTAGCCTACCACTTGAAATATACTGCAGCCGATTAAGAGATTAAATAAACCAAGCCAAGAATGGCAGTTCTCACCTTTAATTCCAGCACTTGGGAGAAAAAAGCAGGTGAATTTCTGAGTTCAAGGCCAGCCTAGTCTATAAAACAAGTACCAGGACAGCCAAGAATATACAGAGAGACCCTATATCAAATTTTTTTAAAGCAAAATGAAAGAAATTAAATAAATTAACCCACCAATCAATATGTTAATAGGAAACAAATAAAATTAAAAGCATAAACATTTTAAGAATTTATTGAAAAACGGAAGGATAACATGGATTCCATAAGCAAGATAGAAACAGAAAATAACATACAAGTTTTGTTCAGATAAATTTCAACCATTTTTAATGTGTGGAATGCTTGAACTTGTTTCTTAAAAATTACAGTAATAGTTAAAACCTGTTGACCAACAGGGGGAAAGAAATAAATCTTGTCTCTATATCATCTTTATCACTTTTATGACCTCTAAATGTTTTTCATTTAACTCTGCTTCAAAAATATATGCACTTTGTAGTTCTTTGGAAGCTTAGAAGGATCTAGATAGAATTCAAGGTCAGCCTGGGCTATATAGAAAAGTTTTGTTTCAAATTAAAAGGGGGGAAATGATGTTAAATAATTTTGATTTAAATGACCAGAATATTAAAAATCTCTCTTTGATTACTGATGACATTTTTGTGGCAAAGAAGTTTTAAGTATGAGAATTCCTTTTATAATCAGAAAACAAGTTACTTAAAATAATATGCAAGTTCGTGTAGCTATATGAGAACACTTATAAAAAAAGATACCATCAGTAATGGGTTTTAAGTAATAAAAGTAGGACCCTTCCCCTATTCCTTGTCATATTATTTGTAATGCATTATGTATCTTTATAGAAGGGACTTTCTGATAAAACATACAAATGTAGCAGAATTATTGTTACGGGCAAAAGTTAATGAACCATTTAGCCTAAGGCATCAGAAAAAGCACAATGAAACATCAGAGTGCAAATCAAAAAGGTAAGTTTAAAAGCCCAATTGTATAAATCAGCAAACAAAAGAAATTTGAATAAGTCCAGGCAGCCCAAGAATTGTGTAAATCAAACACATTTCACACTTCTTTGCTTTGGAAAAAAATACAGAAAAAAAATGGATGTAAGTCAAAAATTCACAGGAGTAAAATGTATGGTTTATATGCTAATTAGAAAAGCAACTGTTGTAGCAAATATTAGAATTGGCTCAGGAATGGATTAGCCAATAACTATAGAGATATTACAGAACTGAAAGGAAGTCACTCCAAAGCTAACCTACTCTGGTAGGATTACAGCCTTACACTTTACTGTTTCTACCTCTTGTGTTTTTTTCATTAGGAATCCTGAAAACTTAACAGTTAGTAGGTATGAATCTCAAAGTTAGATATGAATAAAAATCGCAAGAACAAAATCCTTTGTCTTTTAAGATAAAGTGGCCTATTTTCTCCCCTTAAGCTTTAATTATAGACATAGTTGACTTTAATTATTTTTGCTTTGTATTTTTGTTAAGTGCTGCTGACTAAACTTCCCAGGAACTTCTTCATTGTAAACATATATTGCTCCAGAGAGCTATACCACTACCATTGCCTTTTAAAAATATAAGTGTTCTTAAAGGAATGCCAGTGTTCAGGGAGGCAGTGGCTGTTAATGAATTTGAGAGGCCCTGTGATTCTGGACTAACTTCACTAATGGCCTAAGGATCACTAACAGCAAGTTAAATTTCTATACCACTGGCGTCCCTAATGGGTCTGATATCTTTAAAATAGGATAATGGACACACTAAGCGCCATACCAAAAAAGGGAGGGGGTAAATAATTCTTTGAAGAATATCCGTTGCTTAAGGACAATAGTATTTACAGGGAACTGGAGATGGCTCAGCTGATAAGAGCATATATTAACTTTGCAGAGGACAGAGTTCTGTTTCTAGCAGCCATATTGCTCATAGTTGCTTGTAACTCCATTTCCAGCAGATCTGACACCCTCCTCCTGGTCTCTAAAGGCACCTGCACTCATATGCACATACCTTCACATTTTTTTTAAAGCTAGACATGATAGTGCTAACCTTTAATCCCTAAACTTTCAAGGAAACAGAGCCAAGTGGATCTCTTGAGACCAATCAGGTGTACATAGTGAGACACTGTATCAGAAGAAACAAACAAATAAAAAACCCCTACAGAAAACAACAAAAAATATTTGCAAAGTGCCCAAATCTCACACAGTTATCTATTTTTAAGGATTCCTTACCCCTAATCGTGGACTCTGCAAGTGAAGATCACTGTATTTGATCTAGGTCATTCAGACAGGACTATACAGTTCACCTCCCATGCTTAAAAACATGTTAAGAAAAAGTTACTTTTTTACTATAAAAAAAAGGTAGCAAAAAAAGTGTTAAAAATAGTTTTCCTGTTACATTCTTTTTATAAAAAGAAAAATATTTTATTTGTAGATCCTATTCATTCATTGGCTGAATGTTTTACAAATGCAGGTGCTTGTGGGTGCTGCAGACAGAACTCAGGACCTTTTAAGTATTAGCACATGGTCTCTATTACTGAGTCACACCCTCAGCTCAAGATACATTTTTTCATTCATACTTATCTTTGAAATGTTCAACTGACAGTGTCACTTTGCAAGAGCATCATTGATTTACCTTTCCTGAAGCTAAAGTAGCAAGAAAGGTAAATGAAAGAGGATACTGAAATACAATGAATAGAATTCTGAAAAATGCAAGTAAGGGCATCCCTACCCATAGAGTATAGCTAAGGTAGCGTTTCCCAAACTGGTATATCTGGAGAATTTGTGGTTGAGTTGTACATCATATTAATCTCTAAGACAAGAAAGAAATGTCTCTTTTGGTTATTTATAGTGCATGCTAATATATCAAAGCACACATGAAACCTTAAAATTTAAAACAGATAAAAAGACTACATAGGACTTTATACAACTAAATATTTTCCTAAAATGTATATTCATAAAACCTTGCTTTGTACAGTATTCTAAGAGGTCATGTCCCTAGAGGTTGAAGGATAGTTTGAGCAATATCTAGTTTACACATTAAATGGGAGAAAGATACACAGTTCAAAGTGTTTTTCAGGTTTGTGTCTTGAAAACTGCAATAAAACCAAGCTGGTTACATTCTACTAACTTCCCTGGTTCTGTTAAAACGCAGCTTATTTACACTTAAAACCTTTTCTTCAAAAGATTGGATTCTCAAACAAAGGCAGAAATCTATGATACATCCTGTTATTTATATGCCAGTTTTCTGGTGAGGCTTGCCATACTTTATATTTGGCACCTAAAAGCAGAGTACATATGCCATTGTTTTTGCCTTAGCTTTTAAATCAGAGAGGGGCATAACGGCTTATTCTTAATACCATCTTCCATCCTACATATTGTAATTAACTCCTCAAAATGCTAATGAAGAAGTTATTGATTTATATGTCAAGTAAAGTCTTTTGCTTATTTCCTAAGCAGTATTCTAAGACTGAGAGTTAAGTATAACAAGGCTGAAGTTTGAAAACTTACAACATAGTAAATGGTAACTGATGAACACAAATATATTTAAAACATGCTAAATAAGTGCTATGATTCCAATAAACAAAAGAATTATTAGTCTTTTTAGATCAGTAGTCAGAGATAACATTTCTGTGAAAGTGAATTGAGCACAAAGTCAGATGGAGGTAAGCCAACTTTTCTGGATGCAGGTTTACAGGGTAAAAGAGACCTTTCATTTCTCACCCAAACATGGGGTTTGTAGATTTGAATGTGTACGTTGTGTCACCACAGTAAGCTTCATTAACACAAA
The DNA here is from genome assembly GCF_011064425.1 of Rattus rattus. NCBI lineage: Eukaryota > Metazoa > Chordata > Mammalia > Rodentia > Muridae > Rattus > Rattus rattus. The sequence continues at coordinate 4,842,754 of NC_046172.1, read as the reverse complement.
TATTTTTTCTTGAGTCTGAATTAGTTTCCAATGTCTGAAAGGACTGCCTTTACCAAGTGGGTAGCTGAAATTCTTCCATTTCTAGCATGTGGATGTTGACATCTTCTAAAGAAATCTGCAATCTGAACAACTGCTGTGCTATTATGATGTACTGAGGTCTGAAGAGCTTCACAATTACATTCTAAGTTCAGATTCAAAACTCTCAGTGGTTCACATTCAACCTTACTTGGTTCCTAGCACTTGCAGCACCTTCAGAGTTTCTGTTCCCATCTTACTGCAGTCCAATCAGAAGTAGACATATTAAGGAGAGATTTTGAGGAAGACATCTTGCCCTGGTATTCTTTGCTTTTATCAACTCTGAATAGATTTTTGATTTGAGATAAAGGTGTTCAAAATGCTTTGGTTTTGTCAGGCCAACATTTTTTCAAGACTGTCAACTGTGTCCTTCTTCTTTAAATGTTGTAGAGGTGAGAGGTATTCTCCCGCAAGGTAGCCAACACATGAGACAGTGGCTCATTTTTGATATTAGCAATTTCTTGCACAGTATGCAGGCCCATGCCTGGGTGGGCATATTGGCAAAGGCTTTTGGGAACATGGCGAGGCAGAAAGTAAGGTGCATCAGTTTCAATAAGAATTCTCTCCAGTGGGATCTTTTTTAGAGCATCACGTGCCTGCCAGGCACTAGAATAAGTCAGAACTGCTGTGAAGCCTACAGACATATTAGGAAAGTACTCTAGCAGGGGCTCAATGAGTGGGTAACTGCCAGTGAAGCAATGCCTGTGGATCTTGTAGTCATAGGGCACATATTTTTTCATGATGCCCATTAGATCTTCATCAGCCTCTCGGCAGTGAATCACCAAGGGCTTCTTCATAGATACAGCTAGTTGTAGTTGTCGCTCAAAAACTCTAAACTGCTCTGGGACAGGTGTGGTGCACTTGTAAGAGTAGTCCAAGCCCATTTCTCCAAAGGCTATAGCCTTGGGGTGGCGCAAGGCATACAAGATGTTTCTTTCTTGATGTTCATTGTAGTAACGTGCAAAATGAGGATGACATCCAAAGGCACCCCAAACCAGATCTTCATTCAACAGCTCTTTCCATAGGCCATTTCTTAGGGTACGAGGATCACAGAAATCAGAGATGCAGCCCTGAAATTCCTTAGGAAAAGTATAGCTATACATTTCCCTGAACTCAGCAAAACTTCCTTGAAAGGACAACTTGGAAAACAGCATGTCCAAGTGACAATGAGTATCGATGAAACCTTCCATTTGGCTTGGATGTGAATGATGCCTTGGCAGGAAGTCAGATGCAAATCCTCCAGCATCCTCTTGATTTGTGTTCTTTGCCTGTGATTCTGTGCCCTGCATATGACCAGTCATCTCTTCAGAGGTCACTGTATAGTAAGAATAACCAACTGGAATGTCTTTCTTGACTCTCTCATCCATGGATGTGGATTTGGTAGTACCGCTGCTGTTACTGGGACAATATTGAGAAATCTTGGTACTGCTAGTGCAAGAGTGATCATTCCAAGGACTAAAGTATGAATTAGGCTGTAGAGAGTCATTCTTATTCTTACAGGATAAAGACTGTGAAGTGGCTGGGGAGGCTTGGTGAGAATGATGCATCCTGAATGAATCTGGATGTGGAGGTCTTAACATTAGACCTATAACTTCCTGAAGAGTTGGAGGCTTCAATCATTCCCCCTTCTTTTGATTTTTGGAATAATGAAGAGGAGTTATCATCACTCTGGTATTTTGGGAGTAGAAGGCTGTTTTCATAACTAATTGCATTTTTGTCACCAAATAACTCTTCACTAGGTGGTTTAAAACCACGTAGAAGCCATTTCCTCTCTCCAAAGTTGCCTATCTTGTGAGGCTGGCATGCAAAAGGAAGATTTCTGGTGAGTCTTCTGCCCATCTTCGGATGCTCCAGTGCAGTCCTAGAACACTCCCCTTGGGTTGTAGTAAATTCTGCTGGTGCTTCAGCTTTGGGCTTAGAAGGCTCTACTTGGGGAACGGTGGGCTCTGCTCTGGGTATTGGAGCCTGCCATACAAGCTTTGAAGGCTTGGCTCCAGGCATTGGAGACTGCCATATGAGCTTTGGAGACTCTGCTCTAGGCATTGGAAGCTGCCCTTCAAGCTTTGGAGGCTTCGCTGCTCTGGGCATTGGAGGCTCCATCATGGGCTTTGGAGGCTCCACCAAGGGCTTTGGAGACTGCCCTCTGAACTTTGGGGGCTCTACCATGCGCTTTGGAGACTGCCCTCCAAGCTTTGGAGGCTCCACCATGGGCCTTGGAGACTGCCCTCTGAGCTTTGGAGGCTCCATCACAGGCTTTAGAGACTGCCCTCCAAGCTTTGGAGGCTCTATCACGGGCTTTGGAGAGTGCCCTCTGAGCAGTGGAGGCTCCACCATGGGCTTTGGAGGCTGCCCTCCAAGCTTTGGAGACTCCACCATGGGCCTTGGAGACTGCCTTCCAAGCTTTGGAGGCTCCATCACAGGCTTTGGAGACTGCCCTCTGAGCTTTGGAGGCTCTACCACGGGCCTTGGAGACTGCCCTCTGAGCTTTGGAAGCTCTGCCCTGGGCTTTCGAGGCTGTCTTCTGGGCTTCGGAAGGCCCCCTGAGGTTTGGAGGCTCTGCTGGAGGCTGCCCTCCCAGCTTCAGAGGCTCCACTACAGGCTTTGGAGGCTGCCTCCCTTATTCCAGAGGGTCTCACGGGCTTGGCGGCCCGGGGCCACGGCTTTGGGCGGCTCCGCCACGGGCTTTGCGGCTCCACCACGGGCTTTGGAGGCTCCACCACGGGCTTTGGAGGCTGCCCTCCCAGCTTCAGAGGCTCCCCCACGGGCTTTGGAGGCTCCACCACGGGCTTCGGAGGCTCCGCCACGGGCTTCGGAGGCTCCGCCACAGGCTTTGGAGGCTGCCTTCCCAGCTTCAGAGGCTCCGCCACGGCTTTGAGGCTCCATGACGGGCTTTGGAGGCTGCCTCCCCCAGCTTCAGAGAGGCCCGCCATCGGCTTCTGGAGGCCCGCCATCGGCTTCCGGAGGCTCCGCCACGGGCTTCGGAGGCCCACACGGGCTTTGGAGGCTGCCTCCCAGCTTCAGAGGCCCGCCACGGGCTTTGGAGGCCGCCTTCCCAGCCTCAGAGGCTCCGCCACGGGCTTTGAGGCCCGCTGGGACGGCTTTGGAGGCTGCCCTCCCAGGGCTTCAGGAGGCTCTACCACGGGCTTCGGGAGGCTCCGCCACGGCTTTGAGGCTCCCGCCACGGGCTTGAGGCCCGCCATCGGGCTTTGAGGTCTACCACGTGGCTTCGGAGGCCCGCCACGGGCTTGGAGGCTGCCTTCCCAGCTTCAGAGGCTCCGCCACGGGCTTTGGAGGCTCCGCGACGGGCTTTGGAGGCTGCCCTCCCAGCTTCAGAGGCTCCGCCACGGGCTTTGGAGGCTCCGCCATGGGCTTTGGAGGGTCCACCACAGCCTTTGGGGGCTCCGCCTTGAGGTTTGGGGGCGCCACCTTGAGGTTTGGAGGCTCCATCTCGGGCTTTGGAGTCCTCTTTCCCCTACTAGGCTTTGAAGACTGTACTGCCAGAGAAGCTACAGGCTTAAACTCTACTCCAGCCCTGAGGTGGTCCACTCCAGTCTCTGCTCCAGCTTTAAAATGCGCTGCTCCCATCTTAGAATGCTCCAGCCCAGGCTTAGGAGGGTCTCCTTCATTGATTTTGCACCAACACAAGGCCCCCTTCCCCTTTAGGGGCACCAGCTTTTCCTTTTGCTTTCACGGAACCAGCTTCTACCTTTCCCTTTGGTACACCAGCCTCCCCTCCTCCGTTTGAGGCACCAGCTTCCTCCTTTACGTTTGGGGAGCTGGTCTCCTCCTTTATGTTTGGAGCCATCCCCTTTTCCTTCAAAGAACCTCCCCTTTCTTTTTGTGTTGATTTTCCCAAGATATTCTGGATAGCTTTCTGGTAAATCACAGAAGAACCCCGTTCTTGAACTATGTCTCTCTTTCTTTGAGACTTTTCTAGTTCCTCAGTCTTATTTTGACCTATCGCTTCGTCTTTAAATTCAGAATTGTGGGAGCCATGTTTGTTACCATCGTAGGCATCCTCTAGAGAAGCCATCTTTAAAAAACTGGATGGTTATTTGAAAAGTCAGTCTCATAAACTGCAGAAAACTGCCCACTGTAGCAGATATAGAGGCAGCTCTACTTCTACACCTGAGATTAACGGGGAGAAATTGAGCTGTGGAATGCGCTACACGCTAAATTTCAGAGTTCACAAAGTCTTCCTGGGCTTTTCGGCCCTTGTAGCCCCTAGGGCCTTTAGCCCTCACCAAGTCACTTAACCAAGTCCCCGGGGCAAAACAATTTGCTATGGGAGGGGTTACTCAGCACCACATAAGTGGTGCTGGAACTCACGCGGCTCCTTCTTCGATGCCTCAGGAATCTTTCTTCATCTTTCAACCTTGTTCAGGAATTGCCAAAGACCTTCCACCGTACTTTCAAAGTGCTCTGGAAAAGTTAGAGATGAGGATTCTGGAGAAGCTTCACACAGCGACCGAACGCCACGACGAGCTTCTCAGAATGACGAGGATTTTCGACTTTTAGCCCCTGTTTCCTGTGTGAAGACGTACTTCCGGTTCATAAAAAAATGTAACCTTTGGCTTGGGGTTCAGGGCCCCGCCTCCTGACTTTACTTCTACTGGCTAGGAGGGAAACAGTCCAGCCTCTATTTTTCCTCTATTGTTCTGGATAGGCCAGAAGACTGGAGCATCATCCTCAACTCCACCTCTTTTCTCTGTAAGCCTTTCCGTTTCTTCTGTTTCCTTTCTTCTTTGTGGCTGGCTACGTGGTCCTAGATAGACCTCCGGTGGTGAGCTTCCATTTTGGATCTATTTGTGTCACGTCTCCACTCTGTTTTCTCTCTACTCTGTTCTCTCCCCACTTGCGGCTTACAGTTTTGGCTTTAAAAACAGTTTAAATAAATGTATTACCCTTTCTCCCCGACCCCTTAAATCTATGTACCCCCCTTTCTATCTCTTTTCTCCCTTTCCACCCCTTAGACCTATGTGCCCCCTTTCCCTCTCCCCAACTCTTTTTAAAAATTTATTTATTTACTTTACATCATAGTATCAACCCCCTCTCTCAGTACCCCCTCAGTACCCCTCCGTTCTTCCCTCCTTTCTCTGAGAAGGAGGAACCCTCCTGGTTATTACCACCACACCCCACACCCCACCCCCACACACATTTTCTGCAAGGCCAGGCACGATGGTCCAGTTAGGGGAACAGGATCCACAGGCAGGAAATAGATTCAGGGACCATCCCCGTTCTATGTGTTGGGGGACTCGCAGGAATACCAAGTTTTACATATGCTACATATATGCAGGGGTCATAGTCCAGCCAGTGGGTGCTCACACTTTGGTTGGTGGTTCACTCTCTGGGAGCCTGCAAGGGTCCAGGTTAGTTGTCTCTGTTGGTCTTTCTGTCCTCAATTCTTAACACCTCCATCCTCACCCACTCTACATATATTTCTTATATTAATTATATTAATGAAACCCTGGAATGCCCGTTGTCCTGGCTTCCTATTTCTGTGACCCCTGTGGTATCTTTCCCTATATACCATGCATGGTCAATCTATCCCATTTTTGTGGGGGGAAAATGAAAGAGGTTGATTTGTTAACATAGAGCTGATAACCACCAAGTATTTAGTCCTCCTTCCCACATTTCCCCTTTTCAAATAGCACAGGTGTAGATTTTAGAAAGCATAATTTAAATCTACACACTTCTTAAAACAATTTTGATTTTTTAACTTAATATTTCTGCATGCCTGAAGTAATTTTATTATTACTATATGGTTTTCAAACCATATTAGTGAGTTTATAATATCACAGGAACTGCATACAGTTAATTTACTAAACTCTCCCTTTTCAAACTTTTTAGACCCTCTCATTTTACTCTTTTCCCCTTATAATTAAAAATGAAGTTAAAACATCCTTGCAATTTTTAAGATTGCTAGTTTGGATTTTTGCTCCCTTTGGGCTATGTGCCCAGACTTCTTGAGGTCGCTCTCAAGAAGGATAGGTATAGGATTTTTAAATTGCTCTGCATTCTCCCTGCAGTATTTAAAAATGTGATATAAACTGAGGAATGGTGGTTCTTCTGTAGTACTGCAATACAAGGTGCTCAGAAGTTCATTGCCAGACTTGGAACAGAAAAAATATATTTCATGATAACTCCAAACCCCCCATGATTAACTGTCCTTTTAACAGAAGAAACATATAGGAACAAACTTGAGGTCTCCCTGCAATTATAATTGTGTATATCTAGTAATTTCTTAAAGTAAGGATTTCATTTGTGTTTCTAATTTTTGTATAGTCTTTTTAATGTAAAAATTACTATAAAATACTCCCCAAGTTCATTTCTTTTCATATTTTCTGTCGTTTTATTTTCTTTAAATCCTAGAATTCCTCTACAGTGTCCCATCTTTCTGTCCTGCATTGACCTTCAAATCCAGCTGCCCTTCCTCCTATGTGCTGTTACCTTCACTTCCTTATTTGTGTGTGTGTGTGTGTGTGTGTGTGTGTGTGTGTGTGTGTGTGTGTGTCCTGAAAGAGGTTTTGTTTGTTAGGATAAAGCTGATATTCTCTGCTATGTATTTGGAACTTATAGTTTATTTAGTTGGGGATATACAGCTAGTTTTTAAAGTTAGTAATTTTGTTGATTTGTGATTATTTTCTTATGCATTATAAATTCATGTGCTCAATAGAATCTATTCTTTATCCTCAGATAGTATATGTTTCGTTAATCTGTTTTTGTTGTTTTAATAATTGAGACATTTGGATATAAAATCTGTGAACTAGGTCTCTATTGCTCTTTAATTTTGTTGTTATTATTAACATGGCTTATTTTATTGGGTTTACTAAGAATTATTATGATAATTCCTAATTCCAATGAGATAGGCAATTGAAATATTTTAGTCTATATATCCAGAATAGAGTTCATTTGTGGTCAAGTTCCTTTGTGTCTTCTAGCAAATACTTTGAGTTTTATATGGATCAAAGTTTTAATTAAAACTGCTTTTGTTATGTAATTTTAAATTTTATTTCCTTTATTTATCTAATATATGTGCAAGTATGTATGGAAACAGGTGTGCATGTGTTCATGTGCCACTGCGTGCATATGGATGTCAGAGGATAATTTACAGAAATGGATATTCTCTGTCCAGCATGTAGGTTACAGGTACTGAATTTTGACCATTAGGCTTCATAATCTCTACATGCTGATCCATCTCGCTGGTTATGTGAAGAAATTTTCTTTTCTATTGTGAACTTACTTCTTCTTGTTATATTTTCTAACTATAATATTTTTAATTGGGTTGTCTTTAATGAAATTTTATATTCTTACTTATTTGGATTTTGCCAGCCGGCCCATAGAGATGTTTTGTTTCTTCTTGGTATTTTCATTTCATCTCTTTTTACATTGCCTAGAACTTTTAATGACAGTATGAATGATAATTTGCTTGTATTGTCCCGTTCTCAATAGTGGTAGGTGCATAGCTTAATTAAATATAATGTTGGTTGCTGAGGCTGTTTTAAAACACATGCTTTATATTTTGTTAAGGAATTACCCTGGTGTTTTAAAACATATGGGGTAGGAAATGGCCACAGGATCATTACATTACATTTGCACATGTTCCCTAAATTGAAATCATTTTTATGTCTGTGAGGAAAATGTTTCTTTTTGTATAGGTGTCTCATAACTGTTAATGGAGTGTTATAAATTGCTTACAATGTAGTTATGATCTGTAAAACATTAAGTAGTGAAATTTCTGTGTACCAGTATTTCTTGGTGGTAGCTTGCACTTGAAAATCACCTGGGGAGTCTTTAAATCAATGATGTCTGAGATAATGTTTTTATTGTGATGGTGGGAATGGTTATATAGGGGTTGGGGTGTGACATGGTCCAAGCATCAGGAGTATAAGAGGCTCTTAAGTGATTCTAATGTGAAGCCAGCTCAAGTCTGTTGCTCTGTAGTTTATTAGTTTCTTTAATGGTGTATTTATCAGACATTGGAATTCACTTTATAAGCTGTCCCTCTTTTTGGTATCCTAGGAATATCATGTATAATCTTTTTTCTTTCTTTCTCACTTTGAAATAATTAATTAGTAAATCCTCTTGGTTGGAACATTGTTGGGAATACTTGGGAGAATTTTTTTTCACATCATAGCTATTAGCTTATTCACTGTATTTTTGATAATTCATGTTAATTACAGAAATTAGTTTCAATGTAAACTGAATTTAAACTTTATTTTTTGTGTATATTATGAGATGATTTATCTTACAAGTTTTAGACTCGTGATGTCTCACTTCTGATTTTATATATAGTCTCTCTTGGTGAGCTTTTCTGAATTTTTACTTATTTAAAGCATTTTTAGATTGATTTGTTATGATTTTATTTTTCTTTGAATTTTCTCTATCTGCAGTATTGGATTTGTTTGCACTCTACTGATTTTCTTTATGGTGTATCATTATTTTATACCTTCTTTAGTATTTCATAATTTAGCTCAGAGTTCCTTCTTTATAAATGTTTTGATTAATATAATTTTTGTGCTGTTAAGATCAAACCCATGTCTTTGGATATGCTCACTTGTGTTATATTCTCTGTCTTATCTCATCTCTTCCCTGCTCCTCTCCTCTTTTCCTCCTTACCTTATGCCCCACTCATATAGCCTTTCCTTGTAGATAGGGTCTTACCATGTTGTCTAGGTTGGAACTCCTGTGATTAAGTGGGGAGCCTCAGCCTCTTGAGTGGCTGAGGTTACAAATAAATGCATGCCATCATGCCCACCTTCCTAAACATTTTAAATTTCAACTGACCTGTGACACTGATCTTTTTTGAAGTGTCAAAACATTGGACATTATTGGTATTTCATCTTTCCTAATAGCTTCTCTAGAAATTGATATGTAAGATTTTGACACTCAGAATTTGTTTTCTTTGGGACAGGGTCTCACTGAGTTGTTCAGATTCCCAATCTCCCTGTACCCCAGTTCCTCTCCTCCTTAGCACTGGGATGCAGGTCCCAGACACCATACCTGTCTTACATTTATATGTTTAGTTCCTGAGTAAATAATTCCTGATTTATGCATTGGTTACTCCAAACCCTTATCTTTAAAATGTAATTTTTTTCTGAGTTTAAGCTGTTGCTTTAGCCTTATATTTATAGCTCCCATCCTTTTGTGGATGATGGACAGACGTCTGCATGCAATACTATTTTGTGTCAGTGTTTCAATAGATAATCTTTGATAACACTTTAAGGGTAAGACAAGAATCAAAATGAATGTTAAAATCCAGCCTGGACTATGGAGTCAAAAGCAAATAACTCAGTTGGCATGAAAATAAGTTTAACTTTTTCATTGAAAGCTAAATTTGTACTGTGTGTCAAGTTATAACAAGTTACCCATCAAAATGTACTTTTTGACTGCCTTGAATTTCTCAACTTTATTTATAACATGATCCTAAATCCGGAAATATAAACATTAATTTTTCCTTCCAAAACAATTTTTCCTCATGTGCCTGGTTTTTTTTTAAGAGTTGATTTTATATCCTGTAATCTCTGTGATTAAAACTCTCCAAATACGTTGGTGATCAGGCAGGTAACCTTGTATAGTAAATACTGTGGGGCCATTTGAAGTTTATGGAGAACTAAAGATTACATATTATGCCAAATGACATTCACATTATGTTTTTAAGAAAATAGCATTTTTTTGAAGATCAGAAAATAGCATTTTTTAAAAGGAGGGCTGGCAAAATTGCTCAGTGGCTAGAGGTGTGTGCTGCCAAGACTATAGACCTGAGTTTGATCCGCAGGACCCGCATCATGTAAGGAGAGAACTGGTTCTCCCAAATTGTTTTTCGACCCCTGTAGTATGTACATGTGCAGACATGTATACACACACACACACACACACACACACACACACACACACACACACGCACACACACACTTTAAAAAAAGAAAATTTTGGGCTGGAGAGATGGCCCAGTGGTTAAGAGCACTGACTGCTCTTCCAGAGGTCCTGAGTTCAATTCCCAGAAACCACATAGTGGCTAACAACCATCTGTAATGGGATCTGATGCCCTCTTCTGGTATGTCTTGATGACAGCACACTCATATACATAAAAAATAAATAAATATTAAAAAAAAGAAAATTTCAAACAGTTGTATCCTCTAGGTTTAAACTAGTCTGTGCTTAACTCACAAAAAATATGAAAAAACCTTGGATCACTGTTTTGTTTTTTGTTTCTCAGAGACAGACATTCACTTTATACTTTCAGTATACATAGATCACTTTGTTGCTATGAACTGGTGACAGTCCTTTCACCTTAGCCTCCCAAGTGTTAGGATTATGGATATTAGTCTCCAGACTAGACTCATAGTTATCTTTCCATAAATTTTCATTTCTAACAGACTTTAAATTCCCTCTGGATTCTTTGATAGATGGAGTTCATTTATCTTTGTGAAATCACTTATTTTATACTTATTGGTGTGAGCAGAGTGTAAGTGTGGGTGCACATGTGCCATGGTACATATTTAAAGTTCAGAGGCCAGTTTTTAGGAGTGTGATGTCTGCTTCCACTTTGTCTTTGAGGCAAGGATTCTTGTTTCTGTCACTATATTGCATCCCTGCACCTCCAGCTGATATTCATGTGTCAGCTTCCTATTTGGCATGAGACCTGCAATTAGAGACCTGAGCCACTGCATCTGGCTTTTTTTCTTGTTAGTGTAGGTTCTAGGACTTGAACACTCACCTCATGCCTGCACAACAATTGACCACTAAGGCCCAGCCCCTTGTTTGAGTTTTACAATTGAAGTTGAAAAAGTTAATTATGTAAATGCTGTAATGCTGTCGTCATTTAAAATGAACAAAATGTTTATCAGTATCCTTTAAGGAGTATTTAGTTAGCTTCATTAAAATATACATTTGTAGGCTGGAGATGATTGTTCAGTTGTTAAAAGCACTTAACTGCTCTTGGAAAAGATCTGGGATTAGTTACCAGTACTGAAATGGTGGTTCAAAACCACCTGAAACTCCAGTTCCAGCGCATCAAATGCCCCTTTTCTGACCTTGGTGGGCTCAAGCATGCATTTGGTGCACATACATACCCTGAGGCGAGTGCACACGCACAAACACACACACACACACACACACACACACACACTTTTTTTCTTCCTGGAAATATAGCTCTGTGGGTAAGACTACTTTCTACATAAGCCTGGGACCAGAGTTTGATCCCTGGAACCTATGCCGAATGGGAGGCAAACCAGTTACACAAAGTTGCACTTTTTCTTCCACTTGTGTGTCATAGAACATACAAGACTACCACCCCTCACCCATTCTATTCTCACTATAACAATCAAAGAACACATGGAGCCAAATCACCCCAGAAAAATACTTAGCTCATTTCTATCAAAGTGCATACTTTAAAAGTAGCACTGTGATAGCTGGCACAACTGTTGCACAAATCACAGAAATATTATCCCACCAATTAGCCTCAATATTTGTGTCCTTCTATATGAGCAGGTCATCCTATTGAGAGTGATTTCAGAGGTTAAAGACATGTTATTTATGCCACATGGCACAGAAGCAAAATTATTAAATGTGACTTTTCAGAAAATGTACTTCTTATAAATGGGGGAAAAGGATTTATTTTAAGGAAATTTTCTAGAATAATTTTGTCAGGTCCCAAAGAATCTCAGGACAAATGCGTGGCTAACTGTGATGCCTAATACATTACAAAGTGCATGCTGATCTCATGTTCTCTCAATATGACAAGTGCTCTTCTCACTTACTCTTAACCTTCTCAGGCTCTGAGCTTACCTTCCCTTTCCCCAGCTTCTGTTTCTAATATAACCCTGCCATTTCAGGCATATGCTCTCTTTGTATTCTTGTTTCCCTTGGCCCCTTCTCTCTCTTCTCTTCCTCTCTAGCTTTCCTCCTCTCTCTCTTTTCTCACATGGTATGGTGTAGCCTAATGGCCATGTCTAGTGTACTACTTCCTTTTCCTGCTCCGGACTCCCTAGATGCTTCTGACTGTTCTTGCTCTCATATGTGCAGTAAAGACATTTTCCTAAACCATATTTAGGAGTGGTCATATCCTCAGTTTTGTTCAGTTTTTTTTTTAACTGTCTCTGATTTTTGCCAAAAGTGGTTACACTTTAGAATCAATTCTATCCCCCATTCACATGTCAGCACTAGATTATTTAGCTTCCTGGAGAAATGGCAGGTGCAGTGTCCATGCTTTTAGAAGGTTTTCAAATTGGCCTTTTTGAGCTATGTCAAGGAAAGCAATCAGTAAGACTAAGTCTTGGGATACTTTTATCCTATAGCTAAGGTAACTTTGTGCTATTCTTAATGAGAAAAATAAAGTTTTGTTGATTCTGACAGAAAAAGTATTTTGTGCTTCAGACACACAGTTTGAATCCTATTTTGAGATTCCAAAGATAGACAAAAGTTTACTTTATTGTAGAAGTGAAATTTGGGCTTATTATTTTAATATAGTCTTTTTAATAATTACAAATTATTTTAATTTATAACCAGAGTGTGGTGAAAGTCAAATAATTCTAATATATTATTGGCTAGATTGTATTTGTTCTCTTTAGCTGATATATAGAATGTCTTCAGCAAAACCAACTTTCTTCTTTAACAAAGATTGTACAGGACATAGATTTATTAATTTTAAGTTTGATGATTCTTTTCATGGTTTCTAATTATGATTCCAACAGGTATTATCTTTTGATGCCTATTTGGAAGATGAAGTACCTGATAAAAGGCAAGAAAACTTTAGAATAAGATACTATAAAATCTATTTCTACCTTGAAGATGACACCATTCAAGTAAATGAACCAGAAGTGATAAATAGTGGACTGCCTCAAGGTATCTATTTAAAACTGCAATGTTTTGCTTCCAACTCCTACCTTTATATATTGTCTGCCTTCAGCTTTATGAAAGACCCTATGCTAATACTCTCAGTTATAGGCAGCAATGAATATAAACATGATGGTAGCCTCTAAGTTTACAATAGTGACATCGTATTTCTGCACTTATAACAGCATAGGCCATTTTCTCTTCCCCTTATAGTAAGCTATAGTATTATATCTAGTATAGTAATCTCTCCTGTGTCTATGACCATGTCTTTAAAGCTTTTCGTCTCTTTGGTGTCACTAAATTATCCCAGTACCATCGTCCAGGATGCTATTGTTTCTTTCTTAGAGGAAAAGAAAGCTTTCTCCCATGCAAATTTCAGGGCACTATTGTTTCTACTTTCTTGAACTTGCTGCTTGCCACGTGTATAATCGTGGTTCTCCTCATCTACTGCTAACACTATCGGATCGGAATTATCATGACCTTGATGGTTGTTTAACTGTGACATTTAGCTTTAGCATTGCTGACTAATTTCTGACAGAAACAACTTAAGGGAGGTGCTACTTGTGTTGCTCATGGTTTCAGCTCAGTGTTGTATATGTGGGTTAGGCAAGGAACTTAGTAGGGTAGCTGACATTATGGTGATCATCAAGCTGACTAAAACAGTAGCAGGGACCAGTGCAAGATACAACTATGAATGATACACTAATGACCTAATCCCAGCAATTACCCTACTAGCTAAAGCTCTATATCCTCCAAAGAGATCTCATCATGTTTCAAATCCATTAATGGATTAATTCCTTCGTTGGAGTCTAAGTTATCTTGTTTATTAGGTCAGCACCATCCTAATTTAATTATTCTGTAAATGCCTTCATAGATGTAACCATGATATGTATTCATAGTTTCCTGGTGTTTCTGAGACTAGTGAAATCAACAAGATTAACTACCACAGTGTCTCACTTGATCGTAGCCAAAAGGCCGAGAAGCGATACCACAGTGTCTCAACAGAGCCCTGTTCTTTCATTGTGTATGCCTGAAGTCCTTATCAGTGTTGCACTTCTGATATAGATGAGAGTTTACCTTGTGGCCACAAGGAAGCTGATCCTAGAGATAAAAGGAAATGACATTTCTTTTTGTGCTGTGGTTCTTCCCCTGGAATGAGAACTGGACTCTAGATTCTGTCAAGGGATAGCAATCATGATGGTGGCAGGACTGATAGTTTGTCATATGTAAGACAACAGTACAAAAGATGTTCCAAATAGGAAGACACAAATGTCTTTGATATCCAAGTGTCTGTCTTACTTAGATACTGTTTTCACTAATAGCACAGTAGGCGTATAGGAAGATTAGTGTTTGCTTGGTCTTGGTGCAAATAACTTCCTAGGTTTCTTATTCTTTGAGAACCCATGATTTGTTTTTTACTACAATGTGTGTGTGTGTGTGTGTGTGTGTGTGTGTGTGTGTGTGTGTGTGTTGTCTTTTGGAGTATTGCTACCTGTAATATTTCAGACTTTGAAACTTCTCTGTCTGACTACAACATGTGCCTTTTCCTTCCCTCATTTTTTTTCTTCATACTTAAAATACTGTTCTGTTTTTGATTCTCAGAAAAACATATGTACATGTCTATTTGTTCTCTTTGTTGTTATTCAAATCTATGTTACTTTCATTGCTTGATTATAGGAATGGCACAGTTGCCTACTGTGGACATTCTGCAATTTCCTTTCTACTTATTATCTGTTCTTTATGTGGCAGCTTAGATAGTACCTTGAAGTGTTGCCCTCCAAGAAGCATGTAGATAGGCTCTCCCATAGAATACCAAAGAGAAGGCTAATGGGTTAAATTAAAATTAATGAATTACATAATACAGTAAAATAATGTAAAATTCTTAGTAACTGCTATCTGGGAATGTAGTTTAGTTATAAAGCCCTTACCCAGCACATTAAAGGTGCTGAGTTCCACCTCCCATACTATAAAATTGAACCATACTAATTAAACAGACAAACAATTAAAAATACAGTGAGGAACAGGGAGAACGAGAGAGTTTGGACAAAGTTTAAATGGAAGAAAAGTACATGTTGCCTGAGTCCTAGGGTAGATATTAACATCCCCTCCCCTTTTTAGTGTGGTTTAGAGATCAATATTGAAGGTTAAGCAAGAAGAATCAAGGCAGGAAGCACTTTGGGTCAAAAGCACACACTGACATAGATCCATATGGGGATGAGTATGCTTGGCCATAGCTGTAGCTTATCAGTAGTCCTACTGAATAGCAATAGGTTTTTGTTTGTGTTCCTTGGGCAAGTGCAGTTGGGGCCAGAATGGATGTCACCAATGAATGAGTGGCTGAATTAAGATCTCATGAATATTGAGGACTCATGAATATTTAGTGACTTGTATATTTAGTGTACATGAATATTTAGAGCCCAGGTGCCTCATATATATTTAATATTGCCCGAAAGTTAGTTATGTTTTAGTCCTTCCATCCTTCTTTTTATATTTAACACATATATTCTGTATTTCCTACTTTCTTATTGTTATGTCTCAAAGAACTTTCTGCCCATGTTGAATAAATTTTTGCTTACTTATTTAGGCCTAGCATCTACATAATAATTTATCATGATGAATTTAAAGAGGAAATTGAGGTGTGTATAGGGAGCTTCTGAAAAAAATCAAGGATTTTCCTGATAGTGTAGTTATATTGTGTCTGGTATATGGAATGATGAATTTGGAGCCAGGTAGCACTGCGAAGAAGAATTTGTTGAATACCTATCTTCATAAAGTCCAAGAATTGAAGATAGAATAAGATGAAGTTTGCCACTGTGGTTCATTGGGAGGCATAGCATCTTCAAAGGAGTGGAGACATTTGGATGATGATACCCACCAGGCAGTTAGAACCTTGTAGGGAAAAGTAAAATCAAGACCTGAAGTGTGAATCAGGAACCATATTATAATCAGAACCAACCTTATTCCTTTTTCTCAGGGTGGGTGGCTCTATTACGCTACATCTCAGCTCTTATGCTATTTCCTAACTTTTAATCCTAACACTCAGGAGACAGATGTAGGAGGATCTCTGTGAGTTTCAGATCAGCATGGTCTATATAGTCAGCTTCAAGACAACCAGGACTCTGTAGAGATACCTTGTCTCAACTAAACAAATGTATTGGCTGGTCTTATGTATCAACTTGAAACAAGAAAGAGTCAATAGAGAGGAAGCAAGCTAGTAAGCAGCACCCCTTTATGACCTTTGTATTAGATCCTGTCTTCAGGTTCCTGCCCTGTTTGCCTTTCTATCCTGACTTCCTTTGGTGATGAACAGCAGTGTGGAAGTGTAAACTGAATAAACCCTCTCCTGTCCAACTTGCTTCTCAGTCATGGTGTTTTGTTGCAGCAAGAGAAACCCTAAGACAACAAACACAAAATCAACAATAACAACAAAAAAATCAACAAATACATATTAGGAATGTTTAAAGTATTGAACATAAGGAGAAAATTATAATTTTTCATTTTTGTGACCATGTGTTACTTTAGTATTTTCAGTTAAGCATGTGGACAGTATTGCTTTAGCAAAAAAATATTCTAAAGATTGACTTTTAGTGTGTGTGTGTGTGTGTATTTCCTGCATAAATATATGTGACTACATGCATGTCTGGTGCCTTGTAGGCCTAAAGAATGCATTGGATCCCCTGGAATTAGAATTTCAGATAGTTTTGAGCTGCCAGGTAGGATCTAAGAAGTGAATTTGTGTCCTCTGCAACAGCATAGATTTATTAACCGCTGTGCTGTCTCTGTGACTCCTAAAATATTTTTTCTTCTAGATTTTTTCTTACATATTTTGCTCTGATGTTCCACAACCAAGCTTTGTTTACCTTTGGATTACCTTTCCTACTGTGACATGCAGATTGCCCAAATGGGGAACTTGAAGTCACAAGATACCCCAAACCTTCATTATTTGCTTGAATTGTTTATATTTTTATCATTACACGAGCATGTGTGTAGGCATATTTGGATTAGACGGAGGTCACAGATCAACTTCAATTTCTGGTGTCTTCTTTCATCACTTTCCTTGTTTTTGTTATTATTTAATCTTGTTTGCAACAGAGTCTAACTATGTAGCCGGGAGTGGCCTGGAAATTGGTGCATAGACCAGGCTGGTTTTGAACTCCTAGAGATCCCCCTGCTTCTGCCTCCTAAGTCCTGGGATCACAGGTGTATGGTACTATGCATGGAAACCTTATTTTTTTGATCCAGGGTCACTCATTGAATTGGGAGCTCACTGATGAATCTAGGTTAGCTGGCCAGTAAGTTCCAGGGATCTTTCTGTCATCACTCTTTACCTCTAGGATCAAGACATGTGCTTCCATGCCCAGTTTTCTTTTGTTTTGTTTTTAATGTGGTTGGTAGGGATTGGAACTTGGATGTTCATACCTGCATGACAAGACTTTTACCTACTGAACCATCTCTCTACCCTTTTCTTTTTTCTTAAATAGTAATTTTATTAAGTCTTTAGGAATTTTACACAATACATTTTGATCATATTCACTCGTCTAACTTCTTTTACCAATATTACCTTGCTATGTGCCCACTTTTCAGCCATAGCCCCTACCTCTCCACCCTATTATTAGTTTCTATTCTTAAAGTGTACTGGTCCTTGTCTACATGTTTTCAATTCATGAAACTATCCAAACACTGTGAAATCCAAAGATATTACACATGAACAGTTTTTTTTTTAAATTTCTTAATTTCAAAGCTCACAGAAAACATTCTCATAGCGAGTTATAATGATTCACTTTAAAATTATTTTTATGTAAGAAGGAAGGAATCTTATTCACAAAGACCTGAGGGCAAGAACTCTGAAAAAGAGACTATTTCAACATCTCTGAAAAAAAATCAGAATTCCTGATTGACTTTCTGTGATTTTTTTTTCTTATGATAAAACTGCATCTTCGAGGTTGTAGACAGAGCACACAGTAATCACACCATGTAATGACACTGAGTTTGTCAACAGAGTGGAGAAACCTGGAGGGCTGTAACAAATCCTGTCAAAAACATGAACAACCATTCTGCCACCAGGTTTTGCTTACAGAGAGACTACTGTCTCTTGAACTATTTAATATGATGATCATTAAAAAAGGTCTGCTTAGGCAGAAAATTATTTGAAAACTCATTTAAATGCCTTCTTCAGGCTTTTAAAAGTAATATAGGAAAAGAAAGTGGATTTAATGAGCTAATGGTTTAGGCCTTGTTAGGATGGGGCGGGTAGTCTTTGTACCTTGAGTTGCCTGTTCCTGCCTCTCATGGAGAGGCCAGATACAATTATTCGATGTGGACCTTATGGTTCACTAACCAGTACAACACGATAAATTATAATTCCCCAACACACAGCATTTTAGTTATCTTTACTACGTACTTTTTCTTTTACAGAGTGCAGGGATGTTGGGAAAAGGTAGAAGTGAAAACATACATCCATTAGGCTGGTATAAAAATAGGTATTCAGCTTACGTGAGCTTCTATTCAGAACAGTGTATTTTAATATATACTAGTTCCTGTTGGCATAGAGATTGCGTATGTGTGTGTGTATGTGTATATATATGTATGATAAGTCAAATAAGTCATTATTTAGTTTAAAACTTTTCATTTTAAGTTTAGACATGACATAGTTTCATTTCTATCGTTCTAGAATGCAGTTAAAACAATTATATCAGATCAGAAATGTCAGGTAAACCCAGAAGCTTAACCACCCTACTCATCTAACAGAATAATTGTCAATCCAGTGCTATCCTGTCCAAACTAATTTGTGTTAAAGGAAGAGATAATGATTAGAAACATGGCATAGTTTCTGGAATGGTCCAGACCAGTCAGTCTTAGGTAGGAAGTCATAAGTTTTCATATTGCTGCCCTGAAGAACTGGCCTTTACATGGTTGTTAGTACATCCCTGGTTAAGAACAGTGACCTGTAGTAATAGTTTCTTTTGGCTCCTCAACTGAGTACTATTTCTTATACTTCCTAAAAGCAGTAATTTACATGAATGAAGCAAATGTATTTTCGAACTAAAATTCCTCATTTGTATGCTATGCATTTGTGTCAGGCACATTCTCTGCCTAAGTATTTTATACCATAAAGTAGAGAGGGCCAGCAGTAGGGTTGCCAGAGAAAAGATGAGTTGAGCAGTTAAGTTTGAATTTCAGGTTAGGAATGAAGTTTTTAGTATAACCATTATCCTAAGTACTGCATGTGATAAACTCACAGTGAAATGTTATTTATTATTTTTCTGTAATTTAGATTTAAATTGGTATTCTTTATTTCATTTTGCTAAATCTGATACTTACAAGGATAAAAATTGGGGTGGGAGTTATAAATGAATGGAACAACATAGAATTTAAAAGTAAAATGGGCTGAGAAGATGTCATGGTCAGTAAAGTTCTTGCCATACAAGCACAAAGACCTGAGTAAGGATTCCTCATCAGCCATGTAATAAGCCAAGCATGGCGGTACACATCTGTTATCCCAGCACTGGGAAGGCAGAGATAAGATCAGTGGACCTTTCTCCCAGTTATTCTTCTCTACTCAGTGAGTCCCAGATTGAGTAAGAGATACTATCTTTTAAAAATCCAGAAAGCAATAAATGTTGACCTCTGGTCTACACACAGACACAGACACAGACACACATAGAGAGACACACACATACATTCGCATGTACACACAGACATGCCTGTATGTATATACCACACAAAAATTTTTGAAAAAGAATATAAGATCAGAGGTGAATAAAGATGTGTTTATACTATTCAATAAAATATTGTGGAAGCAATGAGAGATGAAGGAAAGAAAGGAGAAAGGGAAATGGGAGGTGGGATGTCATGCTTTTTATACAGGTATCATAAGTGGTAGCCGATGCTTGAGGGATCAGAAGTGGGGAAGCCAGGCGCTGAGGAACTTAAAATCTGAGAGGTTCCTAAAAAGATTTCCCACTTAAAGGTGGAAGAGAAAGAAAGCACAGCTTAGAGAGATAACATGAAAGCAATATGTGGGGAAGTGGTGGGCCAAGACTTTGGCAGGTATTCATAGAATGTGTAATGAAAACTAGGCATGGAGGTAGTAATGCTAAAGGATGTTACATAATATACCGGGCTATATTTTTGTACTGATAGAGCAGTTAATGGGGTCTTGCATTTTGGTTGTTATTTTTCATTCTGTCCAAAGATGTAGGATGTTTAGTATTTTGTTTATTTGATGCTAGGTATGTGTCAGATTATGGTATATGAGAAAGTTATTCTTATAAAAATCATACTGCAAAGGTGATGTTTTAGAAAAATAACAGTAAAACTGGAGTAGTCACATTAGTGGATGATCAAAGTAAGCCCAAGAAAAGGAAATGGTGTTCTGCCATAGCTGATCACTCAATATAGATTCAATAGACACAATGACAAAGGTAATTCTATTTTTATATTCATTTACTTAAATATTCTCTTGTCCACCCTAGGTACTCAGTATCACTGAAATAAAGTAGATATCCTTACAATAGCGATTGGGGTAAATGTTGGATTTTTAATTCTGAAAAGTGAATTTATAAAGCTGAATTTAGAGTTATAAGCAAAATCTAAGGCAGATCTGAATGACACGGAAACATTGTTAGAGAGTTGAGTGTAGTCAGATAGCAGACCCCTTTTGGGGTAGAGAGATGAGGACTAACTGGAGGGCAAGCACTGGATGCTTGGATGTGTATTCCAGCAGCTTTATGAACATCTGAAAAGTTAAAGGACTGCCAGGGTGCAGGCTTTCCTTTGTATTCTTTTACTTTAATGACTTCAACTGCTTTTCAGTGTGTGCCAAAGACATGGCATCCTGCCAATTTCTTTGGTATTCTACAAACAAACCCCACTGGTAAAGTCCTTGCCATTTATCATGGAAGACTGTAAACATACAAATTCTATAAATACATGGTATAATCCTTAGAGTACACAATTGAGAGATCATGGAAATATATGACTAAAAGCTCTCATTTGAAACCATACATATTTCAAATGCTTCACACAGGGTTTCTGATTCACCCTTGATTCTTGTGATGTTAGGTTTTTTTGTTTTTTTTCCTGTGGTGGTTGTTGTTGGTAAATTTTTATTGGCTGATATACCCACTTTCTGATTCTAGCCCATAGATAGTCAAGACTGTTTTCTATTACTACATTTCTGATATTTTCAAAAGCATCTAATGGGGGCTGACCTAAGGAAGCCATGAGGAGTTCTGAGATATAAGCAATGGAGGGTAGAAATGCCATGTGGTACAGGGAACAGGTGTCTGGTTCTGGAAACTAGTACTTAGAAGGGGGACAGGATGTTTAGAGAGAGTAGCTCGACCATCAATTTCTTTTCCTTTCATTGTAGCTGATGTCTCTCCAGCTCATTTCTATTCAATTTGCCTGTGGATCTTCCTCTACTCCTTTACTTAAGTACTTTCTGGATGATACACAGTGAGATATAACTCAGTGAAAACTGTAGAAAATGACGATGTTTTGTTAGTCTGAAATCTCAAGTTCAAAATGCTTCTCTCAATTCTTAGACTATAACATTGGTCTAGACACTTAAGCATTCTTAGCTTTAGTTTCACATCTGTGAAGCAAACATTGATACTTATTATTGAGGATTGGATGTGTCAAGAAAAGTCTATTCTAGGTCTATGATGGCAATGGTGGTTATTATTATTATTTAAATGCACTATAGTCTACTAATACCTTGAAAGTGATAATATTCCTACTCAGAGCCATACTTAACAAAGCTATAGCTCATTTGAATTCTTAAAATGAAGTACAAACCATAAGTATATGTATTACTTTTTTATTGCTGATATAAAACACCATGACCAAAGCTGCTTACAGCAGAAAGGTTTATTTGACCTTATAGTTCCAGAGTGTAAGATTATGGCAGCAAGAAAGGAGGTGATAGCTTATGTATTGAACAACAAGCATAAGGCAGAATGAACTCAAAGTCTGCCACCAGTGACATACTTCTCACAACAAGGCTATATTTCCTATAGCTCCCAAATACTGTCATCGATTGTGGACCAGGTATTCAAATGCCCACGACTATGGGGGTTGAGACAATCACAGTATGAATGTACATTATTGCATTTGTATATGTAGTGTGCATGTGTGTGTGTATGCATGTAGAGGGTCAAAGTCAATGCTGGGGTATCTTCCTTGTTCTCTCTCTACTTTATTAATTGAAGCAGGCTCTCTCATTGAACCTGTAGCTCAAAGATTCATTCTCATCTAGATAGCTGGCAGCTTGTCCTAGCTATCTGTGTATCTGTTTCCTGAGTACTAGAGCTACAGGTAGCTGTCACTCTATCCAGGCATTTCTGAAGGCTCTGTACATCTGGACAAGTGCTTTATCCACAGAGCCACTTCCCTAGTTCCATAGATGAAAGTTTTGAGGAAGCTCCAGATTGTTGAGTATTTAATAACCTGTCACAATGCAAGTATTTTTTAAAAAGATATATAATAGTTCCTGGAAATATCTGAAATGCCCATTCTTTTATAGATTTTTAAGTATGCAATTTGTTCTAAATGTCTAATCTTGAATGATTAAATAATTTGCATTCTGTTTTCAATGGCATAAATTAAAGGCTAATTGAAGTATAATTCTTTGCAATAAAAGTATATCATCTTTTATGTAGTACATTTAAAAATAATCTATGCCCGTTCTAATTGTATAGTTTTGTTATTTTAATTTAATGTACCAAGTAATTAAAAATTGCTATGAAGAAAAGAAGATGAAAATGATTTTACTTAATTTCTCTTCAGCAAACTGAAGAGATAAGTAGAGTAGTGGAACAGTACCCAACACAGTTCCTGGCTCATAAAGATTATTCATTAACTGTTCTTATAATGAACAAGAATGAGTAAGTTTTAAGTATTTTTATGTTTGGAGAAAAGGCACTATTCTCAATATTATATACAGCACTACGAACATAAGGTGATATCTTTCTATTAAAATGTTTCTATACTGAAGTCACACAAGCCACATGTTACTGGATTATTAGCAATGTGATGTCCTTTGGTTCTTTCCCCCTTTGCTCTAAGGGTAGGTTCTCAGGCCTAAGTCAGAAATACATGTTGAAAGATAGCTCTGCATGTGTAGCTTCCATTGTATACCTTGAAATGTAGACTGCTTTTTGCTCAGAGTTCACTCCTCGAAGCTATTTCTATACACAGACAGCTTTGGAAAGACAAAGATGGCCTTGGTTTCTAGTACAGATTGTCTTATAGCCTTGGAAGACAGAGGTAGTCCTTCCCTGAATCACACAAGGTGATATGTTTATTGTTTGGTCTAGTAAGACTCCTAACTCCCCACAGAAGGAGCAGGTTCCCTAAAGTCAGGGTTCCTCTCTTGTGCCACTCACATTTGTAGGTGTTATCTTCATTTTCTCTCTTTCCTCTTGGGAATTGCAGCTTAGGCACTGGCTCAAATAAGGGATGGTCCCTTTTGCTGCTCTTCACCACTATTCAATAGTGAATTATTGCTTTGTCTCTACTATTAAGAGAATGAGCACTGTAGAACTAGCATTGGATATGGAAGATGGTGATGAAATCAAGAATCTCTGACTCAGAGTACTGGCTAAAACTATAAAGTCTTTAATAATCCTCATTTGTTGGATGTGGTTGGGTGGATATAGGTAAAGGTACTGGAGGAAGAAGGAAGACTACATTTCTAGATAAACAAGGATTCTTTTGAACTTTCCAAGCAACCTAAAGTCATTCATGATTACTGAAGCTGTAAATCCTAGTCCTGGTACACAGAAGCTAAAGTTTGTTAGTTTTCTTGTTATTTTTGTTTTCTTTTGTTTTGTTTTAGCCTTTTGAGCCTTTAATGAACACTTTACTTTGGGGCCTTAATGCTTTGTTTAGTTGAATGTGTTGGGTTTCTGTAGTAACTGAAAGCAAGTCTATTTTTGTAGGACAGGTAGGTACATGACAGTGGCATTTTGCTTACCATTCTAACACTACCCCTCTTTTATATCCATTCCTGTCCTCTATTCTTTGTGGTTTATAAAAAAACTTCCATAACAACACTTAGGAAATTCAAATGTCTTATCGTGCTGGTCAGAGAACTCTGGACCTTAAAAGTCTTTGCTCACTTTTACTTGAGTTTAAATGTATAATGTTGCTTCTTAGAAACAGCCGCTTGCTTGCCTTCTACCATGTCACAAGGAAGCATTCAAGGTTGTTGCTTACATATAACATAACTTCCTGCTAGCCAAATGACTAAAACTGCGTTTCATTTTTCCCCAGGTACTTCTATCAGGCGTCATCGGATTCCTTTCCCACCTCCTTATGATGATCAGTTTTATACTGTGTACGACTTCAATATCAACATAAGTGTTGTCTTCTATGGACGCACGTTCAAGATTTATGATTGTGATCCATTCACAAAAAACTTTCTGAGGAAAATAGGAATCAAATTGAATCCTCCAGGACAACGTCCATTTGATCCCTACATGAAAATGCGGAGAGAGGTAAGAACAAATACATCTGTGACTTTTTGTCTTCAGAGAAAATCATAGTTATGAGAGTTGTCTTGTTCTTCTTGGATAGAAAGGAAGACCAAATGGTGGTCACAGAACAGGAATGATCCCCTCGTTTCCTTCCTTGCTGCTTTCCTTCACCTTCACCCTCCATTACTTTTGGGGAGCCTCCCTTCCAGCTGTAGAGTATTTTGTGATCTATGTAGGTTGGATAATGTCTAGGAACCCACAATTAGTTTTGTGGTTACCAATATAATGTAAGTTGAGTCCACATTTCTTCTGCCTGTGTTTTCTGGTTTTAGTTCCCTGTTTCTGGTTGAGAAAAATATGTCTTCTGAACAACTGATTAAATAAATTGAACTTTGAACATTCCCTTTCCTTCCTTCTTGGAACTTTGTAAACTTGGATGCTGGAATATTCTAGAAGAGTGAAGTAGCTGTGGTTTGCATTTCTCCCAGTTGAGTTTAAAATTTCATCTTACTGAACAAAAATTCAGTGATAATTGTTCTGCAGTTCTTTAAACTGATTACTTGACCCTAATTTTCTTCTTTTCCAGAAGGCTCAGAATATACAAAAGAAGAATCATTGGTTAGGCCACAAACCTAGCCAGGCTCCTTATTGGGACTGGACTGGAAATTCTGGATTCTTACCTTAATTTTCATTATTATCATTTATTTCCCTTTGTATTTTTATTTTGTATTTATTTATTTACATATTCTTGAGACAAGGTTTTACTATAATGACATAGGCAAGTGTTGAATTCACTGTGTAACTCAGGCTGACCTTGAACTTACTGACCTCCTCCTGATTCTTAAATGTTGGGATTACAGATGTGGGCTACCACTCCTCATTATTTTTTGTTGTTGTTAATATAGAACTTCATGTAACCAAACATATAAGCGTTAAATGTACCTTGGAATGAGTCTTAACCTGCATCCAAACTACAATGTTGAACAGTTCCTTCTCCCCCCATCCCGGACTTTTCTAATCAGTCCTTCTCTCTCCTCCAAGATAACTACTATTCTAATTGCTGTCTCAATAAGTTGGTTTTATCTGATTTTTATTGTTTTCAAAACTCATAATTAATTTCGTTTCAGAATAACAAAATTTAAAATGAAATTCCCTTTGACTCTTTTTTTTAATCTCTCATTAAAAGCTATATGTGACATCATTCCCCTGTACCTGCCTCTTAGCCTCAGCAAATTATTTTTTGATGTTGTAGGCATATAATCCTACTGTGAAGTATATGTATTATTACTCCTGGAATATCTAAGGTAAAATAACTTTGTATCGCTGTAAAAGATTTTTCAGGTTTGGATTCATTTTTATGTTTATCATATGCCCTGAATGATAAGTACAGTCTTCTGAAGCCTCATAGAGAATCTGAAGGAAAAAGATCCTTATAAGTTAATGCTCCCAGCATATGGCTATATGTATCCAACAGCAGTTATTGTTGTATGATAATGATTGTGAATGATGAAAAATTATATGAATCTCATATTATTCAACATACTGTCAGGTTTTATAGTCTTCTAAGGAAGAAAAAGTTGTGATAACAGTTGGAAGTAAATACCAAGGAAAAGGAAATGTTTTAATGATTTCCTTTCAGATTTTGGGAACCATTTTGGTATTTAAATGGGGCCAAAAACCCTCATCAATAAATATAGAAGTCTTTGGAAAATTAAGTTTAATAAGAGGCTTTTATATTGGGCTTTATGGATTTAGTTAAGTGTTTGCTGCTGCCTTGTTATGTAAAGTTAAACTATTTTGCTTAAACTGAACAAGATCTTAATGGTATATGATCAATAATACATTATTAGCAGTCTTATACATTAAAACCATTTCAACTAATTAAAGCAGAGGTCCCATAATTTCACTTAAATATTAAGGATAAGTGTAGAATGCCGTCTAGAAGTATTTTTTGTTTTCCTCTTGAGATAAAATTGAAGCTAGACTACCCTGAATAAACACAAAAATTCAGAAATTTTGAGAACGATTATATAACTCATTTTTGGGATAATATTTCCCAAGTGAATCTTTCCTTACCTAACAATATCATTTGCTTATACCAGATAGAATAGAGGCAGCTATACTCTAAGACAGGGCTAAGAGGTTGCAAATTGAAGGAAAGATGATCCAAAAGGACCATGGAACTCAATGCTTCTAGAGCATGCTGAGTCTTGCCAAATAGGGTTTCTGTGTGGAGTGGAAGTTCTCCATTTGCTGTTTGTATGTCCATTTCCTGGATATCTGAAATTTTTAGCAAAATTAAACCATAAATATATTTCTTCCTCTTATCTTTGTACATACACACATGCACAAGCATGCATGCACACAGAGATGAGAGATTTCTGGTAGAAAGACAGATTTTTAAAATGAAAATACAATCAGTTTGGGATTTGGTTTATAAATTTTAAACAAATACAGGTCAAATCTTAAATCAGTGCAACTCAGTGTTTGGAAAATGTGTATACCAAAGTAACCAATATGAAAAAAATGTCAAATGTTTGGGGCTGGGGATGTAGCTCACCCACAGAACATTTCCACAGAATGTATAAGACGCTGGGTTCAATTAGCATAGCAGAAAACAAAAAAAAGAAAATATACAGACTATTTCCCATAACAACAAAATATGCCTTTGTTCCCCTTTCTAGTCAAGTCTCCTGAAGTCACCCTTTCTTGTGATATC
Source organism: Rattus rattus (assembly GCF_011064425.1). Lineage (NCBI taxonomy): Eukaryota > Metazoa > Chordata > Mammalia > Rodentia > Muridae > Rattus > Rattus rattus. The sequence goes on along the minus strand of NC_046172.1, from coordinate 4,815,640 downwards.
CCCTATACAGACACAATTACTGTTTTGGTTTCTGTCACCGTAGAGTAGGTTTGTTCATTCATAATAAAATTAAGAATAAAATAAAGGCTTTGAGAAAAGTCAACTTCAAACATATCCCAGAAATATAGTTTAGTATGTTAAAATGTTGTTTAACAAAATATGAAAAATTTAATATTTGCCTGTATCCTATAGGTTAAAACTGACTGTGAATTTGTATATCTGTATGTCATAGTATTTAGTTGAAAACTTTTAAAACAGGATGACAGAATAGTCTACAGAACATAATCTTTACATTAACTGATTGTCTCCAAGATATGACTACATAAAGCCTGCTTTATTTCTGCCTCTTTTTCCACTTACAGACGTTAGAGTTTGTGGATCCTTTTCGTCCCTATCATTCTTTTGACACCCTGAAACGATTCCTCCAGTATGATGGGAAGGTTTTGCGTTTCTTCTGCCTGTGGGATGATTCAGCCTCACTGTTTGGGGATCGTAGAGAATTTGTCCTTCATTACTTCCTTTGTGATGATACTATTGAAATCAGAGAAATACTGCCATCTAATTCGGGCCGGGATGCTATGTCATCATTCCTTCGGAGGAGTAAACTTCCCAAGGTAAGCAGTTTTGAGTATGTTTTTGGGCCAAGAGACTTGAGTCATTATTTGGAATGGTGTGCGATGGCTCTGTGATGATACTTGCCATATGCTGCTTGGTTTAGTTAGGGTTTCTATTGCTGTGCTAAGATACTATGACTAAACGCCACTTATAGGGGAAGGGACTTTTTGAGCTTATAGTTACACATCACAGTCCATCTCTGAGGGAAGTCAGAGCCAGAACTCATGCAGGGCAGGTACCTGGAGTGCTGTTTACTCACTTGCTCTTCGTGGCTTATTCAGCACCCAGGGGTGGTTCTATCAACAGTGAGCTGTGCATTTCTACATTGTCAAGCAACAAAATACCCCACAGACTAATTTGATTGAGGCATTTTCTTTTTTTATTAAATTATTGTATTTATTTGTATTCCAAATATTGACCCCCTTCTAGGCCCCATCTCCCAGAGTTCTTCATCTCCCCTTGCCTTTGCCTATGAGAGGATGCTCACCTCTCACCCATCCCCTCACCCATCCAACCTACATCTCACCTTCCCACCTAACCCCTCCTCCAGCATCCCCTTTCGTTGGGTCATCAAGTCTCTACAGTATTAGATGCATTCTCTCCTACTGAGGCCAGAAAAGGCAGTCTTCTGCTACATATGTGCTGGGGAGGGATGAGAGGCACGGACTAGTCTATGTCTGCTCTTTGGTTGATGGCTTAGTCTCTGGGAGCTCTGAAGGAGCTGGGTTAGTTGAGACTTTTGGTCTTCCTAGGGTGATGCTTTCCCCTTCAGTTCCTATAGTCCTTCCCCTAACTTCCATAGGAGTCCCCGACCTCACTCCAATGATTTGCTGTAAGTATGTTTATCTGTCTCACATAGGAAGCCTAACATGACTTCTAGAACTAAGAGGTTGTAGAGACAAATCTCCACTAGCACAATCCCCTGTTAGCAACATGTGAACGCAAGTCTTCAGCCTTCTAGCCCAAAATCCACTGGCAGACTCTTGAAATGCAGATTTTGAAGGGCTGATCACCCTGTCTTGGCAGAGTTTATCAGTCAACTATTCTGCATAATTTGTCCTTTTCTGGACAGTATTAGTCTGCAGATGAAACAGGCAGTTTTGTCTAGTGACTGCCTAGCCACAAAGTATGGCCTCACCTAGAGGTAGAGATGTTCAAATTCTCTGTTAAATCCACCAAAAGGGAACTGTTAGGAGCAGATATGTCTCAACAAAAAGATAAATAACTTTAAATCTCAAATTTTGTGGATTTCTGACGTTTTTGAAATCCATCTACCTATATAAGACAATCTGTACTGTTGTCTTTATATCTTAATAGTATCTTGGAAGTCCTCTCACAAAGTCAGCAATATGTTTGCTATTTGGCCCTTAACTCACATGTGTAATCAACTCAGAAGTTTGTAATGACATCAATAGAAGAACTGGCTCTAAACCTTGTACTTTTAAACTTTTAACAAATAAATTCTATACCAAAGCAAAGATATGATTTTAGCTTAGTTAACAAATGAGATTAGGACTGTATAACTCAAGCTAGCTAATTCTTCCCTGTTAAATTACAATCAATTTTAATTTCCTCATTAAAACAACTTTAGAATAACCACTTTCAGCCCCCAAAGTTCAGGGAATTGGGGTGACAACTCCTCTATAACTTCTTCAAGCTGTATATGGGCGTTGAGATATCCTTTGGGGTAGGGGGTAGGAAGAATGAAGCAAATGCTGTAGCCGATGTGTCCTGACTGGACCCAGCTGAAAGTCCTTGATATCAGGAATCCAAGTAGGCACACTCTGTAAAATACAACTCTCAAGAAAAAAGTTTACAATCGAAATCTCTTTTTGTTTGATTCTCCTGAATTAATTTTTTCAGGCGGTCTACCTCTATCAAATCTGATCAGTATGACTCGGTGAGGTTTCCAGAGCCTAATCACACCTTTTAAAAACACAATGACAAAATCTTTCTCCCAAATACTGTGTTCCTTAATCTGAAACCAGAAAAGGTTTTATTTTGCACTCTCTCCAAGAGTAATAATAATAAAACTAATAATAAAACTAACAATAAAATAAAAATAATAATAATAAAACTCTTTAAAGTCACACCCATCATGAAGACTAAACAATTTTTTAAAAAGGGAGTAAGCTAAACAATGAGCCTGATAGGTTTTTGTACTCTATGATATCAGGAAATTAACCCAAAATTCCCGTGGAGCCCACGTTAAGAGAATACGAGCTTCCTGTTGTGGTAAATATCAAAAGTAACCACAAATCCTCGCTAGCTGGCATCAACGAGCCATATGGCCTTTAGCAGGATAATTCATGAAAAAACCAAATACTTTCTATCAATTCCAATATCAATAAGCAACATATCAAACCAGGACTTTAGCCCAAAATATCTCAATCTGTCAAGCTCTCTACTCGGAGCCACAGATTTTTATTTAACCTTAATAACTTCTATAATATATGTCTGCATTCACTCTCCCTGGTGTTACAGACATTTATCACAACTCTCTACTTGGAGTTAGTGACCAATTTTTCCCTATCTAAGTTCCGAACCATAGATGAAAACCCCCATGTCATTCGGGTAATCACTTTACTCTCCTTTAAACAAAGTTAAACACCTTCTATCAATTCTAAAACCAATAAGCAACTTAAAACTCAGGACTTTAGCCCAAAATATATCCATCTGTTAAGCTCTCTACCTGGTGCCACAGATTTTTCTTTAACCTTAATAACTTCTATAATATATGTCTGTATTCGCTCTTCCTGGTGTTACAGACATTCATCACATCTCTCTACTTGGAGTTAGTGACTAATTTTTTCCTATCTAAGTTCTGAACTGTGGATGAAAATCCCTTCCTGATTAAGGTAATTTCTTTACTCTCTACTTTCTAAAAACAAACTTAATCACCTTTTAATAATACCTGTAATTAAGAAGTAGCTTGTCTAACTAGGATTTCAATCCAAAATTCCCGTGGAGCCCACATTAAAAAGAGTATGAGTGTCCTGAAAGACTTTCTAAACAACTTTCTTTAAAAAGCAGCTTTTAATCTCTAACTCTCTGAGCTGCCATTACTTATCATACAGCAGGGGACCTACAGCCTGCCAGCCCAGGTGTGAGAGATCACATGACTTAACATGGAGCTGGCCTCTTCTTAGAAAATAAAAACTTTCTCTCAACTCTTAGGATTACTAATGGATTCTTGCCCATCACATTGGTTCGCCATCCGTTGTTGTAAAAATATAAAAAAAAAAAATTGTGTCTTTTAGCTCGCTCAGTCTAGCACCTCAGTGCCCCAAGATATCTTGGTGGAAACACATCCCAACTCCACGGTGGCCCAGTGTCTCCAGCCACTGCACATTTTCCTACACTCAAACCGTCACATAAAAGAACACATAACACAATACTCTTAGATCCAATTGATAAGGTGTAATTGTCCTCTTAAACGTACAGAGCCCGGTACCATCCATCCCTTGGGAACATTGATAACAACCTGTAAGTACACAGAGCGAGATCTTTACGTCAGCCTCCCTTGTCCTGCCATGGCTTCTCTCTCTCTCCCCCTCCTATCTCTTCTTTCTCAGGTCTTCAGTTCTATTCCATTGATCAACCTGCCTGTTTCTGTACTGATACCATGCAGTTTTTTTTAAATCACTATTGCTGCTTTGTAATACATCTTGAGATTAGGGATGGTATTCCACCATAAGTTCTTTTATTATTGAAAATTGTTTTTACTACCCTGAATTTTTGTTATGAAGTTGAGAATTGCTCTTTCCATGTCTGTGAAGAATTGTGTTGCCCTTTTCTTCGGTGTTTCATTGAATCTGTAGATAGCTTTTGAGAAGACCATTTTTACTGTTAATCCCACCAATCCATGAGCTTGGGAAATCATTCCGTCTTGTGAAGTCTTCCATTTCTTTCTTCAGGGACTTGAAGTTCTTGTTATATAGATCTTCAACTTGCTTGGTTAGAATTAGACCAAGGTATTTTATATCATTTGTGACTATCATGAAGGGTATTGTTTCCCTAATTTCTTTCTTAGCCTGTTTATCACTTGTATAAAGAAGGCTACTGATTTGTTTGAGTTAATTTTATATCCAGCCACTTTTCTCAAGTTGTTTATCAGCTGTAGGAGCTCTCTGGTAGAATTTTGGGGCTCACTTATGTATACTGTCGTATCATCCACAAAGAATGATACTTTGACTTCTTCCTTTCCAAATTGTATCTGCATGATTTCCTTTTGTTGTCTAATTGCTCTGGCTAGAACCTCAAGTACTATATTAAATAGATAGGAAGAGAGTGGGCAGCCTTGTCTTGTCCCTGATTGTAGTGGGATTGCTTCAAGTTTCTCTTCATTTAATTTGATGTTGGCTGGTGGTTTGCTGTGTATTGTTTTTAGTATGTTTAGGTATGTGACATGAATTCCTGATCTCCCCAAGAATTAAAAAATTCATTTAATAATTTTTTACAATCCATATTTTATCCCCCTTCTGGTCCACCCTCCAACTTTTCCACATCCCATACCTCTTACCCGCGCCCTGTCTCCATGAGGATGTCCCTACACCCACTCCCATCCCCGACCTCACTAGACCTCTAAATTTTCTGGGACCTCCAGTTTCTTGGATGTTAAGTGCATCTTCTCTGACTGAATCTAGACCCAGAAGTCCTCTGCTGTATATGTGTTGGGGGCTTCATATCAGCTGGTATATGCTGCCTGGTTGGTGGTCCAGTGTCTGAGAGATCTTAGAGGTTGAGGTTAATCGAGACTGCTGGTCCTCCTACAGGGTTATCATCCTCCTCAGCTTCTCCCAACTTTTCCCTAATTCAACCACAGGAGTCAGCAGCTTCTGCCCATTGATTGTGTGTAAATATCTGCATCTGACTTTTTCAGCTGCTTATTGTGTCTCTCAGGGCAGTCATGATAAGCCCCTTTTTGTGAGCACTCCATAGCCTCAGTAATAGTGTCAGGGCTAAGAATGGATACAGAAAATGTGGTTCATTTACAAAATGGAATACTACTCAGCTATTAAGAACAAGGACATCCTGTTTTGCAGACAAATAGATAGAACATCCTGAATGAGGTAACTCAGTCCCCAAAAGACATGCATGGTGTGTACTCACTAACAAGTGGATATTAGCCAAAAAAAAAAAAAAAAAAAAAAGTACAGGATACCCAGGATACAATCGACAGAACTTAAAAAAAAACTTTACAAGCTGAAGGACCCAATCGAGGATGCCTCAATCCCACTTGGGAGGGAGAAGAAAGCAATCACAGGAGTGGGGAGTGAGGGACTTAGGTGGGAAGGGGACAGGGAGGGGAAGAGGGGAACATGCTCAGGTATTGGGTGGGAAAACAGGACTTAAGTCCTTAGGACTACCAGAAAGAATGGAAACAGGCAACCACAGAAGGTAGAAGGTGGGGGGACCTTCCAGAGTGTACCAGAGACCTAGGAGGTGAGAGACACAGGACTCAAAGAGAGGGACCTTAGATGGAATGCCCCATAGTGGGGAGAGGGAGCTTGAAGAGCCCACCTCCAGCAGAAAGAGTAGGCATCAGTTGAGGGATGGGTTTGCCATTCCACAGTCAAAAACTCTGACCCATAATTGTTACTGTCTGAAAGAACTGTAGGGACAAAAATGGAGAAAAACCTGAGGAAACCAGGTCTAACAATAGGCCCAAATTGGGATCCAGCTCCAAGACTTTTAATATGGAAAAATGTTGTATTTTGTTAAAGGCTTTTTTGAGCATCTAATAAGAAGATCATGTGATTTTTTTCTTTGAGATTGTTTATATAGTGGACTACACTGATGGATGTTTTTGTATATTGAACCATCGCTGTATCCCTACTTGATCATGGTGAATGATGGCTTTGATGTGTTCTTAAATTCAGTTTTGCGAGAATTTTATTAAGTATTTTTACATCAATATTCATAAGGAAAATTGGCCTGAAGTTCTCTTTCTTTGTTGAGTCTTCGTGTGGTTTAGGAGTCTGAGTAACTGTGGCTTCATAGAATGAATTAGGAATGTTCCTTCTGTTTTTATTTAGTGGAGCAGTTTGAGCAGTATTGATATTAGCTCTTCTTTGAAGGTCTGGTAGAATTCTGCACTAAATCCATCTGGCTCTGGGCCTTTTTTTTTGGTTGGGAGGACTTTATTGCTTTATTGACTGCTTCTATTTACTAGGGTGTTCCGAGACTCTTTAGATTGTTTACATGATCTTGATTTAACTTTGGTTCATTGTGTCTGTCTAGAAAAATCAAACGTTTCATCTACATTTTCTGGTTTTGTTGAGGATAGCCTTTTTATAGTAAGACCTGATGATTTTTTTTTTTTTATATTTCTTCAATTTCTGTTGTTATGTCTCCCTTTTCATTTCTGATTTTGTTAATTTGGATACTATTGTTGTATCCTTTATCTAGTTTGGTAAGGGTTTATCTATCTTGTTGATTTTTTTCAAAGAAACAGATCTTGATTTTGTTGACTCTCTGTATTGTTTTCTTTGTTTTTATCTGGTGGATTTCAGCCCTGAGTTTGACTATTTTCTGCCTTCTACTCCTCTTGTTTGCTTCTTCCTGTTCTGGAGCTTTTAGATGGGATGTTAAGTCACTCCTGTAGGATCTCTCCAATTTCTTTTTTTTTTTCCTGGAGCTGGGGACCGAACCCAGGGCCTTGCACTTCCTAGGCAAGCGCTCTACTGCTGAGCTAAATCCCCAACCCCTCTCTCCATTTTCTTAATGAAGGCACTTATTGCTATATTTTCTTTTTAACACTGCTTTCATTGTGTCCAAGCTGTGCCTTCATTTTCATTGAATTCTAGAAACTCTTTAATTTATTTTTTTCCCAACCAAGTTATCATTGAGTAGAACATTGTTCAACTTCCATGTGCATATGGGCTTTCTGTCATTTTTGTTGTTATTGAAGACCAGCCTTAGTCCATAATGGTCTGATAGGATGCATGGGATCATTTCAATCTTCTTGTATCTGTTGAGACTTGTTTTGTGACTGATTATATGGTCAATTTTGGAGAAGGTTCCATGAGGTGCTGAGAAGAAGGTAAGTTCTTTCAGGGTGAAATGTTCTGTAGTATCTGTTAAACCCATTTGTTTTACAACTTCTGTTAGTTTCACTGTGCCTCTGTTTAGTTTATTTAAATGACCTGTTCATTGGTGAGAGTGGGTTATTGAAGTCTCTCACTATTACTGTGTGAGGTTCAATGTATGTGTTAAGCTTTAGTAAAGTTTCTTTTATGAATGTGGGTGCTCTTGCATTTGGGGAATAGATTTTCATAATTGAGTCTTCCCTTTAGTGGATTTTTCCCTGATGAGTATGAAGTGCCCTTCCATTTCTCTTTTGACTACTTTTGGTTGAAACTGTACTTTGTTGGATATTATAGAATGGTGACTCCAGCTTGTTTCTTGGGACTGTTTGCTTAGAGAACTTCTTTTCCGCTCTTTACTCTGAGGTAGTGACTGCCTTTGTTGCACAGATATGTTTCTTGCTTGCAACATAATGCTGGATCCTGTTTGTATATCCAGTCTGTCAGCTCTCTCAACCTATGTCTTTTTATTAGGTAATTGAGTCCACTGATGTTGAGCGATATTAAAGACCAATGATTGTTAGTTCCTGTTATTTTTGTTGTTGGAATGGAGTTTTTGTTTTGCGTGTGTGTGTGTGTGTGTGTGTGTGTGTGTGTGTGTGTGAGAGAGAGAGAGAGAGAGAGAGAGAGGGGAGAGAGAGAGAGAGATTCTCTTCGTTTAGGTCTGTGTTTTCTTGGATATGGTTATCCTTCTTGTGTTGGATTTTTGCTTCTAGTATCCTCTGTATTGCTGGATTAGTAGAAAGATATTGTTTAAATTTGGTTTTGTCATGGACTATCTTGGTTTCTCCATCTATGGTGACTGAGAGATTTACTAGGTATAGTAGCCTGGGCTGGCATCTAAGAGTCAGTATGACACCTGTCCAAGATCTTCTGGATTTTAGAGTCTCTGTTGAGAAAGCTGGTATAATTTTTGATAGGTCTGCCTTTTTAAGTTACTTGGCCTTTTTCCTTTACAGCTTTAAATATTCTTTCTTCATTCTGTACATTTATTCTTTTGATTATTATCTGGCAGGAGGATTTTCTTTTCTGGCACATTCAGAAGTATTTTCTTAATTGAGATTTCCTCTTCCCAAATCACCCTTGCTTATGTCAAGTTGATAAATCAAACAAACAAGCCCCCCCCAAAAAAAACCAAACTAGACATCACACTTATGGCAAGTAAAAAAGAAAGGAAGATATGTAAGGAAGGAACCTAGTTTTTGTTGAATTCACAACAATCAGTATTATGAAATATGGGACTCTCTTGAAATTTATTGAGAAGTTTTGAGATGAATGTTCAAAAGCTCCTATAGCCTACCAATGAGATTCCATGGTATTGATTCGGGTATGAACACATACACACACACACACACACACACACACACACACACACACACACACACCTGCTCACACATGTAAATATAATCATACATACTAGTATACTAGTATATGGGAAGGAGATAATCACAATTCCAAGTGTAGTAACTAGTCACCAAATAGCCAGTAACCAGTGACAGTATGACATTGGCATTTTCTTTAGTATGGAGAAGATTCGTCAGACTTGTTTCTACAAATAATGTCAGAATTTGAGAGGAAATGTAACTGGTACAGCAGGAATGACACATAGATAGGCCTGGATTAGAATTGTGGATTTGCCTTTTTATAGCCATGTAAGCATGGACATGCCACTCATGCTCTTTGAACACACATTTCCACATCTTTAAAATGTAGTTAACAGCTCCCGTAACTAGACAGGGTAAATGAGATGTTATAGTAAAAGCCACTATTTGAATCCCCATTTATTAATACCTATCAGGTTACAGAGAAGCAAAGTTCCTTTTCACAGGTCTATTTTGTGTTTTATTTTTAATTTGGTTAAAATATTTAAACCTCTTTCTTACTGTATCTGAAAAGGTTATCAGGAGCACTCATTTTTTATGCAAACAACCACTGGCCATTCAATCCTCACAGGAGACTCTCCCAGATTCTCAGTTTTCTGCCAGAAGTCCTGCTGTGTTGCTTCAAGGCTGTGGAGGGGGAGGTAGAATTTATTCCTCAGGGAGCTCTAGAATATGCACAAGAGGCCACCAGGAGGTATCTGGGAAATCTGTTTTTAGAATGTCTTTGAAAAATAGGTTAAACACGAAATAATGATGCACCTGTCATTTGCAATATATCTTACCATCAATTGCTTCATTTTATTTATTTATTCAACAGCTATTTATTGAGTTGTGTGCAGCCTCTTGAGCTACAATGGAAAAGAAAATGTCTTGTGTTCTGCTTTGTGGAGTATAGATTCTCAAGTGGGTGGGAGTGTGGGTGGGGTGAGATGCAGAAGGGATGGGTATATGCTGGATACTCAAAGCAAGGAATACATTGCTGAGGTGAGAGGGTTGCAGAAGCTGTAGTTCTGAGAGCAAGCCAGGCTGCCAGATGTACTCCATTTCCTGAGCTTAGGACTAGATGGCTTGCTAGACAGAACAAAGGCAGATAGTGAGGGCCAGCAATTCTTCCTTGAGGATGTTTGCAGTTTAGGAAATAGTAAAGATACCTGTTTGCACAATTGGAGAAATATTGAAAGTGTCTTAAGCCCATGGTGTATTGTAACTGTTGGCCTTGTCACTCATGCCCAGTTTGCAAAAACAATGACTCTGAGACTTCTTATATATGAATAAATGCCTAGGACAAAAGCCTTGAAAAATTCTCTGACTAGCTTATAAGTATAACTTAATCATCCTGTAATTCTATTCTAAGTTCTGCCATGTATCTAGATGCCTGGTCCTCAGTAGTTTGCTGCTGTCTCCATCAGTGTTCCATGGTGAATTCTTCCCAGTGCTTGTTTCATCATAGAAATCCAGTCTCTTACTCTACCAGATGTCCCACCTTCTAATCCTGCTTCAGCTCATTGGCCAAAGGCTTTTATATTGACAGATGAAACTTCCATACATTGTACAAAAGATTCCCTCCACAGTGTATGGGGAACTAAGCAGATGACTACTTGTATTCTTGAAGCCTGGGTGTGGTGACAAAAGTCTATAAACTCAGCAGGTGGGAGTTAGCAGAGGAAGATCAGCAGGAAGATCCTGAACTACATGAGTCTGAGTATAAGCTGAGTATACACTCTTGTGTATAAGACCTTGTCTCAGAAACTAAAACAAAGGAGCAAAAAAGCTGAAAACCTATAGGATGGAAGTGTTGGAGGAAAAATGTGCTTTTACCAGAGCTGTGAAGGATGTGTAGCAACAGAACAGGAGCTGTATGGCTTCTTGCAGATGTTAGGGATGAACCATGCAATGCACACTTCTAGAATCTATTTTGAGACTGTTCCATCTCTGTCATGGAGACAGATAACATGTTTTGGTTTTAATCTTACAGTTTGGCCCACCCGGAATCTACCAACCGGGCCAGATAACAGATCGAGCAGTTCTCAATGTGTATGGGGGCTTGTCAGAATGGCGAGCAGATGGCTACCTGTTGGATAAATACCAGGTGAGGATCCTGGTGTTTTACTACTGATTTCTAATGAGACTTTTGAGAACCCTGGATATTGGGGTAAATTGTATATTCTTGCCTTCTGAGCTGGTGAATACAACCAAGAAATACAGAAACATATACATTTTATTGCCATTTGTCCATAGTAAACATATTTAAATGCACATAGAAATATATGCCTTGTGTTGCTTGTGCCAGTACTACAATGTTCAAATAACACTTAGATAGGCTGACAGTATAGCTGAGTGGAGAATATGCTTACTGTACAAATGTGAAGAGCTAAATATAACCACCTTACCCAAAACATACACAAATTCATACACAGTAATGTTCATCTGTAATCCCAATGTTCCTGTGGATGATATAGAAAGGGGAGGAAGGGGGATCCTCAGCCATTCAAAGGTTAACTGGTCTGGCATACACAGTGCCTAACAGCAAAGAGAACCTATCTCAAATGAAATGGCAGGTAAGTATCAACATATCCACAATCTGTGGCACATGTGAATCTATACTCAACATGAACCATACCCATACATACACAACACATATCATACACACATGTACACAAGAAGAATAAAAATTAATTCAATTTTAAAATTTAATTATAAATGATATAATTAAGCTTTTTAAAAAGTTCATTTCTTACAAAAAGGCATGTAGTTCTTGGGCAGATCCATAGGGTCAATGCTGTTTTCCTCTGTTTTATCAGCTAGGAAAAATAGAGCAAGACTTTTACACAGACCAGGACCTGTCTATAGGTGCCACGATTAATGTCTGGGGAAGAAAAGTCCTCCTCTGTGACTGCGATGAATTTACCAAGACCTATTATAAGACAAAGTATGGAGTTGGTAAGTGATATTCAAATACTGGTAAGAAAATATTTTTAATACTTTGGCTGCTTTATTCCCTAGTTAAGATTTTACTTTTGTTCTCGTCACATTACTAAAAACAAGCTTCTATGAGCAGACTCATTGTCTCCATGTTAGTGGAAAGGAAACGGAGGCCCACTAAGCTCAGTCTTCCAATTATGCAATAGAGGGAAAGAGCCAAGAATTAAATTACCTCATGTTAGAGGCTTCCATTTCCCCTGTAAGTCTTTTTTTGCTATGGTACTCAGTATTCTGGAAGGACACTTGAACTAGAAATATTAAATCTCTTCATTTAATTTTTGCTGACCACAATGGATGACACTCAACTTGAGTTCTCTAGGGAAATCTCTTGTGTACCAGTTAGCTTTGCATTTCCTGGTGAGGTCTAGCTAGGTTTCCTGTTTGTCTTTTCATAGGTATTCATTCCATTCTAGGCAAGTAAATGCAGTTTAGTAAGAACTAGTGATTTATTTAGTACCCATTTTGTGTAGGTCAGTACAGTAGGCTAGGTTTATAGACTAGAAAAGGGAATCTGGAACCTGTAGCATATTGCACAATATGAGAGTCTAGAAGCAAGCTGAGGATGTGCTATAAAAACCTTCCAAATCTTCATTTGTTAAACTCCCACTCTCAGTCTCTTGAAGTTCTGCCAGTCAGCTCTACCCACTTCCTAAGCTTGGTCTCTACCCATGGTCCACTGGTCTGCTGTTGTGGGAATAGATAGGATTTACCAGGGTAGGGTTTAGAATGAGTGTGATGGTACCTAGTCTTCTATATAATCTTCCTTCAGTATTTGCAGCAAATTGTTACTAGCCCTTCCTCTATACCTACATGATGCCTAATGTTCTTACATGAAATGATTTGTTTTTGCAAAAAAACCTATACATACCCTTATGTATTCACTCATTCTTTTAATTTGAGACAGAGTCTAATCATATTGCTTAGTCTGGTCTTGAACTTGTAATCCTTTTATCTTAGCCTCCCATGTAACTTGAGTAACAATCAGGTTATGGTGCCTTCCTATTTTAAATCAGTTTTTATATTACTTGTGATATCTAATTTAACATAAGTGTAATGCTAATAGTTGTATTATTTAGGAAAAATGACAGAAAAAGCGTGCATACATGATCAATATTGATACAGTGCTTTTAAAAATCTATGGTGAGCTGAATTTGAGCATGTGTACTTTGCTTACATGGAGGATTGATGGATACTTCTGTGAACTGTGGCATATTTACTTAAACATGCTCTGTGAGTGGTAAGATGGAACTGAACAACTATAGCTCCTTAAAAATAAGATGCTTGGATATTTTGCTTCATTTGACACATTTTGTTTCATTTTATTTTTTTTTATTTTGATTTTGTGTTTGTGGGAGGGTTGTTCTGTTGTTTTTTGGAGAAGGACTAGAATATAAAGTTAGGTGGGTGGGGAGGTGAGAAGGATCTGGGAGGAGCTGGAGGAGGGGAAAACATGGACAAAAGTATTATATGAAAAAATTATAAAATACCCAGGATGCCTTGTGTCTAGAATAAGAGGAGGCCTGCCTGCCTGCCTGCCTATCTTGCATGTGTTTGCCCTGAACATAATAGATCTCCTGGGAAGCTATATCCTGAAGGAAGGTACATAAAGAACACTAAAGTATTAGAATAAAAAGGACTTCCAGTTTTACTAAGAGAATTTGTTCTAACACATCTACATTCTAGATTCATGAACATGTCTAGATTTGACAAGAGTCAGTTTGGTGGCTGGCATCTCACTTTAATATCTAAAATTGATTGTTTTAGTGGACTCAGTTGAACATATTTATTTCAAGGGTCACAAAAAAATTATCCAGGAGTGTGCAGGTGGCAACTGCTCTAGAGAAATTTCTAGTGGACCATAAATCATCAGGGAGGAGAATTTGCCCTTAATAAATATAGGTATCTGTTTAGAATCAGTACACCTTCAGTGAAGATTGGAAATTGGAAATTGGCTCACTGAAAACCATTAAAAACACCTGAAGATTACTTTCATTTAAGGATGTGCTAGAAGACTGACAGTACTGTAACAATTCCAAAACAGCATATGATTTTCTAAACAGCTAGTTCAACATTTGGCTGATGTTTGTCTGCTTAATTTTGAGACTACCATATTTGCTTTAGGGAAAAAGTAATGCTGTAGTGAAGTGTCTTAGTAGCCTCTCCAGGGAATTTTCTGATGAAATGTGACTTCTCTGGTGTGGTGTGCCCTAAAATGAGCCGTCCTGGGTATATGTATCTGCTTCAAATGTCCTGTAGTCTGTTTGTTTCAGTTATACTATCCTAGTGTTTAGTTTCCTTTCATCCATTTCCTTTGCTCCCTCTATAGATTTTATTATATTACATAAAAATATACTTTGTGCCTTTAAAGTCAATGTAACAGCATATTTTATGAAAATTAATGCAAATACAAAATTAGGATTCATTTTGTAGTCACACTGATTTTTTTTAACACTTTTCACAGCATGTTAAAATGTTCTGTTTAACAAATACCATTACACAACATTTTTTTCAAGTTGTAATATAACACTTAATGTTACACGTGACTGTAGATTATATCCATGGCAGAATCTAGAGAAGTGGATTGATATTCTCTAATAACCTTTACATTTGCTTTCTCTGGTTTTTGCGAAGTTAAATGAATATATTTCATGCTACTTAAATATAGTTATTTCTGACACTTAAAAATTAAAGAAGTGATCTTCAGTTTTCTTCATTAGTAGCTATGACATGTTGATAAAAGTATTTATAAGGATGAAAAACTTCTCCGTGTACTGTAACAGTTGACAAAACATTAAAAATCAAATTTAATGAATAATCTGTTCAATATTAATGTGATGGTAAGGATGATAATTTTTCTTATAATTCATGTGGTCTTAAAAGTTAATAAGAAGGAATTTTATACATTATTTTTAGGGTTATTGAAATCCAAACCAGAACAAAATGACAAAATGTCGCTAGTAATTGTGATCCTAGAAGAAAGCAGAGGGGAGGGAAGGAGAGAGGGGAGGGTCATTGTTGGTGGGTGCATCTGTGTGTGGAGGCAAGTGATTGATGTTAGGTGTCTTCTTCCCGGGCTCTCTACCTTAATGTTGAGACACAGACTCTCACTGCACCTGAACTTTGCATGGATACCTTTTGTATTTGTGTAGAAGTATAAGGCTTGATAGAATTCTGAAAAACATTTGAACCTCTTTATGAGAGGCAGTCCCTTAGAAAAATGAGATTCTTTCATTTATTTTAGGACTCCAAGGGAGATGGTAATTTTATAGATGTTTTGCACAGTCTTGTCCAGGGCAACTCCTTTATCAACCAGTGTGGCTGTCTTTCTGCTGGTAGCTTGCCTGTTAGGATGGAGTAGTAGTTCATTCCCTCATTTGTTGATGAGGACAATAACAGATTGCAAGGTAGAAGTCTGCTGCTCTTTCTTATATATGAAGATTTCAAAGGCTTCTAGATTATCTTTCTTGTGCTAAGAATTTTAACAGTTCTTATCTAGGAATGTATGCCTTAGGTTATTTATTAATAAGATTTTTATAATTTCTACTCTCTTTTCTCTACACTGTTTACCTTTTCTCTTTTGTCTCCATTCCATTCTCTAACACTGTTGCTATGTAGTTCTGGCTGAGTTGGTACTCCCTATGTAATACAAACTAGCCATACATAAATTTAGGGCAACTTCCTGATTCAGCCTCCCAATACTGGGATTTATAGGCATATAACACTATACCCAATTTATAGGAATATTTTCTAATCATTGATTTTTGTGATGTGCAAAACCAAAGCAGTAACATATGTATTTATTCTTAATGGTTTTGAGTATTTATATTGAGATTAAAGTAGGACAAACATTTTAAGGTGTCTTTCATTTTCAACAATCAATTCTGGCACTCTCTGAATTCTCAGGACTCCAAAGCAGGAGGAGGAGGAGGACGTGGCAGAAAAAAAAGTCAGTGATCACTTAAGGAGATTGTAACAACAAAAACAGAACTGGTTTATGGTTTTATCACATGGCCTTGATGGACTTCACAGGTTTACATCCCCTCAGCCACCCATAGAGTTAGTGAGGATGGTTGCAGACTAGAACTTACTTTGTGTTTTGGCACTATATAATTTCACTAATCGTTTAACCTAAATATTGACTACAAGCAGTGATGGATTTCCTTTGAAGCTAAGGATGGTTTTATAGTTTTCAAGGTTCTTCCTTTATCGGGGTCCTAGTCCAAAGCTCTGGCCTATTTTTGTCTTCATAATCTGGCATTCTTTGGTTTGAAGCATTTTTTAAAGTTATGCAAGCTTCAGATTTCCTAAAGTGTGGCTCCATCTGTGGGTTATTAGATCATACAAGGTGAACTTTGAGGAAATTAATTGGTCACATTCCCAAATAATGCTTCCACCTGAGATGGCAAGTAGAATCATTATACTCAATTTCTATACACAGTCTCTGCATTTTGTTACAATCTAGTCAGTCATGGTTAGGCATTGACATCACATATGTGTACAAGTCATTTGGAATTAGAGAAATCAGTATATTTGGAAGACATGAGTGTTTCGGTATCTACCCAAATACCCACCCCAAAATATAGAATATATTTGTGGAGATGCTTTGTACAAAAGCATGCACCTTTTAATTTGCTCAATATTTCTGAATTCCTGAAATAGGCAGGGTAGATGGGGTGATGGAAACCCAGTGACAGCCAACTTCTCATTCACATATGATTCTGTGGCTTTGTGAACTTATGTGAGCTATCCTGGGAGCTGTGTCTTACGGTTGAACCTTGAGCCAGGGTTTCCAAAACGGGTCTATATGATGTTAGAAAAGTCAAGGGTTAGGCAGTAGAAGAGTTCTCGGTTTTTATACACTAGATGGCGCTGCGGGTGCAGAGGAAAGCTCTAAATTGGCTCTTAAATCTGTTGCAAAAATTAGGCAGTTAAGAAAACAATACCATGTTTCAGACTAGTAATGAAGGCTGGAGAATATATTCTTAATGACTTTGTGATTAAGAATCACCATTTTTGGCTAGTGCACTCAGAATAGGATGTAGAATTGTATGTGTATGTCCCCTGTTGGAAGAAATTGCTCAGGCCCCAATTGATTTTCTGATTATATAAAGCTTTCTTGCCATTTCTGTGATCCTTGCACTAGAACAAAGGTAGCAGACAGCAGTAATTTTGATGTAATGGTGAGCAAGGATAGAGTCTACTGCAATTTAACTTTGAAAATTTGAGCTTTTCTCTTATTACTAAGATGTCTCTTTAATTGCAAATAGAGCAATAAGAGAGGATCTGGAGACTGTGTACGGATACTGCTTTCCCCTTTCACCCAGCCAGGACAAAGATTTGATGGCAGTTCCTTTGTCAACATGTCTGCTGTGAGCAATTTCTGTTAAGATGGAACAATATTCTTCTGAGAATTGTGCTTCAAGAAACCACACACAAAGGCAACTAGGAAATCTAAGAAAAGTTGAATGATGAAAATGTTTTCAAATTGGAATTAGAAATGGCTTCACACTCTTGGCATTTTGATGAATTAAAAGATGCACTTCAATTGTAGAATTACACTGTATTACATGACAAATTGATGGGTATTTATTTTTCTAATGGTGTACCAAAATATGGATCCTTTCTTCTATTAGAAGTTTGATCATGGAAAATAAAAGAAAATATTTATATTTGTAGAACTCGTTTTGTTCACAACTGAAACTATCAAGTATGGGAAAGACAATGAAAGTGTCTGTGTGTTTCAGCTTTGTTTTAGGAGATGCTCTAGAACCTCCTTGGCTGTTTGTGGTGAGTCATATACAATGACTTGATTAGATGGGGTTAGTATGATATTCATTCTAAAAAGCACAGTTGCTTCTTAGAGAGTACATAGCCCCATAAATGATTAGCTAAGGACTTCTACAGGTATTAAAAGTATGTTCCTACCTCTCCTTACACCTGATAAGGAAAAAATAAAGTGAACAGTATTGATCCCATCGCACTTGCTTGGAGAGTGGAAGCAACTGGGGAGCCTTAACTCTTTGGGTTTTTGCTTCATTACAGCTACAGTTGCAGTTTTATCTGGAGCAATAACATGAATGACCTGGAGCAGTGGCTGGTGACAGGAGGGGATTTTTATTTTTCTGTTAGATTTTTAATAGACACTGAAGTACAGTGTTTGGGGGGTGAATTAGGGATAAGGAAGAGAGCTTAAAAATGGATCCAAGGAGGAGCTGCTGGCTAATTGGTCAAGTTAAAAGGGAAGCAGTCAGAAGTCAGTCCTATTTGGAATAATTTTTATTAGAGAGTGTTGACTGAAGATCAGAAAGGCCAAATGACAGGTGAAAATATGGAATTGATGGCATGTTTCAAGTTTGAGTTTCATATCATTGGAAAAACTCAAGAGAAGAACAAAATAATATTCACAAACAGGGATGTGAGGTCAAAAACATTAATAGAAAAAACATTAATATTTACTTATTTGACAAAGATTTTCTCCTTTTTTTCTCTTTTGAACCAATGACTATTAAGTGAGCTCTGCGGTTTTTATAAAGATGATTGAAACCAACTCTCATTGGATTTTACTGTGTTTTGTTTGAAAAAGTTTAAAATAGTCTACAAAATCTCCATGTTCATCTTGAAATAATAACAGACCTTTCAAAACAACTATAATCACAGGGCAAAAAAATATTGATGTTTTGTTTGCCTATGTTTTGTTGTAGATAACTTTACGCCTATTTCATGCAAGCCTCCTCCTCTTCCAAAAATAAAAAGGAAATACCCACCTTACACTGGCTTTGGGTCTGAAGAGGATTCTTTCCGCTCCTGTGTGAGCCTCAAGCCCACACCTCATCGGAAGAACTTCAGAAAATTCATGGAACTAGACAGGTGCCTAAGGGGACCCTGATTATAGTCCTGTCTTTTACAAAAGTGTTTGTAATTTATGATATAGCCCTCTTGTTGCAAGAGCTTACACAGCTCATCTGATTTTGAGTTCAGGGACAAGTTACTATAGCTTTCTAATAAGGTTGACGAATCCACAGGTATTGCCAGCTTCTTGCTTGAGTACTTAGTTTGATGTGTTATTTGGAGAACTATAAAGCCATATCATGCCCTGCCTGTTGACTTTCCATTTCTATTTGCCTGTCTGTCTTTCTGTCTCTTGAGGAAATAATGCAGAGGAGAAATCAACAGATTTCAAGGGTCAGAGGATGCATACTTTTGGATTTGTGAGCCACATAGCCTTCATTATAGCTGCTCAGAATGACATTATAGTGTGAAAGCTACATGGACAGAATGTAAACAAATGTGTAACTATATTCCAATAAAACATTTTATGGACATTGACATTTGAATACCATAAAACTTTTATATATTGCAATGTATTATTCCTTTGATATTTTTCTTTTCAATCATGTAAAAGTGTACAAACCACACTTAGCTCAAAGGCATACAAACAGGTGGCCAGCTGGATCTGTCTCACAGATTCGGGTTTGCCAACCACCGCTAGAGAGATTTCAGTGGTTTATAAGTGTTTTTCAACTTATAATTTTAGAAAACTCAAGTTCCTTTGACTTGAGAGGCTTGGTTTGAGTTCAGTAGGAGTAAACTGCTTATATTGCTGAATGTACTTACAAAAGACAGATTTTCCAAAGTATCCCTAATATACATGAGTCACAATCTGCTCCTGAATTGTACATGGGGAACATGAGCACTGGCTATGGATACCTTTTGGTTCTTCAGGATGAGCAGGTCTTGCATAAAAAAAAAGTCAGGGAAAAATTGTAGGGAAATGTTGCAGATGCTTGAATAGGATGTAAACTAAAAATTGTGTTTCTAAGTGACAGAGATTATTGGTTGAGAGATGCTGGGAGGAAATGATAAAGGGAACATATATTAAGATTCGAAGAACAAAAAGCATACTGAATTTGGTCAAACTGAATGTGGTCCCATGCTGTTGTCACAGATTTGAAGGAAAGGGAACAAACTGTTATGCTCTGTCTATAAAAATGGTTTAACTGCTTGCCTATGAATTGTATGGAATGTGGGAAGGTATGCCTTTGCTGTGGCATGGTGTCATTTGTCTTTCAAGAAATCGGTTTATTTTAAAAACTTCATTTTAAAAAAAAAATTTTAAATTGTTTGCTTTTTTTTTTTTTTTCTTTTTTTCGGAGTTGGGGACCGAACCCAGGGCCTCGTGCTTGCTAGGCAAGCGCTCTACCACTGAGCCAAATCCCCAACCCCAATTCTTTGCTTTTTAAAATGTGGTCCTCATACTTGATAACATGTTAATTCTTGTGCTTCCTTCTTGTTGAACTGAGAACAAAATGGTGTGGTGAGACCCAGCAATCTCTTTTCATAGTCATCATGGGGAATTGTGAGGCATACTGGTGTTTGAGAATCAACTGATTTTTTTACATTTAAGAAGGCCATCTACATGTCAGTGTCGTCTTGTTGATAACAGTATTCTGGTTAGGTTCTGGGGTAGACTTCGATGGACTCTCTTTCAGTAACTACTATTTTTAAGAGCCACCTGGAGGATATGGGCAGGAAGAATGTCCCTATTATAAAAGGACACGGAAGTTTTCTTACAGCTAAATAAAGTGAAATATTATCCAGGGTGTTACTTCTGGAACTCAGAGAGAAATAGTTCTTTGTGTGTAGTTGACTTAGTTTTTCTGTCTGCTCTTTAAAGTTGTCTTCAGGACCCTGACTACAAATAGAATTATACATGTAAGTAATACTGTTGTGTTTGGAGGACAGGTATATAGGCACACATGTCTCTAATTTCATTTCTTTTTGTCCACCACTTGTTTTGTGTCAGGAATATACTTTCTTCAAGCTCCCCCTACACAGTGATCTTGTTTCCATGGTAACTGGCACAAACTGGCTTCACAGGACTAAAGTACTTTGTTCTCTGTATGCCCACAATACTCTGTCAAATATTCTTGTAATAATAATAGTACTAGTGATGACAAGCAGTTAGTGGTTTGCTGCGCATTAACTACTTTTATAAAATCTGATTTCCTAAAATCCCTTAAGACACCTTAGAAGAAAGCAGGTTATATTCTTGCACCTATTCTTCAAAAGAGGAAAACCAGACTGCAAGAACTCTGCAACTTGTCCAAGCTCACAGCTAGTTTTTAGTTTAGCTAGGAACTAAATCCAGGGAAATGCTACTTCTAGAGTAAATTCTTACTTATTACATGACTTGGTGATTACTCACATATGTAATATATGAGTTCCTCCAGACTAAGAACTACTTGAAGTAAGATACTGGCAAATATTTCACCTAATAAGAAAAGGTACAGATGAATAAGTATAGTGGTAGGGAAAATGTTTGCTAATCATGTTCTTTTAAAAAATATGTCTACCGTATCAGTGTTTTGTCGCATGTAATGTATGTCTACCACATTCATGCATGGTGCTGTTAGATTTCAGAGAATGGCATCAGATCTTCTGGAACTGAAGGTGTAGGTAGTTGTGAGCTGCTATGTGGGTGCTAGGAACTGGACCTTGGTCTTCTTCAAAAGAAACAAGTGCTTAACCATCTGTCCAGCCCCACTAAGCCAGTTTATAGTGATGGGCCAAAGTAAAAGGAACAAAACAGGTAGCTTCTTAACAGGAAAGTTAGCATCCCATACTTCAGCTATTCTGACCATATAGCTTCCAAAAGTCATTGTTTTTAATAATAATATCAATATCAATATTTTACTGCTTTCAAATCTTATCCATCTATTGTTTCCACAAACCACCCCCTTAATTTTTCTATTATTATCCAAAAAATGAGTCTTTATATAAAGACTGTGTATCTCTAGATCAGTGGTTCCCAATCTTAGGGGTCACAGGGGTCAAAGATATTTATATTGTGATTCCTAACAGCAGCAAAATTATAGTTATGAAGTATCAATGAAAATAATTTTATAGTTGGGTGTCACTACCTCATGAGGAATGCTATTATAGGATTCTAGTTTTAGAAAGATTGAGAACTACTATATTAGAGGTTTTATTACTGTTTGTTGATTTTTAGAAAGTTTATAGTTATAGGTTGTTGTAAAGAGCTTGGTTGACAAATATGTTCCAAGGACCTGCTGCGTGATAAGCATTTATTTACTTAGGTGCTTGTGATAGATTCATCAATGAACAAAGCATCCATAAAAGCCCACCTTCCCTCATAAGACTTTATTCTACTTGAGTGAAATATGCAAGAAAGTAAAAACACTCAAGTACATCAAATACTACATGGGGTTTTTTTCCATCTTTATTAAATTGGGTATTTCTTATTTACATTTCAAATGTTATTCTCTTTCCCGGTTTCCAGGCCAACATCCCCCTAATCCCTCCCCTCCCCTTCTATATGGGTGTTCCCCTCCCCATCCTCCCCCCATTACTGCCCTCCCCTCAAGAATCCCATTCACTGGGGGTCCAGCCTTGGCGGGAACAAGGGCTTCCTCTTCCACTGGTGCTCTTACTAGGCTATTCATTGCTACCTATGAGGTCAGAGTCCAGGATCAGTCCATGTATAGTCTTTAGGTAGTGGCTTAGTCCCTGGAAGCTCTGGATGGTTGGCATTATTGTTCATATGGGGTCTCGAACCAGTATATGGAATTTTTAAGTACCACATTATAAAAAGGAAAACTTTAATTTTCCATGTAAGTGATCTAGTTGTATATATAAATGGTGAATATTTCTAGTTGCAGTTTTCAGCAGTGCTCTTTTTTTTTTTATTGAATATTTTTATTTACATTTCAAATATTATTCCCTTTCCCTGTTTCCCATCCATAAGTCCCCTATCCCATCCCCATCCCTTTCTTCTATGAGAGTGTTCCCTCTCCCCAGCCATTCCGGCTTCCTGCCTCCATGCCCTGACATTCTCCTACACAGGGGGGAGGAGGGGTCCAGCCTTGGCAGGACCAAAGGCTTCTTCAGCAGTGCTCTTGCTGACCTTTCTGAGGAAAAGAACCGTTGGAGATTGGACAAGAGAAATGACTTGACTAGGCTTGCTGCTTGGAAGAATCTCTCCAATGAAGTGTTAAGAATGGACTGTACAAAGACAGTAGACGATTTAAGACAACCCATGGTATTGCTTCATTAGTCCAAGAGAAAAGTTATCATATCTGGTTAATACTGTGGCAGGGATGAAATGAAATGGCAGATTCTGCAAGTATTTTGAATGTAGAGCTAATAGGATTTCCTAACAGATTAGATATGAAGTGTGAAAGAAGTGAAGAGCTACAGATATCTCAAGGATTAGACCTGAGTAATCGGAAAGGTGGAGAAGAGATGGCAACCATTGAGACAGGCAGGACTACAGGTCTAATAGGTTTGGGAGCAAGAACTCAAGTTCAGTTTTAGAACAACTTGAGATGCCAATTAGATATAAGATGAAAATGGGTATGTGTTGAGGGTGTTCAGTAGACAGGTCTGAGTTGGAGATGTAAATTTGGAAGTCTTCAGCATGTAATTAGCATTTCAAAATGCCAAATTGAACTAAAGCTTTCAGACTGTGTTTGATCACCAAGGATGAATAGGTGTCAAGAACTACATGAAAAAAAACCTGGGACCATCCCAAATTAAAAGAGTTTGGAGAAAAGAGTAGTCATGGAAAGATGATGACATGAGGCAAACAAGGAGATAGGAGTCACTTAAAACTAAGAAAATGCATAATGTAGTAAGCAAAGTGATCAAAAGTGCCATGGCAGAAGTTGCTAATTAGTAAAATTAGATGCAGGGGGGGGGGAAGCTAAGGATTGTATTTGGTATTATGGATATGATAGTTTTTGTAAGAGAAGTTTAGGTGAAGTAACCTCTTACTAATAGAAGTGGACATAACTGAAATGGGAATGGGCTAGGCCTATGACTTACTGGTATATTTTAGGGCTTTGGTGTCATCTCCCACATAGGAAGACAATGGGGAAGGAACAGTGGGGAGATTTCAGTGCAGTAAAGATAGGTAACTTGGGCTGTATGTAGAAAACATTAAGACATGCATCCTATATCTAAGAATTTACAGTTTGGTTTGGGACAATGGGAATAAACACATTTTAAGATAACCAGCCAAGAGTACAAGTCTGTATAGTTGCTAAATTGGGTGCAACATCACTGTTGATGCAAGATATTTGTGTAGATGATCACCTGGGAGGGTGGAGACTGATCAGAAGGGGTCAGGCATTTAATAATTGGTTTATATGAAGGAAATATTTGAACATACTTGGAGTGTTCTTACAATTTGCTCTGAGGACCATCTTGTCAGACTCCCCTGGTAGCATATTAATGATGCAGTTTTCTGCAAATATAAGCTCACCTGTGAGCCTATATTTCTGGTGGTGAGATTATGGATTCTGCATATGTTAAAAAGTCCTCCAGGTGATTTTTACGTATGCTAAATTTCATGAATGACTCAATTTTATTTAGTAGCTTCATATTGCCAATTGATAAGACCTCCAGAATATGAACTTTAATGGGAAAAATGAATAGCATATTCAAATATTCTAAGTAAATATGTACACTTATAAACTTAAGTTCTAAGATGTTAAATTTAAAATAGTATTGATTTAGATTAGACCTCATTCAATTTTATATTGATATTTTAGGCATCTGTAACACTATGAGTATTTCATAAGAGGGGACTCATGAATTTTTCATAGTTGTAAGTTCAATTGGTATCAGAGAAGGTGATTGATAGAGTATAGCTGGCCCAAATAGTTATATAAGGTTCATCTGAAGCCTTGGATCTGGATACTTAAGAAAATCCAAATTATGACCATGCTGCCCTAGGATGAGCCATACAAACTGTTGTGTTCTGTCTCACCCAAGGCCTAAAGCTGACAATCTTGCCACTGTGCTTTTCTAGCCCATTTTCCTGTACAGTCTTAGAAAGAGATGAAGAGGCACTGTAGGCCTCTGTAAATTAGAAACCTTTGTTGTAGATCTTACCAGTGTGGACACAAAGACTGAATTTCAGAATAAGAGAATTTGCAAGTGATGACCACTCTTAGAGTTGTAGCAGGGAAAAGGACATGGTTGATTTTAGCAGACACTTACAAGGGTATTGGGTTTTGATTATTTTTTTTTTTCAGGAGTTTCCTGTTCTTTTTGTGAGGGTTTTTTTTTTTTAAATTTACATTTCAAATGTTATTCCCTTTCCTGGTTTCCCAGCCATAAGCCCCCTATCCCATCCCCCACTTCTTCTATAAGGGTGTTCCCCTCCCCTTCCACCCCCTCTTCCTGCACCCCCTGACTTTCCCTTACACTGGGGGTTCAACCTTGGCAAGACCAAGGGCTTCTCCTTCCATTGGTGCCCAACAAGGCCATCCTCTGCTAAAAATATAGCTGGAGCCATGGGTCAGTCTTTGGGTAGTGGCTTAGTCCCTGGGAGCTCTCCTTGGTTGGTGTTATTGTTCCTGTGGGGTTGCAAGCCCTTTCAGCTCTTTCAATCCTTTCTCTAATTCCTCCAACAGGGTCCTGTTCTCAGTCAGTGGTTTGCTGCTAGCATTACGCCTCTGTATTTGACATACAATGGCTGTGTCTCAGGAGATATCTATAACTGGTTCCTGTTATCATGCAATTCTGAGCTTCATCAATCTTATCTGGTTTTGGTGGCTGAATATATATGGGCCACATATGGGCAGGCTCTGAATGGCCATTTCTTCAGTCTCTGCTCCAATATTTGCCTCTACATCCCTCCTATGAATATTTTTGTCCCCCCCCCTTTTTTTTTCTTTTTTTTGGATCTGGGGACCGAACCCAGGGCCTTGTGCTTGCTAGGCAAGCGCTCTACCACTGAGCTAAATCCCCAACCCCTTTGTTCCCCCTTTTAAGAAGGAGTGAAGCATCCGCATTTTAGTTATCCATTTTCTTGCGCTTCATGTAGTCTATGGATTGTATCTTTGGTAATTCGAGCTTTTGGGCTAATATCCACTTATCAATGAGTGCATACCATGTGTGTTTTTCTGTGATTGGGTTACCTCACTTAGGATGACATTTTCTAATTCCATCCGTTTGCCTATGAATTTCATGAAGTATTGTTTTTGATAGCTGAGTTATACTCCATTGTGTAGATGTACCACATTTTCTGTATCCATTCCTCTGTTGAAGGGCATCTGGGTTCTTTCCAGCTTCTGGCTGTTATAAATAAGGCTGCTATGAACATAGTGGAGCACGTGTCTTTGTTGTATGTTGGAGCATCTTTTGGGTATATACCCATATTTGTTGGAGGGCTGACTTTTATTGGCTGATAATGGCAGTTGTGCTTCTATGAAACCATGAATTAGTTCACTGTTCACCCAACTAACTTTGGGGACTATTTCTTTTATTTTTAAGATAGGTTCTCACTGTGTAGCCCAGGCTAGCTTCAGACTTATGAACTCAGTTTCTCAGTGCTGGAATTAAAGGTGTGTTATATCATTACTTACCTGAGAAAATTTTCAATTTTACTTGATTCAATCTTTAACCAACTAATCATGCATAGAGTTCTAAGTATATCTCTTATCTTTATGAGTATAACTTTTTGCAAACATTTAGTGTAATACATTATAATGTAAAAATGTGTTATAGCAGATAATGTTTATTAAGACACCATTTTCCCATGGAAAACATTAGATGTGTAATGGCTATATACAATACAAATGATATGTGTGTTAAAATGGAGGCATGGGCATAAAATCTTTATGAAGGGTAGATGTTAATGTTTTCCTTGAAAGGAGTTGAGGATGTTCCTGGAGAGATGTAGTAATAGATAGGGGTATATATGACCTGCAAGGCAGAAAATTTCTAAACTTGTGACAGGTTTCTCGGAACCCAGTAGAGCTCTAGATTGGCTCAGGCCATTATGCTAATGTTTGTCCGTCTGCCTGACAGAATTGCAGATTGTTGACCAGCTTCATGATTAGAAAACAGCTGATTAATTCACCTGTTTCAAAGCAGGTGTTTATGTCCCCTTTTTTGTGTTTCGTGACATTTTGGTTGTCTACATTATCATGAGGGTACATGTGTGTGCATGTGCCCGTGGAGGCCAGAGATCAACCTTCGGCATTCTCCAGGAGCCACTTAGCTTGTTTTGTTTTGTTTTTTAAGATGGGATCTCTCATTGGACTAAGGATTAGACTTGGTTGGCTGACCAGTGTGTTCCAGAGAGCTGCTTGTCTCTCCCTTCCAATGCTGGAATAATAAGCATGTGCCACCAAGCCTGGTTTTCAATGTATTTCCTGGACTTATAAAGAGTAGGAAAGATTTTATTCTACTGAGAAAAGTATTTCAATGTTTATACTTAGAACCTTGGTAATAAGATGTTTAAGCAGTTTAGAAAAGCACAAACTTTTATATTAAAGCCATAGCATACCTTAATATTATATATTAATAGAGGCTTACTTGTATAACACTCTCTCATCTCTCTTCTGTTTAGCTTTGGAAACGTAAGCAATATACTCCGGTATTTTGCAAAGCTAATTACACACAAATGTGCTGATGTGGACAGGATGTTTGTCATTGCATTTTATCTCAGCGATGACACAATTTCAGTGTTTGAACCTATAGAGAGGAATTCAGGTAAGACACTTACCTTACTCAGCATTTTCCTCAGAACTCTTAGCTGCGTTTTCCTTTTGAAAATTAGGGAGTACAATCTTATTTGATAGCCTAGAAGATCTATGATAATAATTTTCTAACCAATAAATTTCTTCTTACAAAAATGTCTTAAGGGTAAACTGAAACATATAAAATGATAAAAAAACAGCTGTGGTTGGTTACCTAGGGGAAATCTCGTTTGCCACTGTCATTTCTTTTTCTGAGCCACTTCTGCAGTACCTCTAGGCTTCAAAGTCAAGGTTTGACTGCCACTAGTCACAGTCACAGCCAGGGACCCTAGAGAGTGTTCCATTGTTCAGCTTAAAAACCTTTGCTTGATTAAGAAAGGAATACAAGATAATCTCAGAATCTATCTTCTGTGGTACTTGTGTTTGTTCTGGCTATTGCCAAATGTCTTGCCCCCTGGCCTGTGGAAAGTTCTCCAGTGTGTTGATCCCATGGCTATTGCTGAGGACAGCCATTGACTTACAAATTATGGAAATGTAAGGCTCTGTTCTTTGTTTCAACTTGTTTACAACTTTTATCTGTGCTGAGGACACACAAGAAAAACCAGCTTAACTGGCTCTTTGGGGAAAAAAGTAAAAACTTTGGCTTGTACCATTTGCCAATTTACATGTTGTGAATGTCCTGATCAAGGCAAGTTTCAAAAAACCAACACGTTAAAAAAAAAAAAAAAAAAAAAAAAAACGGCATGCAAAAGTCTCAAAATGTAGCAATCAGGTCAAGCTGCCATTACCCACTTAACATACTGACAAGTAATACATAATTTGTACAACTAAGTCAGGCCCCAGTGGGATTTGATTAATAGGAAAATCTTAATAGGAAACTGAATGAGGATGAACATATGCCAGGCTCTGAATGGTCAACAAATATCAATTCTGTACATTTAGAAAGTATTGATGGGGCCAAGCAAATTGGAGCATTTGTAAAAATAGACCATTGGGTTACAAAATAGTAACCATCACTGAGGACTTAATATTATCCTGATGTTTCTTGGCAGTAGTGTCGTGCAAAAAGAGGAAAATTCAGAGCCAGGGTTTATGTGGAAAAGATTTATTTAAACAACAATCGAAACAAAAGAAACATGTGGAAGAAACCAGAAGAAGCCCAGAGAACCATCAGACTGCAGTCTCTGTCTCTAACTCTTCCCCATTGTTGCTGTGTGTGTGTGTCTGTCTGTCTGTCTGTCTGTCTCTGCCTCTTCCTCCCTTCCTCTCCCTCTCTCTTTTCTCACCCCTTCTCCCAACTTCCTCTCCCCTTGTCCCTTTCTTCTAGTCTTACTGCATAGTTCAGGCAGGGACTAAAACTCATTATCTTCCTGCTTCAGCCTCCCAAATGTTAGCATTATACATGCTTAATACCACATCTGGCTGCAGCAGATTCTAACTCCCATGAAGGGCAGAGGAAAGGGAGAAAGTGGTAGGTCTTGGGCCTTAGTGGATGGACTTCTAAGGATTCCAATAGCAGAATCCTTGTCTTTGCAGCAATGGACCAGTCTAATGTCCCCATCTTGAACACCCACTTGCTGGTAGCAAACTGTTGTTGCTATTGGGGCCTTCCTGTTAATATTCCCCATAGTGCCTGATCTGAGAGTAATATTCATGGCTCTCCACACATTCATATCCTACAATTCCAATTTTACCAGTGCCATCTGTAGCAGTTTGGACACCTTAAAAAATTCAAGAGTATTTAACAGGCAAGTGACAGAGCCAGGATGGAATGTAACTCCGTTTGACTCTGAAGCCTGTGTCCTTCTGCCACTTCTCCTGTCTGGATTGATCCTGTCTCAGTTATATTCATAAGCCTGTAGATTTCAGTTCCATGTCAGCAGATAATGGGATCGCCTGTTCAGCTCTGCTTTCTGTTTTCCAAGAAGTCAAAGAAAGAAAAGGAACAAACAAACACCAAGTAGTAATGCCCAGAAGAGAACAGACCAAACAAGAATTCTGGAGAGTATACAATGTAAAAGCATTACCAAAAGAAACAGATATTTTCCTACACTGTTGGGGAAGAAATACAAAAGGAACCCTCATACTCATTAACACTTAAATAATCAAATCCTTGTTTTAAATGTGGAGCATCTTGCCCTTAATCTAAATGCTAGGTTAAGTGGGAGGCAGATCTGTGGAAATTAAGCCAAGTAGATCTTTCATTCATGCCACGGAGAAGAGAAACTTGCTGGTATCCCACAGTTCGAGTTTACTATAGGACAAATACAGAAGGTTCTTGCTAAATGTTTTCTGGATGAGGGAGAAAGAGAGGGAAAGAAAAAGTCTAGAATATCATATTGCTTTATTCTTTAGCACACTCACCCATGAAGTCCTTGGCATTTAAAAGCATACAAAGTAATGGGTTAATTTTCATATGTGCATATAATGTTTTGATAATATTAATTTCTCTGCTATCTTCTTTTATAACTTCTCTCTTTAATTTCATATCCTCTCCTCCTAAATTAAGCTTTGACTATAGTTTATTTGGCTTCACATGTTGATCTCCAGTTCCTGGAAATGACAATGTTTCATTCTTTTTGCCTGAGTAAAATTCCAGTGTTTTTATGTCCCATATTTTTCTTAATCCATTCATCCACTGATGAGTACTTGCACCTGATTCCATAACTTGGTCATTATGACACACACAGGTATACAGCTATCTTTGTAGTAAGCTGACTTTGAGTCTTTTAGAACTGTACCCAGGTATGTTATATGACTGAATGATGTGCAAGTTCTATTTTATTTTTTTTGAGGACATATGCTATGATTTTCACAGCAATCACACTAATTTACATTCTGTTTAATGGTGTTTAAGAGTTACCCAAGAAAAAATGCTGCTTCTTTCCCACTACCCTATTCTTCCTTCTTACAATGCATAACGTGGCTTTACAGATAATTTATATTGTCTGTGTTGGAAGAGAAAATAACTAAAGGCAAGTTGTACTTCTTTTAAGAATAAAGCAACTCATGGGCTTTTATTCTGTTTCTTTAGGGAATGCTGGTGGGATGTTCTTGAAAAGAAGTCGTGTGAAAAAGCCTGGACAAGAAGTGTTTAAAAGTGAATTTTCAGAATACGTCAAGGCTGAAGAGCTTTTTATTGGAGCCACAGTGAATATTAATGGCTACCTCTTTCTTCTGCTTAATGCTGATGAGTACACCTTAAACTATATGGAGAGTAACACAGACAGGGTGAATATACTTTGTGTACTTTTTGCCTCTCTGTCCTTTGCAGTGTGCATTTCCTTTCTCTAGGGCATCTTCAGTATCTTGTCACTGGCTTACACTGTATATTCACATATGTGGGCATGAATAATGGATCTGTGCAACTTGGCCACAGGTCCCATCATAGAGGCCCAGCCTTTGTCTCCTCTTTACCCACTTAGCTCTCCACTGCCCAGCATCACAGATTCCAAACACTGGTGGGAGGCAGGCCCAGGGCTGAATCAGGTTTCAAGGATTTTTTGCTGACACCAACAATGTTTTTTAGAAGGAAATGCAATAACTATAGGAAAGGAAGAAAATCTGGTGGCACATACTGTGACAACCCAGTTAATTGGCAAAGGAGCCTTTGACTAGAACAAACCAAAACCCCGAGGGAACTGAGTAGTTGCTGAGGTTGCTGGTCCCTCTAACAGTGACATCTGTGGCTTAAATTAGAATCTAAGAAGAAATTTGCCATAGTGAGCTCAAAGAAGTATGTTCTTGTCGTTGTACTATATTTTTAATTTTTTGAGGCATGTCTAGCCAGACTGGCTTTGAATTCATTGTTCTTTGGCCCCTCTCTTTTGGATGCTGAAGTTACAGGCATACCCGGCCCAGCCCAGCCATTTTTTTTCTAAAACTTAAAACACTACAATGGAAAATGTGATATATATCATGTTATTCAGTAAAATGACCATATATAATCTCAGTTTTTAAATGTAGACTTGTTCAGTATGTAAATTATGTAGACTTGGAAACCATTGCTTTGTACTTTAGGAATTTTTTTTTATTTTTAAGTTCATTAAATAATTATGTACTTTTTTATACACACATAATACATACTTTATCTCATTTATAAAGAAAATGCTGATGGTTGAGTTGCTAGGTGTCAAGACAAAGTTAGAGCCACAACTGGTATATTAGGGGAGAGAGCTCTGTGGGATGAAAATGGAGGGATCACGAAAACACTGGGAATGGCTGGTACCTTTGAAGTGCAGTGCAGGTCAGGTCTGATCTGTGTGAAATGAGAAGGCAAGGAATGAGGGGTAGCTAGGGAAAAATAAATAGTAAAGTTCAGAGAAAGTCTGAGCCAGACAGATGAGGACCCCAGAACAGCCTACTTCTCAGGGAAGTTCAGAGTCCTGCAGAAGTAACAGTTGAAGGCTGGTGACAGTTTAGTGCTCTTCTTTATGACACGGTTGCATGCAGCATCTTCCAGAGTCACTATGCCACCCCCTTTTTTTTTTATACTTTTAGAAATCTAGGTTATTCTAATACTGCAAACCTATGCTATATGATGACTCTGAACTCAAGAGAGAGAAATGCAATGATTAAGCATTTAGATTTCCAGAGTCTGCTAGGCCTGTGTTAGAAACTGAGCTCTATCTTAATAGGTGACAGGCTTTGTTTATGTATCATTTTTTGAACTTCAGTCTGCTTGTCTTTGAATTAAGAGTAACAACAGTGCTTCTTTGATAATGTTACTATGGAGGTTAGATGTGGTCATTTCTTTGAGGGTCTTAGACTTACAGGACCCATGACAAGCTTAGTCATTGTAGCTGTTATAAATCAAGGTAGTGATTCTAAACAGAACCACTATTTTAACATAAAACATAGAGTTCTTAGAATTGCTTGGCCTCAGATTTTTGACTTCACTGTGATACAAAAGTGATGTGCTTTCTGATAGAAACTGTTTAAAGTTCTGAGTTTTGATCCCTTTCCAGCTAGTAAGTACCATATAGTCCAATCTTCTCGCATGACATCGGGCATGGGCAGTGAGCTGCAGCCCTCATTCAGGCTTGTGATTATAAAGAGAAATAAACCATACTTTACAAATGTGCAGTGTTGCTAAGCTTGGGATGTTCTGTCAGTTACAGTAAGGACATTTTCAACTTCAGAGATTTTCAACTTATTAACATACAACACATTAATAGCACATAACTCACTGTAAATTAGGATTATCCATGTATATTAATCCGTGCATGTATTTTTTGCTTTGCTTTGTTTTCATTACTAAGGATTGAACCAGAATCTTGAGCATGTCAGACAAGTATTATTCCTTTCCTTTATATATCCAGCCAAAACACAATACATAGTTTAAAGGTATAAAGGGTTTTTATTCCTCCAGTATGATAAAGTGGGTAAGACATTACCTAGTATCTGCATCTCAAGCAAAAATTGCATCATTAAAAAAATACTCTTATCAAGGACTTTGTTAGAAGATAAAGATTAATATACTCTTTATTACCAATCTGAGTAGTCTTTTCAAAAGAGCTACTAGATCCTATCATGGAAATAGATGAAAGGAATTGCAAAAAAGGAGAAGGGACAGAGGCCTCAGTAGGTGCCAAACCACCTGGATCATTTGATGGTGGAAGAGAGGGAACTTTATACCAAAGTCGCATCACTGTTTTTAATCTAAAATTTCATCTTCTTACTTTTGATCTCTTGGCTGTAATTACTTACAACCTTATGCTTTACTGGATTGAATAAGAAATAATCTTTCTAAGTCAAAAAGCTAATCACAAAGAAGGTGACAGAAACAGCAGGCTGCCCAGACAACAAATAAATGTAGGTTATAGTGTCTGTGTGGAATGTGGTTACCCAGCATTACTATGAACAGTGCTTTGCTTAGTGACCAGCAATTCCAGGCAGATCTATCCTAATGATCTAGATAAAATGAGTGTACATTTAGATAACTTTATATTTGTATTCTTTATATCAGGGTCTGTGAATATCTAGGCTATATTTGAAAGTTATAAGAAGGTTATATATATAAAAAGTTATAAGAAGATTGTTTAGTAAGCTTTGTTGCCTGCTCTCCTTTAAAGTACAATTGTTTGAGATCTAGGACCTGGATTAATGTCGGTTCTTGTCCTAAAGCTTTGGTTTCTAGGTTAAAGGCATATATAGCTTACTCTGGGTTAATTATGTTGTCTTGATGGTCTCCATTATCCTACTAAGGTATAAGGAATAAAAAAAACTTGCATAATGTTCAGCCCTGAATGGAACATTATTCCATATTCCTTCCTCAAGGTTCAGGGATTGTTGTGGAATCATGGCACAGAAACATTGTATGAGCCAGAGGCAGTAAATGATGGAGAGCAAGTGTCTAATGGGCACAACAGGGCAGCTGCACACATGAGCTCACAATGGTTATGACAGCATGCATATGACCTGTGACCTGTGAAAGCCCAAGGCTTTCCAGCAGGGAAGGGGGAAATGTGCATGAAATGTCCCACTAGTCCTGGAGCTACTGACAGTTGTTAGCTGCTGGGAGAAGGAGTATCAATTTACTTTCAGAACATAGCCTCTGTTTAGGCAACCACACTTCAGTGGAAGGCCACATATCCCAAAATACTTGAGTAGCACAAATTGGTTGTGGGTTAACAGCAAGAAATTGAACACAGTAGGGTGAGTACAGAAGGTGGGAGGGACCTATGAAAAGCTGAAGAAGAGGTGAATGTGATCAAATCACAGTGTACAAAATTCCCAAAGAATAGTAAGGATGATGGTGGTGGTGGAGAAGGTGGTAGTGGAGGAGGTGATGGTGGTGGTGGTAGCGGTAGTGGCAGCTTCTCAAAGTTTCATTCATATATCTTGTTTTTACTCCTTCAAGTTTCCATATAGCAACTTTGAACTTGCCATACAAAAGCTGAAACATGAAAAATCAAAATCAAGAGAGATCACACAAGTGTTTGCAGCTGCTGACTATAATCACACGAAGGTGGTGCCTTATAATACATTCAGGTAAGCCATGTTCTGCTAGCTGTACTCTGTGCAAAGAATGGAAAGAACCATTTCATTCCTTATGCTTCCCAGTCAGTTGGCTGCGTGGATTTCAGTTAGGAATTGATATTTCTTTGCCTTTGCATTGCTTTGCACTCAGGGTTTGGCTGTATCCCAGTAAGTTTTATGGAATTACATATAGGATGTTTATAGGTGGGAATGGAGACCAAAGTCAGTTCCTGATTATCAGAGAAAAGGTCATGTGCATAATACAGTGTCTTTGTATGTTCACATGCATCTGCATTTTGAAAGATAGAAGATAGGCAGGCATCGATGGCTTTGTCTGAATGTCCCTCAAGTTTCCCATCATGTTATATACAACAATAGTAAGATGAAATAGCAGAAGAAATAATGATCGATGTTTTCTCAAAGGTAAAATCAAATTCTGTGACTTCCTAGTAGCTGACCTAGGCAAATTCCTAAGTAGCAGAAACACAGGGAAGAAATTCATTTTCAGGGTCTACTACAAGTGATATTTTTTGCTTGAAAACCAAGTGAACAGAGCATTTAGGAGAATGTAAATTAAACTGTGGATGGAGAACTTTCTCTTTTGGCTGAGATATTGGGCTGCAGTTAGGAGTACTCGCTAATAGCTATGTATTATATTGGTCTTGATGCAGTCAAGGTGTATGCTGGGAAAAGAGGGGAGGAGCTCAGATGGTTATGGCAATGAGAACTTTCCAAATGTGTGTTTACAGTTGCCTGTGG
This sequence comes from Rattus rattus, assembly GCF_011064425.1. Classification (NCBI taxonomy): domain Eukaryota; kingdom Metazoa; phylum Chordata; class Mammalia; order Rodentia; family Muridae; genus Rattus; species Rattus rattus. The sequence goes on along the minus strand of NC_046172.1, from coordinate 4,780,321 downwards.
CATCACTACATGGTAGCCTGGACCCTCACATTTTCCAGGAATTCATTTGTCATTGTAATAGAGGTCTTTTGGGGGCTTCAGTGTGTTCTTTCAAGAGGAGCTGGCAGAGGATATATTTTTATTGTTTAGAATTGCCAAAGTTCTGGGATCAATAAGAATTTGTGGTTATCTGTTATTATGCATCATTATATACCCATGTTTGTGGTGTTCTGGAATAGATGGAAATGGAAAGATTATAAATAAAAAAGGCGAACTAATGAGAAGCACTGGAGGAGAAAACAAAAAATTTCCATCAGAAGTAAAGGAGGGGTTTTGCTTTATTACTTTGTGTCCTTGTAAAAAGCATCAGTTCTCCCAGTACTCTCACAGAGACTATTGGAAATATTTTCCTGGGGGCCTTTAGGGAAGTACTTTGTCCAGGAAGGATCTCCAAGGAAGAGAAATTGGTCTGCAAAAGGAGATCTAACTTTTATTGTAGATATGATAAAGGCACACTACACTGATTGGAAGAATGCCCATCGGGCACTGTGGGCTTACAGAAAAAACAACAACAACAAAAAACAAGCAAACAAACAAATGCAAATAGTCTCTTCATCGCAGAAGTTTTATAGCATGAAAACCAGCTCAGGTTACCACTGAACTCAAAGACTCCTCCAAGTGGCTTGCCTTGACTGGGCTTTGAGTGATGGGTCTGTTTATATTTTCATGCTATCAACTTTTTCTCTAGCCCCATTGGTTGACTTTCAGTTTTTCAAACACATAAAGCTCTTCTCTGTTTCCAAGCCTTTACATGCAGTTCTTCTGCCTGTGGAAGGGCCTTACTACTATTCTTTTCAGGGAAAACTCTAGGACTCTTTATTACCAGAGTATTTGTTTTTGTCTGACAAGCCTAAGAAGATACCCACTGTTATTCCTGGACCTTGTTTTATATTTCTTCACAAAATATATAACAAGATTTGTAATTGTTTTACTATGAGACTTGTTTACTTGGAGGAGTGATGATGATGATGATGATGATGATGATGATGTGTGTGTGTGTGTGTGTGTGTGTGTGTGTGTGTGTGTACTTGGGTATGATTCTTCTAGATGATCTCGTGTACTACAGTATCTCTGGGCTTCTAGTGATAAACTGGATGCAGATGCAGACACTGAATGAAATAAGCCACATGGAATGTTCCTAGATGCTCTAATTTGAGGTTTTACTGCATGGTCTGTATTAGAAAATTTTCTATTGCAACAACCAAATGCACAATGCTGAATAATACAGGAAAAAAAAGAAATTTGTTTAGCTCCCAGTTTTGGAGGCTCAAGGTCATAGTCTCTGTATCAGCTCTAGTCTGGTGAAGACCTTGTTATGGTAGAGGGCATTTCGGTGGGAATTCATATAAGACAGTGGAGAAGCTGGTCTTCATTTAAGAAACAATACCTTTAAAAGAGCTTGTGAGAAATCCATGAGAACCGTATTTATTTCTTGCCCTTAGTGACCTAACCACCTCCTTTCAAGCCTTATCTCTTAAAGATTCTTACTACCTCTCGTGTCACTGCACTTGTAAAAGAATCAAATTTTCAACATGGAAAAAATGTCATCCAAACCAAGGCAGATTCCAAATTAGAGTATGGAATGGTCACCAAGATTTTCTGGTCCTTGTTACATCTTCAGGTTTGATGCATCTTAGCTATTTATACCATTTGAGTTTGATCACAGTCTGTTGCTTGTTTACCCTTTTATTTCTAAGTTGTTAGCATAATTTTTTAGAAGACACAATTTACTGAGCACTTACTGTTGGCTAATAGGTATGCAGAAATGTTAAAAATTGACTTTGCATTGGGAAACTCCTGATATTTACTTTTCTTCCTCCACAGTCCTACCAAGGACAATAGATGTTTACTGAATAATTTTTGCATTCTTTTTATTGGATATTTTATGTAATTACATTTCAAATGTTATCCCCTCTCCCCCCTCTCCCATACCCCCTCCCCCTGCTTCTATGAGGATGCTCCCACTCCCATTCCACCCCCAACTCCAACATCAACACCCTGGCATTACCATACATTGGGGATACAAACCTTCACAGGACCAAGGGCTTCTCCTTCTATTGATGCCAGACAATGCCCTCCTCTGCTATGTATGCAACTGGAGCCATGGGTCCCTCCATTTATACTCAGTGGTTGGTGGTTTAGTCCCTGGAAGGTTTGGGGGTTCTGATATGTTAATATTATTGTTCTTCCTATGGGATTGCAAACCTCTTCAGCTCCTTCAGTTCTTTCTCTAACTCCTCCATTGGGGTCCTCATGCTCAGTCTAATGGTTAACTGCAAGTATCCTCATATGTATCAATGAGGCTCTATCAGAGCAATTTAATGAATGATTTCATTTCTCTAGCAACATTAAGTCTCAAGCTTGCAGAAGACAAATAAATAACTGATTCCTTTGCATCATAGAAGGGCCATCTGTCTCTGGCTTATTGAAGATAAGGAAAGCTGCTTTTAAAAGCAACCTCCTTGTACCTCCTCTTATATCCATACTTTGGTTTCTTAGGCACTTTTTGCACTCTGACATTCTGAAACTCTTCCATTGTAGGTTTACAATGAATTTGTCAAACGTTCCCTTCTCTGGTTAATGCATAGAAATGATAGAACATGATAAAATCTTGTAGGCTTTGCTTCTGTGTTCATCGTACTCTGGCATAGAGAGACCTACCTGCTACCTGCTATATGCCTGGGATTGTAGGGCTCATACCTCTTAGATTGTCCAAGCTCCGTAGCTTCTTCCCTTGGGTTCAGGAGCTAAGAAACTGCACCCTGCACCCCGGTTGATTGTAGACTCAGTTGGAGACCTCCCTGAGAATTTGTGATGTAATAAATGTGATATAATATGAAGACAGGTCAGAAAGTCATGGGCAACAGCTATCATTTTTAAAAGTTTTTAGATTTAGTTTACATCATGTGTATGTCTGTATGTATCTGTGTGCATGAATTTATGTGTGTTTGGTGCCCCAGGTGGTCAGAAAAACGTATCTCACCCCTTGGCACCATAGTTACAGGTAATTTTTAGGTGCCTTATAGGTTCTGGGAACTGAACCTGAGTCCTGTGCAAGAGTTCTCAGTGATCATAGCTGCTGGATCATCTCTCCAGCCCTATGGTTCCTTCTTTTCTTTTTTAATTCAAGCAGTGGACATTTTTGTTTTACCCTGTGGAAATCACCTAGTCTATATCTACCTTGGACCTGTTTCTCTGTGACTTTTTATTCTCTCAGAGATTCACCTCTAAGAGCTATTGATTGTTGAGAGAGAGAGAGAGAGAGAGAGAGAGAGAGAGAGAGAGAGAGAGAGAGAGAGAACAGCACAGAAGGCCTTTTCTCAGAGGGAGAGCTGATATCAGCAGGAAGTAGGACCAGGTTTAGATTTCTTAGATAGGATTTCATGTACTTGGGAACACAGGTACAGTGAACCTTTCCAGAGTGACATCAAGATTTCCAGCATGGGTGGCAGTAGTAGTGAGAACTCTGTACCAGTGAAGATACCGATCATTTCTCCTGGTCAACTCTCTGAACCTTATGCTAGCCATCAGAAATGGCACCTGAATCTTTGTAACTATGCATTTTTGATACTGTGCATGCTACTGCTTTCTCACTAATTAGGTATAAAGCTCTCAAAGTACAGGATCCATGCCAGTTTCTTCTGTTTCTTTCCTAGATCCCTTTATTGAGCATAGTAAATTATTACACAGCTCTTCTTTGGACTCCTTTTATTAATTGAAAGGCCAGTATTTCTTTTGTGAACATTGTACAATAAATTCCTTCTAAGACTTAGAGCCTTACGTAAATGTTCTCACTTATAAAAGTGAAATTTATCCTGACAGAGATTGTATGCTATAAATAGACCAGAGTGCTGATTTGGGAGTTGGCATACCCAGATTCAAACCTAAGCTTTTCCATTTACAAACCTGGTGGCTTTGAGTATATTGCTGAACAATTTTTCATCTATAGAATATGTATAACAATATCTACTACATAGAACTGTTGTGATTAGTGATAGGTTTTTTACTATTTGTAAAGTTCTTATTGTAGCACACTGACTATTGTATGGTGGTTACTCAACAAAGTGAAAACCTTCATTCTCATAATTGTAACCTGGTCTCATGGTAATTGCTCTAATCTACAAACTGTATAATGTTTTCAGTATTTCAGTAAACTGTACTTTTCCTCATGATGGTCTCACTCAAACATTCTTAAGTGAGGTTGAAATGGAAGCCTTCAAAGTCTTGAGCCCATGAAGGTAGAAAAATAAAGAACATCATAATTTGTGGATATAGGCTAGGAACATTATTATCATCTACTCTTTAGTATTTTTTACTTCAAGGAAATAGAATGTGAATGTACTTTGAACAATGTAATTATTTCATCCTGCTTTTCTAAGACAGTTGTCTCTCCCTTTTTGCACTTTTGCTCTATCTTTATTTGAACTAGTTTGATTACATTAGCCATGGTTTCTTTCATTGTTTGTGTGTGTTATATTTAAATGGTGTGTGTGTGTGTGTGTGTGTGTGTGTGTGTGTGTGCGTGTGTGTGCGTGTGTGTGCACTTGTGTGTCCAAAGGCCAGAAGAGGACACTGGATGCCATCCTCTGTGACTTTCCTTGTCTTTTTTGAGAGAGAATTTTTTTAATGAAGCTATAGCCAGGGTGTAGAACAGTAAGTCCCAAGATTCCTCCGGTCTCCACCCCCAACAACACTGAAGTTATAGGCATGGGAGCAGCCACATCTGGCTTTTTTTTATGGACCCTGGGAATTTAAACTCAGGTCCTCCTACATGCACAGCAAGCATTCTGATACACTGAGCTATTACTTTCCCCCCTTTTGAGAAATGGTCTTTCTGTGGAACTCAGGGTAGCTTGGGCTTCATGATTTTTCTGCCTCATACCCCTCACCTGCCAAGTGCCATGAATACAGGCATATGTCCCTGGGAACATTTACTTGCTATTGTTTTTTTTTTTTTATTGTGAACTGATACCTTTTAAGGAAGCCACTAGTCTGGGCACGTAAACTGGGCTGTTTTGGATCAGGTAGTTTGTCTTTAATTTATAACATAGTTTTTGAGATGGGAGCCTAGACATGCGTTTTTGAAAATGAGATTTCAAACCTCCCTGAACACATTAAATATATGTGTTAAGTTTTTTTAATTGAATTCTGTCATTGTCTGATGGTATTGTATTGGGGAGGGCTTAGCTTTATAAACTACTTGTCTTTGGTCAGTTAAGCAGAAAAAGAGTCTGTTAAAACAATCCTGGATAGTTCACAATATCTTTGGAAGGGCTAGACAAACAAGCTTTCAGCTAAATTTTAGGAACAGTGCCCAGCACCAAGCTGTAGAACTTGTCTGATGAGAAAATGATCTCTGTTACTAATGACACCGCCCACAAGTCATTGCTACACTTTGTATTTCTGCCAAGAGTTGGATTTTTACCACACTATTTTTACTACCTTGAGTCCTTTGTCAATCTGGTTAATCGGCCCCTTCTGATACCAAATGTGGCTTGCCTGAACTGGTTTCTCATGTTACTCTCTTCTGAGGCAAATATTTTGTAAGCTTCTTGATTGGTGGAATGTGGGTCACCTGCATGCTTCTAACTGCTCAGGATGCTGAAAAACTGAGCTCTGATTCCCATGTTGCCTGTGACAGAAAATATAATGTGGGAATTTCCCTAAATGAAGAAAGATTAATTAAAAGGATATCCTTTGTCCAAAGTTTTAGTTGGATGAATAAATTCTGGAGATCCATTGTATAGCATGGTGACTATAATGAATCGTAATTTATTATACATTTGGAAACTGCTGAGATTTTAAATGTTCTTACTCCCCCCCCCCACGTATGCACACATGTACACACAGGTAACTGTAAGTTAGTTGATGATTAATTAGCTACATTTAAATCATTTCAAATTATACATTATATACATTTTATTTCCAGTTATACTTTATAGGTGGATGAATGAAAAACTATATAGAAGACATTTACTCATTGCCACATATACTGTAAAGATTGCAAAATCCAAGAAAACATGAGCCAAACTGGCAATGCAAATATATGTTAATATTAGGGACTAAACTAGACTTAGCAAACCAACCAAAAGACCTTGTTTCATTGCTTGAGAATTCTGTTTTGACACATTAAATAGGATACAAATATTTTACCTATGCTTGACTACTTTTGCAATGTTTGAGAACCTTAGTTTAAATTATCTTAAATGATGGTATTAAAGCTCAAAGATTGAAAGCTAGCAATTATTTTGGTTGGTGTTGACTTTTTTCTTGCTTTGTTTAATGCTTTAAAAGTAGGCGATTAGACATCAAAACCCATGTATCTCTCTACCTGTTGTGAAATAGGCATTATACAGTAATCAGTAGTAACTTAGTGCTACCTGTTCCACCTTAGACTTGGTTGAATTTTAGTTTTGTGATGTCACACATGAACATAGTATATTTTTTCTTTTGTCCATCTAATTATACACTTACAGGTTATTATCCTTTGGAGACCAGATCATACTATGCAGCCCTGACTGGCATAGGACTAGCTCTGTAGGCCAGGGTGGCCTTCAATTCAGAGATTTTCCTACTTCTGCCTCCAAGTGCTGGAATTAAAGGTGTATATCATCATATCCAGCAAAGACAAATTTTTAAATTGCATGAAAATAAATGCTTAATATTCAGGCAAGTAACTAAATATAAGACTATAATACACAAAACAGTAGCTTTACTTTTTGTCAGCTATAATAAACTAGGGAATGGTCTCAGAAAAATGCTATTTATTATAGCAATAAAAGTTATGAAATCTTAGGAATGCATTGGACCAAAAATAAGCAAGACCAAGAGAAATACAATTTTTAAACTGTATGCTATCTCTATGATAATATTGTAAAGATTCTATTCTGTTTAGATTAATCTATAAATTTAAAGCAGTTCTAATCAGAATTACAAAGTAAGTCTTTATTGTTGCTGTTGTTAAGTTTGATTTCATTTCTCAGGATTAGGGAGAAGAAATTGGCTTATTGGTTAGGAAAAATAAAGTATTAAGAACAGCAAAAAAGTTGATGAGAATATTAAAGTATAGATATTAGGAGATTATATAATTTACAGATATTTTAAAACATAGCTTTCTAGCAGAGGCATAAACTGAGTACCAAGGAAATAGAATACCAAGATAGTAAAAGATTCACATTTAATCTCTTAAACATAGAATAGGAAGAATATTTCAAATCAATGGGGAAAAGGGTTAGCAGTAGAAATTTTGATGACAATTCATTAGAAATCATAACTTTTATTTTGTAATTGGGGACAACTTCTAAAAATCAAAAGAGAAAAGATTTAAAAAGATTAACTGCCAGACATGTGTGTGTGTGTGTATGTGTGTGTGTGTGTGTGTGTGTGTGTGTGTGTGAGAGAGAGAGAGAGAGAGAGAGAGAGAGAGAGAGAGACAAGAGATGAACAGAGAAAATATTTATAAATTGTATAAGAACCATAACATTAATATCCAGGTCTTATTAAAAAAGAAAAAATACTCTCTAAACCCAAGAGATAAAAACAGATCAAAGACAAGAAGGGGGCAATTCAGAAAAGAAATAGTAGCCTTTAAACCTATGCAAATGTGGCCAATGCTGATACAAGATGAAAAAAAAAAACTGATATCCCACCGAAGTTGGCATTGTTATCGTTTTAAGATTTTTTAAGATGAGGTCTTGCTATATAGCCCAGACTGGCTTTGGCTCTTCGGCTCCAATGAACCTCCCACCTCAACATTTCAAGTGTTTGGAACTCAGGTTCTGGAACCACTGTATCCAGATTATTCCTACCATTTAAAATAATTTATTTTACTAACTCCAGATAGGTATGCTGGTGAGCAAATGTTCTAACATTTGGAGTGTAAGTTAATTCATCATTGTGGAGGATAATTAGCACTATCTGTCTGATATTTGGAAACTTTTACCCAGTACTTAGATTTTTGGAAATTTTTCATTCAAAGCATTTGACAAGTGAATGGACACTGGATTTACAGTATTGTGTATACACATGTGCTTACATTTATGTAGATAAACATGAATTTACTTGTAGCAAACTATAATAACAAATGAAAAATCAGAATGCCAATTGTAAACAGGTACAGTCTATGGCATTTGTATTTCTTAGTCATTAAAAAGAGTGATGCAGAGTAGATATGTACATCTGAAGAAATGTTCAGTATTCCAGGGTTGTTTAAGTAAAGCTATAGTAGGAAACAGTTCTATAATGTTAGGGAATTAAACCAGCAGGAGTTTACTTTTTGTTTACAGTTACCAGAAAAAAAAAAACAAAACTAGTGATAGATGCTGACAGATGCTCTGGGCAAAAGTCAAAGTTTTCAGAGTCACAGATCTAGGTACATGATTTTCTGGGCAATATTCTCTTTTGATTATGGATTAGAGTCAGATAGTTTTAAATTGTTTAAAGTTCTTATACTACAGGACATAGGGGGCTCTTTTTGCTTTTAAAATATCAGCTCAATATTCTTACAGCTAGCCTCTATATCAGTATCATCATAAGTTTGAACTACCTTGAAATCTTACTTCTTATATGAATCAAACTTCAATATGAATGAGTTCTAGGTCACAAAAAAGAATGTAGTTTTGCCCCTATTTTTATGTCTTATATATTAGTTCAACCAAAATATATGCAAATGTTATAAAGATAGATTATTTTTATTTATAAGCATGATTATACAATTCTAGAGATTTAAAATTAAATTTTCAGATAGGATGCTTTTTTTTTTGGTTTTTAAATTCTTATCAGATTAACCCCCAAATCTGACCTATTACTTTTTCAATGAAATATTTTTTGAAGATGTTCACATATCTCTACATTTAAACATTTTCCTGTATATCAATTTCTTTTCTTTTGGTTTATGTAAAAAAGGGTTTCTCTCTGTACTCCTGGCTATCCTGGAACTCACTTTGTAGACAAGGCTGGCCTAAAACTCGGATTCTCCTGCTTCTGCCTTCTGAGTGCTGGGATTAAAGGCAAGTACCACCTAGTTTTTCCCATAAACCTTAATTAATTTTATTATTTACTCCTATTAGTTATTTTATGTAAAAATATGGCATTTTATATTCATACATTTATATAATGATTAAATTCATTCCCATTCCCTTCTTTCTAGTTCCTAACCTATCTCTCCCTTTTGTCTACCAACTTCATGTATGTGCTTCCTCCCACTTTCTAGTCTCTACTCTTTCTCTCCCCTCCCCCTCTTTTAGACTCACTGAGTCCATTTAGCATTACCTACTTATTCATGGCCATGTGACCATCTACTATAGCATGGGTAGCCTTTCAGCACCTGCATCCCCAAAGGAAACTCAATCTCCCTCACCCAGCAACCATCAATTGCCAAACGCTCTTAATCTAAGAGTGAGACTTCATGAGCCCCTCCATGATCCATCCTGGGAGGTTGGCTGTCTTGATCTTGTGCATGCAGTCCTAGCTGATGTTAGCTCATTAGTGCAATCTGTGCTATCATGTCTGGCAAATACTGTTTTGCTGTAGATGTCTATTCCTCCTGGCTCTTATATTTTTGTCCCCTTCTCTGCAATGATCCCTTATACTTGAGGGAAGAGAATGTTATATTAGATGTCCCATTTAGACACCAGTACTCCACAGTCTTCTATTCCCTGCATGTTGACCTTTTATTCTCTGCATGAGAATTAATTGCTTCTCTGATGATGGATGAGGGATTCCCTAATCTATGGATATAAAGATAAGAATTTAGGAGGCAGCTTATCACTATATCTGTTTATCTTAATTCCTTTTAATTTTGGTATAAATGAGCCTTTTCCTTAAATAATTCTGCATGCTTTTCATTTATTTATATAATTTTCTTTTGATGCAAAATTTATGTTTGGTGAAACATATAAAATTAAGTATATATTTATTGAGTTTGACATGTGTGTATATCTGTAACTGCTCAACATCCTCTTAAGAAATAAAGAATTATCATTATCCCAGAAATTTCTACATGTCTCATCCCAGTCCATCTCAGTCCATATATCCCACTCAGGAAGCATGCACTGTTCTGATATTTTCTCTTTAGATTTTTTTCTGTTATAGAATTTTATATAAATGGAAATATAAAATATATACTTTTTGTAGCTTATTTCATTCAGCATGACATTTTGCTTTCATTTTTATACTATTTGGTATATCAACTTTTAAAAATCATTACTTTTTGTGTGTGTATGAGTGTATATGTCAGTAAGAGGAAAACTTATAGGAGTTGCTTCTTTCCTTTCATCATGTGAGCTCCAAGGATTGAACTTCAGTTCTCAGGCTTAGTGGCAAGCGTCTGTTAGTAATGGTTTTGCTTTGTTTAATTTTTTTATTTTACAAAAACAAACCTTCTAGACAGTCAGGCATGATGATGTGTGATTGTAATACCAACTCTTGGGAGTGGGGGAGAGGGATCAAAAGTTCAAGGCCACCTATAGGCTACATGCTGAGTTTTAGGCCAGCCTAGGATATATGAGACCATTCTCAAAAATTTAGTAACAACAGTAGCAACAACAAACAATTAACCATTTCAGACCTTTTGGAAAAATGATTGAATTCTTAGTTTTTGTTGCCAAGTCCAAATTGTTGATTTTTTTGCAGTATTGTCAAAATTTCTTCTGCAACCTTGAAATCTCTAAGATATTCTTCTATAAAAATATCTGAATATTAATAATCAGATAATTCAGAGTATTATTAATATCTGAATATGAATCAAATAATATCCTTGATTTCAGCTTTCACTTCAAAAATGCTTTTAGATTTATTTACTTTATTATTTTATGTATATGAGTGCTTTGCCTTCATGTATGTATGTATAGCATGTGCATACCTAGTGCTTGAGGATGGTAGAAGAGGGCATTCAATTTCCTGGGACTGGAGTTATAAGTGGTTATAAGATGTCTGAAGGGGTATGAATTGAATCTCAATCCTCTGCAAGAACAACAAGTGCTCTTAACCAATCACTGAACCAGCTTAAAGTCAGAGTTGACTTTTTTTCATAATACTTTTATTGATTATTTGGGAATTTCACAACATGAGCCCTGCTCATACTCACTTCCCAGTTCTCTTCCAGATCCATATCCTTTTGACCAACCCCCAAAAAGAAGAAAAATTCAATTTGTGTTGTCTATATAATCATTGGAGTATGGTCACACTCTCAGTGCCCAGCCCCTTAAAGCAAACTGAGTCTTTCCCTACCCGTTGTTATAAAATTATAAGAAATGATGCTGTCTTTTACCGCACACTAGGTCCAGGTCCGGCACCATAGTGCACCAAGATATCTGGTAGTTATCTTTATCTTGGTCAGTGAAACTTCTCACCTGCTTTTCTCTATCACATATCACACTGGCTTCTCTCTGAGCCTGGCACCAATCTATCTACCCATCTAGCTCCCAAGACAGGTTGCCACCATGCCAGAAATATACATCCCAATTCCGTGGCGCCCTAGTGTCTCCAGCCACCACACACTCTCTTGAACTTAAATCGCCACATGAAAGAACATACAACACAATAACCTCTGATCTAATTGATAATATATAATTGCCCATCTATACATACAAAGCCCTGTATACATCCATCCCTTAAGAATATTCATAACAACCTGTAAATGTGCAGAGAGGAATCTTAACTTCCACCTCCATGTTCTCTCGGCTGCCTCTCCTTCTGGTTCTAGTCTCCTCCTCTTCCCTAAAACTTTTCTCCTACCCATCCTTCCTTCTCATCCAAAGACAGGCCTCATTCTATCTTGTACCTGCCTTCTCCTGCGTAACAACATCATCCTACACCTACCCACAGCTCTGCCTGAAGCTATCCATTGTGGAGACCTGCACTTCAATATCCTTATCATAATTCTTGAGTTCTCTTCTATGGCTTTCTATTTAGGCTGTTACTGGGGAGATTACCAATCCTTTGGAACTGTTGTAGTATAGATGTTTCTCTTAGGACTGGACTACACAACTCTTCATTTTGATTGGTTGTAGTTTTCTGAAATGGTTTCCGTCAGTTGCAAGGAAAAATTCCTTGAGGAAAGATGAGGACTCTATCTATCTTTAAATACAATGAAAACTATGACAAATATTTTGTATGTAGTCAGGGATTATGCTGATTTAGTAAAGTGGTAGTTGTAGGTTCTCCAAGATCTATGACTTTAATTTCATTAGCTAAGTATTCAGTACAAGGAGTGATTTCTCTCTTACTGAGGTAGCCTGAAGTCCAATAAGGGAGCTGCTGGTTACTATGGAGGCATGCATGCCACACTATTGTATTATTAAGGTTATCATGCCACATTGATCATTGTTGTGGTTCATAGGCATCATAGGGCTGTTGAGTGGTTCCCTTTTTAGGAAGCTTGCATGGCACCTGCTGATGCCATGAAAGCTAGCCCTTAGAGAGGAGTTATTCAGGCCACTGCTCAGGAACTACTAGGTTCTACTTCTGAAGTGCATAGTATCTTTAGCAATAGGGACTTACCGTCCACCTCTGGGGAGAAACCAAGGGCAATTGGTACAGTCTATATTAATGAGTCATGATGATATGTAGCAAAGGAATTTTCTTTCAAGACATTTGGCTGTCAATTTCATAAACACTATTTCTATGTTTTTTAAAGGTTAATTGAATTTTGATGGCTTGGGTTGAATTTGTGTATTTGAGGACAGAATTTGAGTCAATATGAAATAGAAACTTTTGATTATGAATATAGTATATATGTTTTATAATATTTTAGTTTTGCTGCTATTATAATTTTATTTAAAATTTGGATTTTCTAGTTGAGGTTTTTGCTGGTGTGTTCAAATGCTATTGATTTTAAAATATTGGTCTTTATTTTCTTTTTTGAGTTCATGGATTCTGTAGTTTATTTTAGGTGCTAATTTGAGACATAGTGTAAAATATATGCCTCTTTCTAATCCTTATGCATTATTTCCTATTATATTGGCTAGTGTCTGCAATGCAACACTTAAGAATATTTTCCTAACTTTACAGGAACACAGACAATGTTTCATTACTGAGTGCTTGCCTTGTATGAATTTTTGGTAGATACAGATTTTATGTCAGATTTTCATATATTTGCAGATAAAGACAGGCCTGTATTTCTTGTTTTCTTATACAGTTTTGCTTCATTCTGATGACAATGCTTTGTAATAGCTTGGTAAAGTCAGTTTCAGAATATCTATTCTAGGTTTCTTAGAGCAGTTTGTAAAAGTTAGGTATTTGTCAGTTTTTGAAGGTTTATCGTAAAGCCTGTCAAAACCATATGGTATTCCCTTTATCAGAGGGTAGGTTACTAATGATCCACTCTGTGAGTGGGGTTACATCTTTACTTCAGCTTTCTATTTCTTTTCTTGAGAGTATTTGGGAAATTATGTAGCTTTCAGAAGCATCTATTTGTTACAGTTATCTTTTAAACCCTTTTACTGTTGATATGTGCTTCTTGTTTTTAAATCAATTTTAAACTTATATTCTTTAAAATGTTGTTCTTTATTTCATTCATTCCTACTGTTGTTGTTGTTGTTGTTATCATTATTATTATTATAGCCTAAGACCTTATACTCTTTTCTTTCTTTTCTTATTTACATAATTATTTTTTAAATCTTTTATCTTAGAATAGTGAGTAATTTTTTTTTCAGGGATTTGTTGTTGTTACTTTTTCTAAGACAAGGGCTCACTCTTAGTCCAGGCTGGTTTGGAATTCACTGTGTAAACTAGGCTATCCTTAGACTGGTTTGTTGTGAATCCCCTGCCTCAGTCTTCAGGGTGTTGAGATCATAGATATGTGCCATCACACACAGATTTGGTTTTTGTATTTACTGATTTTTAATGTTTTCTAAGAATCCACTTAAGATTTTAATTTCCCTTTTAAGTACTCCATTAGCATTTATACACTGAACATTTGTCATAAATATTCTCTAGTACCTTGGTCAGTTAATGAAAGAGAATTTTGTACTTTCTAAATGTGTATGAGATTTGCTTTTAGTTCTTGATTTCCCTTTTATGATATTTAGTTTGAAAACATGTTTTTATGATATTAATTCATCATATTTATCAAAAGTCCTTATTTTCTGAAATGCATTTCTTTTTCTCTTTTTATCTTTGAGTAATTCTGAATTTACAGTTCTTTTGCTTTGACTTTTTGAAGATTCTGCTGTACCATCTTCCTGCATCATGAACATTTGTCTATGACTGGTTCATATAAATGCTTCATTGTTGCCATTTGACCTCTTTTGTCTGGTTGCCATTTTAATGTCTTTAGCTTTCTGTGGTTTAATTAGAATATATCTTGGGCCTATTTTACATTCAATTTTTATATTTTTGAGACATGGTCTTATGTGTAACTCTACATCTAGAGTGCTGGGAATAAAGGTAGATGCCACCATGCCTGGCTTGATACCATTTTTTTTTTCTCTTTTTTCGGAGCTGGGAACTGAACCCAGGGCCTTGCGCTTGCTAGGCAAGCGCTCTACCACTGTGCTAAATCCCCAACCCCTTGATACTATTTTTATTGGATATTTTATTTATTTATATTTCAAATGTTATCTTTTTCTGGGTTTCCCCTTCGGAAATCCCCTATCCTATGCTCCTCCCCCTGCTTCTATGAGGGTACTCACCCACCCACCACCCACTCCCACCTCACTGCCCTGAAATTCTCCTACACTGGGGCATGAGCCTTCACAGGACGAAGGGCCTCCCCTCCCATCAATGCCAGATAAGGCCATCCTCTGCTACATATGCAGCTGGAGCCATGGGTCCCTCCATCTGTACTCTTTGGTTGGTGGTTTAGTCCCTGGGAGCTTTGGGGATTCTGGTTGGTTGATATTGTCGTTCTTCTTATGGGGTAGCAAACTCCTTCAGCTCCTTCAGTCTTTCTCAAACTCCTCCTTTAGGGACCCCGTTCTCAGTTCAATGTTTTGCTGATAGCATTCGCCTCTGTATTTGTGAGGCTCTGGCAGAGCCTCTCAGAAGAAAGCTATATCAGGCTTTTGTCAGCAAGCGCTTCTTGGCATCAGCAATATTGTCTGGGTTTGGTGTCTGTATATGGGATGGATCCCCGGGTGGGACAGTCTTTGGATGGCTTTTCTTTCAGTCTCTGCTACACAGTTTGTCCCCATATTTCCTTTAGACAGGAGCAATTTTAGGTAACCCCATCCCTCAATCTGGGGCCTTGCCTAACCTCTGGATATGGTCTCTACAGATTCACTCTCCCCTTTTTGGGGTATTTTGACTAATGTGATCCATGTTGGGTCCTGGGAAACTGTTGTGTCCGTGGCATCTGGGACTTTCTAGTGGCTACTCTCAGAGCCCCATTTCCTTGCTATATACCTCTGTTCAAATTCCTGACCCTCTGGGCCATCCCCATTTCCTCCTATACCTGATCCTTACTTCTTTTTCCCCTCCCCCTCTTCTCTTCTTCCCAAGTACTTCCCACCCTCTACCTTCTGTGAGTATTTTGTTACCCTTCTAAGAAGGACTGAAGCATCTACCCTTTGGTCTTCCTCCTTCTTGAGCTTCATGTGGTCTGTGGATTGTATCATGGGTATTCTGAACTTTTAGGCTAATATCCACTTATCAGTGAGGGCATACCATGTGTTTGCTTTTGTGACTGGGTTATCTCACTTAGGATAATATTTTCTAGTTTCATCTATTTGCCTAAGAATTTAATGTAGGCATTGTTTTTAATAGCACATTTCCTGTATCTATTCCACTGTTGAAGGGCATCTGGGTTCTTTCCAGCTTCTAGCTATTATAAGTAAGACTGCTATGAACATAGTGGAGCATGTGTCCTTCTCATATGTTGGAGCATCTTTTGGGTATATGCCCAGAAGTAGTATAGCTGGGTCGTCAGGTAGTACTATGTCCAATTTTCTGAAGAACTGCCAGACTGATTTCCAAAATGTTTGTACCAGCTTGCAATCTGACCAGCAATGGAGAAGTGTTCCTCTTTCTCCACATTCTCACCAGCATCTGCTCTCACCTGAGTTTTTGGTCTTAGCCATTCTGCCTGATGTGAGGTGGAATCTCAGGGTTATTTTGATTTGCATTCCCCTGATGTCTAAGGATGTTGAACATTTCTTTTGGTGCTTCTCAGTCATTCGACATTCCTCAGCTCTGAATTCTTTGTTTAGCTCTGTACCCCATTTTTTAATAGGGTTATTGGACACTTTCAGTCTAACTTCTTGAGTTCTTTGTATACATTGTGTATTAGCTCTCTATCAGATGTAGGATTGATAAAGACCTTTTCCTAATCTCTTGGTTGCCGTTTTGTCTTAATAGCATTGTCCTTTGCCTTACAGAAGCTTTGCAATTTAATAAGGTCCTATTTCTCAATTCTTGATCTTAGAGCATACACCATTGGTTTTCTGTTCAGGAAATTTTCCCCAGTGCCCATGTGTTCCAGGCACTTCCCCAGTTTTCTTCTAATAGTTTGAGTATATTTGGTTTTATGTGGAAGTCTTTGATCCACTTGGACTTGAACAAGAAGATAAGAATAGATTGATTAATCCATGTCATATATCCCTTCAAAGAGCTTCTCTCTTTTATTTTCTGACTTGCTTCTCAAGCTGTCACTCTTTCATCATTGCTTTAACTTCTCTATGTCCATGCGTTTATTCATATACTTTTCCCTTCTGTGCTACACTCCCGGTGACTTCTTGAAATCTTTCACGTAGTTCCCCGTTTCAGTGGCTGTGCTTTCTCAGTCTTTAAGTGTAATTCACTCTGTCATCTGTCTCTTGTCCACCTGCTGTCATCACAGGCTAGGAAAGTTTCTGGTCTGTTGCATGACACTTTTCACTTTTTTTCTCCTTTTTTTTTTTGAGTTTTCATTTTACATTTGTGAGCATTTTTCCTGCACATGTGTCTGTGCACAACATGTGTACAGTGCTCAAGGATGCCTGAAGACATCACATCCTCTGGAACTGGGGTGCTGGGAACCAAACCAGGATCACGTGAAAAAGCAGCATGTACTTTTCAAGCACTGGGCCATCCTTCTGTTACTTCATTCTTTCTGCATGTCTTCTCTGTCTTATATTTTCAATAAGTTTAAGAGCATAGTGTTATGGGTACTGCTGACTTTCCTTCTTTTGGCCTCCACTTCTGGATCCTAACTATGCTCTTGCATCTGCTGACTCTTACTCATGAAGGTTTGTTGCCTTTTATAAGCTCATCTGAAACTACTTTATTCTTCCACTGGGGTGGTCTTGTTGCTTGGGTTAGCTCTACAAGAGAAATTCTTAAAAGCCTTTTATTTTGAACTATGTAGATTCACAGAAATGTTTCCAAAATACTGTAGAGAACTTCCATGTACCCTTTCCCAAACTTCCCCTAATATTAACATCTTAAATGACATAATTATCAAAACAAGGAAATTAACTTTCGGATAATACTATAAACCAAAATCCTTATTTGAAAATCACTGCAGCCCCACGCCCCCAACTGAAGTCCTTTTTTTCCCTTTCTGTTCCAAGATCCTTTCCAGGGTCCCACTCTGTATTTAGTCATTGTTTATTCTTAGGATTCTGCCGGCTGTAACAACTATCCAGCCTTTCCTTGTTTTATTTTTATGACACTATGCTGCATGACACTATTCCTGGGGAGATGTGAATTACTGTCTACTCACCCCAGACAGCAAACCAACACCAGACAAAAATTTAGATAGACCACTGAAGCCGAAGCTTTATTGGGTTACTTATAGGAATACATGGGTAGGGGTCTAGTTATAGGAGCAGAAATGACTCACAGAAAGCTGTATTACCAAAGCACACTCAGCACTGGGGACAGTTCATGAAAGTTGGAAGCCTGGTGTGCCTTACAAAACCTGTTGATAGTTCATTTACTTTGAGCCTCTTCCAAACAACTCAGCTCTTCTCTGCTCCTTCCAGGAAGCTTGGGTTACTAACTGTCTTTCAGCAGTCTTTACTGAATAGGGAGTCTGGTCAGTGTCAGGGCCTTCCTGAAGTAATTTTGGTTGTTTACTTCCTGAGCTTAAGGAGTTTTCCTACAGGATGGAATGTTTCACCTCCTTAGGTCAGGATTTACCTCCTTGTAAACATTCTGTGTTAATGAGCTTCCCTCTAAGATGAAAGGTTTTAAATTTGGAAGAAACTGCTGCCTAGCGCCTTGACCCTAATGTTGCTCAATTTAGAGTAGAATATTTTCCTATGGTTAGACTGAGATTAAACCACAGAAATGAAGTTTTCTCATTTTCAGTATGTCAAAGAGTTCCTGGTATCAATCAATGAGTATCTTAACTACTGGTGATATTGAACTTGATCACTTGAGTAAGGTATTGTCTGCCAAATTTCTTCATTGTAAAATGACCATCTTTCTTATCATTCTCTTTGTGGCTAATAAATACCTCAAAACACCTACTTGGAAACTATACAAATCTCATATATCCTCAAAAACACCAAATTTTCGTATCCAGAAGGAGAATTTTCAAAGTGGCTTTGCTTTTGCCTCTCTAACCTTATGTATACACTGGTTAGATTTCAACTTAATTTTGTTATTACTTTATTGTCATGGAGTGTTACTCAATAGTGTTTAAGAACAAATTAATACTCCAAATTCTGAATATCCAAAATAATGGCTTAGAGTTCTAGCAGATTGTGTATTTTTGTACATATATATTATATAAAAGCTATATGCTTGAATGAGTGTGTGTGTGTGTGTATGTGTGTGTGTGTGTGTGTGTGTGTGTATTTTACATGCACAGACTTAGCCAAAAATACTCCACTCTTAGCCTTATAGACCAGTGAGTACAGCTTACTAATACTTCTATGCCATATTTGACTGCAATCATAATCCTTTGTAGTACTAGATTTCCACACAGATTCCATATGTAGAGGTTAAGAATTTTATTCTCCATGCCTAAAGGCCTTTCCTTACATGCCTGAGTGACTATTGAGACAGAAGCTCTTATATTTAGGGGTTTGGCTCGACATCTGGCCCTAGCTGCTACTTGTTAAGTTGCTCATTTTCTTCTCTGGCTATCAAATCCCTTTTTGCTTTAATGCCTAGGGTGATTCCTGTTTTATTTTCAAACTCAACTATGAGTTTGATTGTTGCCTATTCTATAATTTTTCTAAACACAATCTCCAATACTCTCTAAAATTACACCTGAGAATATACTGACTAGACACATTATTCTTAGGTTTTAGCATATTATTATTAGCATGGATGCTAAAGTGGAATTAGTAGTGATCATATAGACCTAGTTAAAATGAGTTCCCCTATTTAAAAGTCATAATCATTCTCAGGCATTTTTCTTTCTCTTTAAAAAAGACTTCATTTTTATCAACTTGGGTTTTATGGGATGACAGGAAAAATACTTGGCATGTTAGAGTAAATAAACCATATAACATTGTACCAAAACAGATAGTGTTTTTCTTCTTTCTAAAGAGTGGAAAAAGGATCAGCCTTTTTTACAGTGCGCTGTACATGGACATACATTTATATTATGTTTATTTCTTTTTTTCCATGATTATGTTCTTGTGGGAGTGGGTAAATCATTAACAGTGTAATTACTACTTTATCCAGCAGTACAAACATGGTAGTGGTCTGTTTTCTAAATGAAGTGTCTGTGATTTAAAAGCAAGGGAGCTATGTGACCACATAGTTGCTAGCAAATGACCCTGTTAGTGCCACCCATGCTCCTTCTTTAATTGGAGTCCAACTTATGCTTTAAAAGATTGAAACAGTAAGCAAAGGCTAATTGTAGTTCCTCAGACAGAGAATTATGATGTAAAATAGAGGGTATAAAACATGAGGCTATTTAGAGCAGGAGGGCCACCTTAGGGCAGGATCTGCTTGGCCACCTTATATGCAAGTTAAGTTTTGCAGTCAAAGGTACTGGGATGGCATGCTTCATAGTGTTGTATTGAACCATGGATGTTTATGAGTTATGCATAGTAAAGCTCCTAGTGGGTGAGAGGTTCAGAGTTGAGTGTACTCTCCTTGAGAGGTTTCAGTTTATCTGTGGTCTTAGACTACTTGTTTGGGGCTTCAAGTCTTTTTTTTTTTCCACAGTATTTTGGAGTGGGTATCTCTCTGGTGGTACAGTATGAATTGTTTTCACTCACTTAATATTTGCAATTCTATTTGTATATTTGTATATGCATTTGCATGTGCAGGTACGTGTGTTTATGTATGATGTAAACATGTAAATATGCTGATGTACATTGTGTGTGTCCATTTGGAAAGCTCAGTAGGGCATTGTTTCTTTCTGTCTTTAGACAGTCTCTCA
Organism: Rattus rattus; assembly: GCF_011064425.1. Lineage (NCBI taxonomy): Eukaryota > Metazoa > Chordata > Mammalia > Rodentia > Muridae > Rattus > Rattus rattus. The sequence goes on along the minus strand of NC_046172.1, from coordinate 4,760,016 downwards.
CTGAACCTGAAGGTTATTATTTTGGCAGTTTATTCTATTAACTCTACTACTGACACTTATAAAAATAGCTAGTAGTAGCTGATAGTTATAAGTATAACTAATTCTTTACTATATGACAAACACTGTAGAATGCTTATACATATTAGTGTATATTCATTCTATATAGCACTCTAACAAAACTGGTATAGTATAACCTATTTTGAGGCTAAGCAAACTAAGAAGACAGAAAGTTTAGGGTGCTAGCCACCATCACATTCAGTTATAAACCTTGAATTTGTAATTGCAGTTTAGCAATTGCATCATATGCTGAAGTTTAGATCATTCTAGCTAAGGTTCTTATTTGTAGTGCCTTAGATTCTCCATCTGTGAAATGAAAGGTTACTGAACCCATTATTCGAATTAACGTATATGTGAAGTACCAAGTTATTGGTTTTGTTCACTTTTCCTTTCCATTGGTCACATGGAAGTTACACTGTAGATGTAGAAACCATAAGATCTCTGCTTGTTACCATTTAGCTTATGTCTGTGTTTTAAGAGGCTGCTGTTTAAAAATGGGGCTAAACGGGCTAGGAATTTTACAAATCTGTAAGTATATAACTCTTCCACTTTTCTTTTCTTGTTATTATTGATTTTTAAATTTATTTTGTATTTTGCCTTTTTTTGAGATACTTATTTATTTTTTATTTTATGTGTATATTATGAATATTTACATGTACCTATGTAGGAATGTACCATGTGCATGCCTGGTACCCATGGAAGCCAAAAGAAGGTTCTCTTTAGAAGTAGGGTTATTGATGGTTGTAAGCCACTGTGTGGGTGCTAAGAACTGAATGCAAGTCCTCTACAACAACAGCTAGTGCTTTTAACTATTGTGCCATTTCTGCAGCTCTTATTTTGTTTTGTTTTAAAATTAATGTGTTACAAGTAAGTAGGCAGTTTTATATCATAAAACAGATACATACGTAATGAAAATAAAATGGGATAGAGTGATGACTCAAGGGTTAAGAACACTTGATGGTCAAGCAGAGGACTCAGGTTCTATTCCGAGTACCCACATAACAGCATAATAGCAGTCTATAGCTACAGACTCATGTCTGTAACTAATATAACTAATGGACCCAACTAATGTAACTTTGCTTCATATGGGGATCTGATACGCTTCTGGCCTTCACAAGCACAAAGCATGCACATGGTGTACCTACCAGCATACAGATAAAATACTCATATCCATAAAATGAGATGAAATGAAATAGAAAGATTCTTATAACAATTTTAAAGAAATATGAATGAAACTAGGAAACAACAATGGATTCAGAAATGGACTGGTGCACAGAGTGTATAGACTCTAAAAATCACTGTTGCTAGTTGCCAGTGAGCCATAGCTTGGGCTCTGAGCATCTTAGGTAGTAGTGTGAAATAGGAGACTGAGAGTACTTACATGATACCTGAGGTTTCTGAAGCAACAATAAGTGGCTGAGGATAAAGAATTCTAATGCAGGATTGAAGCAAAATAGTCTCCTCAGAGCACTCAAAGAGATAGATGGTATACTAATGGTTATTTTAATAGCTTGCCTGCTAGATATGTAAGGATGTGCTCCTATTGGCTATTTCTTATCACTTTGAAAAAAAAAAAGGCTTCTTAGAAGAATTCTCCTCAATCAAAGCAGTTCTGCTAGAAGCAGCATGTGTCATAACCCAGCCTCTCAATTCCCTGAGGTTGAAGAATGCAGAGTAGGGGTGTGTAGAATGAATCAAGCAGTCATAGCCACAATTCCAATGTGTAACAAATGATCTCAAAGCATCAGTGTTGTGCCAGATATGTGTTCTCTTAGTGTACAGGTCTTTGGGTTGGCTGGGTGTCCGTTGGTTTGAATTGGGCTTAGCTAATGTCACTTTGTTTTATATGGTCCTAATGTATGAGAACCAACTGCAAGATTATATGAGACCAAAGAAAAAGAATGACTTATCCAGGATTGCCAAGTGCAATTTATTGGGGGACTTGGATACAGGAAGATGTCTTATGCAGCAGCATGACAGGTAGATCCCTGCATTATGACTTAGTAGAAGGGGGCTTAAATAAATGCCCAGGACAAAAGTGACTTCATCCAAACCAGAATGTACCTGGTTTATCTCAAGCTCGTGTCTTAGATGTCAGGCATATTTGTGGTGCTGCAGTCTGGGTCGTAAAGCTCCTCATACCACTCTAATAATTATGTCTATTTATAGTGTGCTGGGAAACACTGTGGGGGAAAACAGACTAGGGCTGCTCAGAGGCAGTCGTGGGAGTTATGCTCAAGATGGCTTTAGCTGGGTCCTGCTGAACCCCTCTACTATCACTATCCTCTGAGGAGTGGCAGGTTCATAGACAGGGATTCTTGTGAGCCAAAAGTGCCATCAGAGAATGAAAAACATGGATGCCTTCTTGAAGACTCAAGCATACTTCCAGTTGAATGTTCTTCTATCGACCAAAATGTATCCCATGACCAATGAATTTCATTGTCAAGATGAAGGAACAAAATTGTGCCCCTTTATAGGTTAGGACATCACATATAGACAAGGGCAAAGATATATGGAGAGTGAAGTATTGAGTGGAGTGATGAAATATATCACAGAAAACTGGAAATGACTGTAGAAAGGTTCATCACGACCTCCCATAGACACACACATACCAATAGGCACAGATTTCTGCTGCTGTTTTGAAGGTTCAGTTTGCCTCTGCAGTAGCTTTGGTATCAGGAAGCTATCTCATAGTTAGTCATTATTGCAAGAAATAGACTTTATGAAAATTGCAGAGTCTGAATGACAATTCTGTGGTTTGGGAAGAACTATGGGAGTACATTTGCCATACTTTTGGGAATATGTCTGGGCCCTGAAATGGGAAAGAAAGCTATGACTGACCACCGGATGCCCTGTTTTATTTTATTTTAATTCACTCATATGTGGTTTTATTTTCTTTTTTTAAATTTTATATTTTCTCCATCTTATTAAATTGGGCATTTCTTGTTACATTTCAATTGTTATTCCTTTCGGTTTCTGGCAACATCCACCTATCTTCCCCTCCCTCTTCTATATGGGTGTTCCTCCCATCCTCCTTCCACACTGTCCTCCCCAACAATCCATTCACTGGGGTTCATTATTGGTTCAAGGAGGACCAAGGGCTTCCTTCCACTGCTGATCTTACTAGGCTATTCATTGCTACCTATGAGGTTGGAGCCAGGGTCAGTCCATGTGTATAGTCTTTGGGTAGTGGCTAAGTCCCTGGTAGTTCTGGTTCTTGGCATTGTTGTTCATAAGGGGTCTCCAGCCCCTTCAAGCTCTTCCAGTACTTTCTCTAATTCCTTCAACGGAAGTCCTATTCTCAGTTCAGTGGTTTGCTGCTGGCATTCGCCTCTGTGTTTGCTGTATTCTGGCTGTGTCTCTCAGGAGAGATCTACATCTGGCTCCTGTCAGCCTGCAGTTCTTTTTTTCATCCATCTTGTCTAATTGGGTGGCTGTATATGTATGGTCCACTTGTGGGGCAGGCTCTGAATGGGTGTTCCCTCTGTGTCTGTTTTAATCTTTGCCTCTCTATTCCCTGCCAAGGGTATTCTTGTTCCCCCTTTTAAAGAAGGAGTGAAGCATTCACATTTTGATAATCCTATCTTGAGTTTCATGTGTTCTATGCATCTAGGGTAATACAAGCATTTGGGCTAATAGCCACTTATCAATGAGTGCATACCATGTGTGTTTTTCTGTGATTGGTTACCTCAGTCAGGATGATATTTTCTAGTTCCATCCATTTGCCTATGAATTTCATGAAGTCATTTTTTTTGATAGTTGAGTAGTATGCCATAGTGTAGATGTACTACATTTTCAGTATCCACTCCTCTGTTGAAAGGCATCTGGGTTCTTTCTAGCTCCTGGCTATTATAAATAAGGCTGCTATAAACTTAGTGGAACATGTGTCTTTGTTATTTGTTAGAGCATCTTTTGGGTATATGCCCAAGAGAGGTAGAGCTGGGTCCTCAGGTAGTTCAATGTCCAATTTTCTGAGGAACCTCCAGACTGATTTCCAGAATGATTTTACCAGTCTGCAATCCCACAAACAATAGAGGAGTGTTCCTCTTTCTCCACATCCTTGCCAGCATTTGCTGTCACCTGAGTTTTTTTATCTTAGCCATTCTCACTGGTGTGAGGTGAAATCTCCGGGTTGTTTTGATTTGCATTTCCCTTATGACTAACGATGTTGAACATTTCTTTAGGTGTTTCTCAGCCATTCGGCATTCCTCAGCTGTGAATTCTCTGTTTAGCTCTGAACCCCATTTTTTAATAGGGTTATTTGCCTCCCTGCTGTCTAACTTCTTCAGTTCTTTGTATATTTTTGATATAAGCCCTCTATCTGTTGTAGGATTGGTAAAGATCTTTTTCCCAATCTGTTGGTTGCCGCTTTGTCCTAGCCATGCAGTGTCCTTTTGCCTTACAGAAGCTTTGCAGTTTTATGAGATCCATTTGTGGATTCTTGATCTTAGAGCATAAGCCATTGGTGTTTTGTTCAGAAATTTTTTCCAGTGCCCATGTGTGTTCGAGATGCCCTAGTTTTTTCTTCTATTAGTTTTGAATGTATCTGGTTTGATGTGGAGGTCCTTGATCCACTTGGACTTCAGCTTTGTACAGGGTGATAAGCATGGATCGATCTGCATTCTTCTACATGTTGACCTCCAGTTGAACCAGCACCATTTGCTGAAAATGCTATCTTTTTTCCATTGAATGGTTTTGGCTCCTTTGTCAAAAATCAGGTGCCCATAGGTGTGTGGGTTCATTTCTGGGTCTTCAATTCTATTCCATTGGTCTATCTGTCTGTCTCTGTACCAATACTATGCAGTTTTTATCACTATTGCTCTGTAATATTGCTTGAGTTCAGGGATAGTGATTCCCCCTGAAGTCCTTTTATTGTTGAGAATAGTTTTAGCTATCCTGGGTTTTTTGTTATTCCAGATGAATTTGCAAATTTTTCTATCTAACTCTTTGAAGAATTGGATTGGTATTTTGATGGGGATTGCATTGAATCTGTAGATCGTTTTTGGTAAAATGGCCATTTTTACTATATTAATCCTGCCAATCCATGAGCATGGGAGATCTTTCCATCTTCTGAGGTCTTCTTCAATTTCTTTTCAGAGTCTTGAAGTTCTCATTGTATAGATCTTTTTACTTGCTTGGTTAAAGTCACGCGAGGTACTTTATATTGTTTCCAGTCTATTATGAAGGTCCTTCGTTCCCTAATTTCTTTCTCGGTTTGTTTCTCTTTTTGTAGAAGAAGGCTACTGATTTATTTGAGTTAATTTTATACACAGCCAGTTTGCTGAAGTTGTTTATCAGCTTTAGTAATTCTCTAGTGGAACTTTTGGGGTCACTTAAATATACTATCATATCATCTGCAAATAGCGATATTTTGACTTCTTCTTTTTTTTTTTTTTTTTTGGTTCTTTTTTTTTCAGGGTTTGACTTCTTAATCTGTATCCCTTGATTTCCTTTTGTTGTCTGATTGCTCTGGCTAGAACTTCAAGAACTATATTGAATAAGTAGGGAGAGAGTGGGCAGCCTTGTCTAGTCCCTGATTTTAGTGGGATTGCTTCAAGTTTTCTCCATTTAGTTTAATGTTAGCAACTGGTTTGCTGTATATGGCGTTTACTATGTTTAGGTATGGGCCTTGAATTCCTATTCTTTCCAGGACTTTTATCATGAAGGGGTGTTGAATTTTGTCAAATGCTTTCTCAGCATCTAATGAAATGATATTGTTCTTTCAGTTTTTTTATATAATGGATCACGTTGATGGTTTTCCGTGATATTAAACCATCCCTGCATGCCTGGGATGAACTACTCAATCATGGTGGATGATTGTTTTGATGTGCTCTTGGATTCGGTTTGCCAGAATTATATTGAGTATTTTTGCGTCAATATTCATAAGGGAAATTGGTCTGAAGTTCTCTTTCTTTGTTGGGTCTTTGTGTGGTTTAGGTATAAGAGTCATTGTGGCTTCATAGAAGGAGTTCGGTAGTGCTCCATCTGTTTCAATTTTGTGGAATAGTTTGGATAGTATTGGTATGAGGTCTTCTATGAAGGTCTGATAGAATTCTGCACTAAACCCGTCTGGACCTGGGCTCTTTTTGGTTGGAAGACCTTTAATGACTGCTTCTACTTCCTTAGGAGTTATGGGGTTGTTTAATTGGTTTATCTGTTCCTGATTTAACTTCGGTACCTGGTATCTGTCTAGGAAAATGTCCATTTCCTGCAGATTTTCAAGTTTTGTTGAATATAGGCTTTTATAGTAAGAGCTGATGATTTTTTGAATTTCCTCTGAATCTGTAGTTATGTCTCCCTTTTCATTTCTGATTTTGTTAATTTGGACACACTCTCTGTGTCCTCTCGTTAGTCTGGCTAAGGGTTTATCTATCTTGTTGATTTTCTCAAAGAACCAACTTTTGGTTCTGTTGATTCTTTCTATGGTCCTTTTTGTTTCTACTTGGCTGATTTCAGCTCTGAGTTTGATTATTTCCTGCCTTCTACTCCCTCCTGGGTGTATTCTGTTTCTTTTTTGTTCTAAACTTTTAAGTGTGCTATCAATGGGCTACTGATATATATGGTCTCCAGTTTCTTTCTGCAGTGGCACTCAGAGCTATAGAGTTTTTTCCTCTTAGCATAGCTTTCATTGTGTCCCATAAGTTTGGGTATGTTGTACCTTCATTTTCATTAAATTCTAAAAAGTCTTTAATTTCTTTCTTTATTTCTTCCTTGACCAGGTTATCATTGAGTAGAGCATTATTCAACTTCCACGTATATGTGGGCGTTCTTCCCTTATTGTTATTGAACACCAACTTTAGGCCACAGTGATCTGATAAAATACATCAGATTATTGCAATTTTCTTATATATGTTGAAGCTTTTATGTCTGATTCCATGGTCAATTTTGGAGAAAGGTACCATGAGGCCTGAGAAGAATGTAAATCCTTTTTTTAGTTTAGATTGTTCTATAAATATCTGTTAAGTCCATTTCGTTCATGAGTTCTTTTAGTCTGTCTACGTCTCTGTTTAATTTCTGTTTCCTGCTCCTGTGCCCTTACCCAAGGGAACCCAGAGGCCATATACAGTTTCCTCTTGGGCCAGGGATGTGGGCAGGGGTGGCCATGTTTGTGGTCTCTTCAGCTCTGCAGTCTCAGGAGTGCCCACCTGTCTCAGTGGTGAGCTCTCTCTCCCCCCTTTGTTCTTTCTTTATTGCTTCTATTTCCATTTTTAATTCCTTCACCTGTTTGATTGTGTTTTCCTGGAATTCCTTCAGGGATTTTTGCATTTCCTCTCTATAGGCTTCTGCTTGTTTATTTGTGTTTTCCTGCATTTCTCTAAAAGAGTTCTTTATGTCTTTCTTATAGTCCTCCATCATCATGATCAAATGTGATTTAAAATGTAGATCTTTCTTTTCTGCTGTGTTTGGATATTCAGTGTTTGCTTTGGTCAGAGAATTGGGCTCCGATGATGCCATGTAGTCTTGGTTTCTGTTGCTTGGGTTCCTGTGCTTGCCTCTTGCCATCACGTTGTCCCTGGTGTTACCTTGTTCTGCTATTTCTGACAGTGGTTAGACCGTTCTATAGGCCTGTGTGTCAGGAGTGCTGTAGACCTGTTTTCCTGTTTTCTTTCAGCCAGTTATGGGGACAGTGTGTTCTGCTTTCGTGTGTGTAGTTTTTCCTATCTACAGGTCTTCAGATGTTCCTGTGGGCCTGTGTCTTGAGTTCACCAGGCAGGTCGCTTGGAGCTGGAAGGTTTGTCTTACCTGTGGTCCCAAGGCTCAAGTCTGCTCGTGGGGTGTTGCCTGAGTTCAACAGGCAGGTCGCTTGGAACTGAAAAGTTGGTCTTACCTCTGGTCTCGTGCCTGAAGTTGCTTCTCAGAGCCAAGTTTCAGCTCTCTGTGAGGGCCGCAACCAGAAGGGCCTGCCCTGCCTTTGCTTGGGACCCTCTGAACAGGGGGCCCATATGGTGCTAGGTGTTTTCCTCTAGAGTCAGAAATGTGGGCAGAGTGTAGTCTCCTCTGGCTTCCCGGGCATGTCTGCCCCTCTGAAAGTCTACCTCTCTCTCCCAAGGGATTTGGGTGCAGGGAGCTGTTTGACCGGGTCCCTTCAGATCCGGGCCCTGTCTGGACCACAGCATTGAGTGTCCCTATCTACCGTTTCCCAGAGGCCGTATACAGTTTCTTCTTGGGCCTGGGATGTGGGCAGGGGTGGGCAGTACTGGTGGTCTCTCCTGCCCTGCAGTCTCAGGCCCACCTGTCTGGGCGATGTGCTGTCTCTCCCTCGGGGTTTTGGAGCAGGGAGCTGTGGGCCGGGATCAGCTACATTATGGCCCCAGCTAGAAACTAGAAGTGTCTGGTCCCGGAGGAATTTTGCCTTTGTGTGTCCTGAGTCCACCAGGCAGGTCACTTGGTGCAGAAAGTTGGTCTTACCTCTGGTCTTGTGCCTAGAGTCACTTCTCAGAGCCAAGTTTCACCTCTCTGTGAGGTCAGCAACCAGAACTTTTTTTTTATTATTTTCTAGTTAGAAAAATTAATATTTGATCCCAATACTCAGGGAACAGTGCCAACTCAGCCAGGGATTTATGGTGTGGCCTTGTCCAAAAGCAAATAGGTGTGTGTGTGTGTGTGTGTGTGTGTGTGTGTGTGTGTGTGTGTGTGTACACGCATTTGCGTGTGTGTCTGTCTGTCTGTCTGTGTCTGTGTCTGTGTCTGTACATATGTGCCATAGCTTGAATTCAGCGTACAGAGGATAAGTTTTAGGAGTTAGTTTTCTTCTACTGTTCCATCTAAAGAGTGAACCCAGATTGTCAGGCTTGCACAGTAAGTTCTTCTGCCAGCTGAGTCCTCTTACAAGAACTTTTCTTTATTCCTTTTTATAAGTAAAAATATGAAATACTAATAAGTAACCATTTGTTTTTTATTTGATAGAGAGCCATGTATGCTTTAGAGAGGATGCTAGTGGCATATGAACGGCTTCTTTTACTTTTAGAATTACTGTACTTCGGGCTGACACTTTTTGTGGTTACATGTTTGTTACATAGTCTGTAAGCACAATGTATTGAAAATAAGTTCTCATTAGGCTATCTGCACTAAAAGTTATTTCTTATAATGTTGGAAAGTTTAAAAGTTCCAGCTACTGTCAAAATGTAGGTGGTTTGCCTCCATTCTACCTGTGACTTCTGATTCAAATAATTGAGTCTGAAGCCCAGTGCTCCATTTCCCAAAGCTCAGAGTCTTCATAGAGAAATCAAACTCTAAAATTGGCTGTGAGGAAAATTTTCTACAGATATGATGTAGAATTTTTTGTGTATTTTATTGGATTTTTGCTTTATTTAAATTTCAAATGTTATTCCCTTTCCCCATTTCCTGTCCATAAACCCCCATCCTATCCCTGTCCCCTTCTTCTATAATGGTGTTCCCCCTCCCTAACAACCTCCTCTTCCAGCCTCCCCACCCTGACATTCCCCTACACTGAGGGGTCCAGCCTTGGCAGGACCAAGGGCTTCTCCCCCTATTGGTGCCCAACAAGACCATCCTCTGCTAAATATGCAGCTGGAGCCACAGGGCTATCTGTGTGTACTCTTTGGAGGGTGGTTTAGTTCCTGGGAGCTCTGGTTGGTTGGTATTGTTGTTCTTATAGGGTTGCTAACTCCTTCAAGATTTTAAAGTTATGTGTACTTGGGTATATATTTGTACATATATATTGGTGTCCACAAGGGCCAGAAGAAGGTATTAAATCATTTAGAGTTGGAGTTAGTTGCAGTTGTGAGCTACCTAATGTAGCTACTAGAATTTGAACTCATGTCCTCTATAAGAACACATGTATACTTAACCACCTTTCTAGCCTTTTGATATAGATTATTTTCCCAGTACTTTTTGGAATTGTACGGTGGCAGAGGAGACTTAACTGCTTTCATGACTAGTTATCACTTGAACATAATCCTAAATCAGCCACAGGATCCTAGCACTGTGTTACTGCTAAGAGCTGTAGTAGAGTTCAAAGGAGTTAAGGTATTTGGCAAGACTCTTCAGATTTTTTCTGCTACTCACCCTGTTTATTCTCCTTTTGGAACTTCCAGGCCAAATGTAGCTTCACAGTCTCCAAGTTAAAAGTATCTCTCTCTCTTTGAGTCTTCCTTCCTATAAGCATATATGATATCTTTTCCTATTGATTTGGCACATTTATTTAGACAAGAATTGATTGAATCCTTCCTTTCTTTAACCACTCCAAGTGTGCATATACATATTCACAGACAGGCAGACAACATACACATTCACACACAGGAACCATCTATGATAGAGTTTATGGGATTTGAGAACTATGAGCAACCAAACTATTCTGGGTATATCTTTGTAAAGTTGTACATACAACAACAACAACAACAACAACAACAACAACAACTAAAACAACAAAATGACACCTGGATTCTCATGAAGACTCTGAAAATAATTTGTTAGATAAAATTTCGTGTGTTTGTGTCACGGTCTCATCAAGAATACACCATTTTAAGAAGCAAACAGACGAAAATAAGGAAAAGTCCTATTTAAAGTCTACAAAGTACATATTTTGTTTTAAATTGAAAACTAACCATGAGGTGCTAATGGGGATTGGACAATAAAGAAAATTTGATAGTAAACCAGGGAGTTAGCATCAGAAACATACAATACACTCACTTACTGAAACAATGGAGAAAGCAGATATAGAGGTAAAGACAGAGGCAACCAATGGAAATATAGCAAATCATCCTTCATCTTCTTCCTTCCTTCTGTTCATCCTTCCTTCCTTCCTTCCTTACTTACTTACTGTTTTATGGGGAGTATTGGGGATGAATCTAGGATTTGGCCCATGATAAGCATATGCTGCATCGTAGAGCCATTGTATCTCCAGTTCCTAGGACTTCCTTTTTTAAATTGAAAGGGAGGGTGTGTCTGGACATCAGGAGAATTGATTGTCCAAGCAAAATATAAGAAAAGAGATCGCTATACCTTGGTAGGGGATTCAAAGGACATACAGAAGACTTATAAACATCAAAGAAAGATGGGCATAAAACCAGCAGCCCAGAATCATAACCATTGACCTAGAAACCAGAAAGCTGCAGCCTCAGGTAACAGAAGGATGTGGTAGATCAAATCTTCAATGCTCTAAGGGTAAACAAAGTGGGGACAAGTTGTTGTTTTTGTGCATGGGTCATGAGAAATGATTTCAGAACTTCAAGAAAATGGAAAACCTTCACAGGACAATTGTTACAAATAACAGATTACTTTAATAAAATAACATTGACCATTCAGATAGGTTTCATAGACACATGTATGCCTGTATATGGAAATGGAAAGTTAAAACATCAGTGAATGATGTCTTTAAAACAGTTTAAAAGTTTATGACATGGTTTATGCCACTAGTAAAATTACCAAGACAGAGAGACAGCTGAACTGTTCCTGTGACATCTGGGAATATAATTATTTTTCACTTTTATCTTTGATAATTAAGTAAATAATGATTTGAGATATTTTAAGGCAATTTCAAGTTATTACACAGCAGAATTCACAGAGTCACAGATTTTATGAGCAAGCCACTAAGTATTATAGTCTTTTGCCAATTCATGAAAAACTGAACAACAAAAGGTGACAGCAAGAAATAGTCCTTTATTCAGTCACCATCATCTCTTCTTTAATCCCCTGAGTCCTTGTTGCCCTGAAGTATTTGAGACCAGAAAGCATTTTAGATGTTAGAGCTATTTCTATCAGGGAGTATTTGTATAGACTTTACCAGTTGACCATCTTTAATCCCCAACACCCAAATCTGAAATGTGCCAAAATCCCTAGCATATTGATCACTGAATGGATGCCTTTAAAGTTTTGGATTTTTCTGGGCATTGGTGGTGCCTTTAACCCCAGCACTCTGGAGACAGAGGCAGGTAGATTTCTGTGAGTTCAAGACATCCCTGGTTAAACCTGAGCGATTTCCATGATACCCTGGGCTACACACAAAGAGAAACCTTATTTCACAAAATAAAAAATAAATAAATAAATAAATAAATAAATTTTGGAGAACTTCAGATTTGACCTTCTCCAATTATAGATGTTCAACATATATATCAGGAATTCTTCTTTCAGAGTTACCATGTGTATTTTTTCTCTTCATTTTCTTCCACTCCCTCTAACTTTCCTAAGCCAAACACACAGAGCCCTGGTTGATGTGTCTCAGCTCTTCTCTCTCACCCTCTTTCCCTCTGTCCATGTAGTACTCAATGGTCGGCCCTCCTTTCTATGGCTTCTTGGGTGTGTGGTCCGATGTCTCATTCTGTTGTTATTGTCTTGTTCATTACTCTTCAAGATAATTCTTTGATAAGCAGAAGAAAACTAGGATGTCATGGCATGGTCCACATACATGCCTTTTCTGATTGGACCTTACTGGTCAGATCTCTAAATTGATCTCTTTCTTTCTTTCCACTGTAGCCTAGTCATCTGAAGAACTTTGACGAGCTTGGTTCAAATCTTGGCTCTACCAGCTACTATGTGTGTGACCTTGACCAACTTACTGAAGCTTCCTAGTAGCATTTCATTGATAAGATGGGGATTATTCAGAGTCTACTGAGAGGGTTGCTGTGAGTAGTAAATGAGTCCAAGCAAGTGAAGCATTTGATAAAAAGTACTTTTTCAGGTTTTTAACACAGCTGTTCAGTGTGTCATCTTCTCGCTTTTCAGTCTTGTGGAATATGGTTCTTTGTACTTTTCTTCCCACATCATTCCTGTGGTTCCCCTTCCACTTCCTGGTTAGCAAACTGCCATTCACCCTCAAGGTCTGCTCGTCTCAGATTTCTACTGTGATGTCTTTCTGAATATCTCTGTGTGTAGACCTGTGCCAGACCAGATGCTGGATACCCTCTCTGAGCTTCTGGTCATGCTTTTATTGCAGACAGTTCGTTTTTGTTTCTTTTACTTGGCTTTGTTTCTGGGTTGTGACTAACTCTAGGATATAGGTAGTGAGAGCCAGGAGTTAAGTGTGTTCTATTCCTTTCTTTTTCTCCATCAGCTGCCAAGAAGTTTGGTGTTTAAGGTTTGTTAATGAAATGAGCCCATAGCAAAGAATACATGTATCCAGAACACACCAAAATAAATACAATTTTCTAACAAATAGAAGAAGATACATTGAAGCTTATTCATCAATTACTTATTAAAATGTTATTATCTTTTACATTGAGTTTGGATTTAGGGGGCTGCTATGGCTAAAGCATAGGACCTTTCAATTGATATACTACTTAGCCTTTATGTAACAACAATGAAAGAAAAAGAGACCATGAATTTGAGAGTGATACATTTGCATGGGAAGAAAAGGAGGAAATTATATTACAATTCCAAACAATAAAATTACTATAAAATGGGTAATATCCATTGCTATGAGCTAATAGGAGGGTGGATGTAACAGTATCAGATAAAAATCCTTCAAAATGTTCTTTTTCTGCCCTTTAAATTGTATTTCTGAAACATGATCACTTATAAGTATGAAGCACTTATAAGTATAGACAACTATTTATGTATACAGGTACTCATTGTCACTTTATTTTTGTAAAATTTCAAATAAAGCCATGAAATATAAAATAATTATATTTTATAATTATTAAAACATTATAATAATATAACATTTTGATACGGAAGGACTGATACCGTTGAAATGTTATAGTAGTTGTGAGAATGAAGGTTATAAAATATAACAACCTCTATTTAGGGAATAATGAGCAAAAAACCCTGTATATAATATAGATTGTAAAGTAATATACCGTGTTTTCTTTGTATTGAGGTGCCAGGTGTGTATATATATCCTGCTTTCTTCTTTTCTTCCTTCCCTTCCATCTCCCTTTCTCCATCCTTCTGTCTCTTCTTCCCACCATGAGGACATCAAGTAGACTAAACATTTGTTCCTCCACTACTATATCCCCAGTCCCTGTTTTCCCTTTTGAAATCTTATTTATATATTATGCAAATTCTTTACAATTGCAAATATAGTAAAGTCTTTAGAAAATGACTCCAATTCTATTATTTGCAATTGTTTGATAGCAGTAACTTAAACTGCTGCGTTGTTTATAAACACATAAAGGGCATAGGCTCTCATGTTGTATTGAATCTAGATATGACCAGTCAGTAGTACAGGATTTATGTGGTGTCATCATCCACATAGGCACTTCAGCACTTTGGGATGTAGAAACAGGAACACTGGGAAGTAGAGGCCAGGCTGAACTACACAGTGAGACTCTTCCTAAAGCCAAGTAAGCAGGGTTTACCTAGAGACAAATGATCCCTGAGCACAGGATAGTCTCAGTGAAACAAGGTAGCAGAAAATGAGGATCTGTGCTAGAAAATGAAGTGCTTATTTATCTATTTCTACCCACACTGCAAGTTAATTACCATCTCCCAGATTTCCATTTGCTTTTTCAAAAAGAAATATTCATACAATTTAAGAAACATTAACAACGAAAATCACTGTCATGCCAATCCATTTAAATGCATTGTCCCAAATGGTGGAATTATACCTGAATGCTTTAAAGGCTGTCTAAAATTATGCCTCTGTGAAGAATAAGCTGTTAATAATGTACAGCAATTGCTCTTAACTGCATGAAAAGATCTTTTTGTTTGGATACACTCAAACAGCCCTTGAGTTGAGTGCACCAAGACATAGTGAATTTCAAACTAAATAAATTAAAATTATCATGTACATTCCACTGCATGTCAAAACAGGAAAAGCCAAAGCATCTGATATGGAATGAGATGAGACTGGTAATGAAGAGAAAATAAGAAGCTGCTTACAGTTATTTGGAATAAGAAATCAGGGTCAATGATTTTCAATACAGATGCACCTCTCTTTTAGAAAATATATCCAAAAACCATATTTACAAAGCAGATGTGTTTGGCAGTAATTATACTGTCATAAGATTCTATCCTTTCAAAAGGATATATTTCAAGGTTCAGTGTGCTTATTACTGTTACAATCTTGACAGAAATGGGTGGAATTTACAGCTAAGATGTTGGGTGTCACTGCCAAATACAGATAACCAAAATGAAGATAACCTGTCCTTATGTGTAACAAGAAATGAAAGAGGGCGTCTAATTTGATTTCTAAAACTTTCTTATTGGTGTGGTTTTATGATCCAGCCAGTAGATAAAGGAAGGCTTGCCTGGGGCTTGTTAGTTTATCCCTTTATACTTATTCTCTGAATATGACTATTTAAAACAAGCAGACCATTTTCTCTAGCCATTCTCCAGACAGGTTCTGAGATTTCAGAGTCATTAAAAATAGTTCCCTGTCCTTCAAGATGAATTTACTTAAGAGAAGTGACTTGTCCCATTTAATGCAGCTTGAAACAATCCCCATTATAAGATGTGAATACTAAACAGTGCTCTCATTATCGTTTGGCGTTCCAGTCACTATGCTAACTGCTTTCTGTAGCTTTCTAACTTAACCCAGGCTTTCGTGTCTTTAACCAACAATTTATTGTGCAGGAATTAGAATATACCAGGGACTATGTAAAGTGGTGCAAATTTAGCACACTGAATAGACAAGTAGCCCTGGCCTTTGTAAACCATACATTCTAGATGGTGTGTAAAGGCATTAAGAACATGATACATAGGCTAAAATGTGATGGATAGCAGCAGCAGAAAATAGCTAGAAGAGTTCTAGAGGAGGTATCAAACTTTTAACAGGGTTGATCAGGGAGAGCCGTATAGACAAGGTGACATCTGACCAGATGAGAAGATACCCAAGCTGTTAGAAATTTCTGAGAGAAGAATATCATGCCTAGAAGAAATGGCAACAGCAGAGGCCCATGCCTACCTTCTTTGAGGCAGAGCAAGAAGCACAGTTTGAAAAGTTTGGGGCACAGGAAGAATTAGAGTGTCATAAGGATGAGAGGTGACATACAAGAAGGACCACATCAGCTCTTTGGCCCTGGAGGCCACCAGGAAGCTTTGGAAGTCTGTGTAATTTTACAGTCTAGGGCTCCCCCACTCCCACTAAATCACACCATTTCCCTGCCCCAAACAGGTTCCTGGCCCTGTCAAGCAAAGATGACTTTCTTATAGTCCTAAGTGACCCTCTTCCCTTTGCCTCTCCTCTGGAGTTCTTTAGGCTCAATGGCAAGGTTACCATGTTGCATAGTTTTTGAGGAAACCACTTAACAGCATATGTTCATAAATGTATTCTGTGAAGATGGTAGAGCCTAACTGTGAAGACGGTAATGGCCTAGCTCTTTAGTAAGGCTAACGAGCTTTGTAAATGGCTTTGAACTACAATTAGGCCTTAGCAGAATCTCCAGTCATGTGTTTCTATTAGCCCCATTTCAATGTATGCTTTCGTTCCTCTTTCACATGACATATTTTCTGCCAGCTACCGCTGCAACCCTCTGCTGTCTGACGATGTCTTAGTGCAACGGTTTGTCATGCAGGGATGTTAAGAACAATGGAGTGGAGATTTCTTTGGCCTTTAGGTGGAAGGAAAGCCTGAGGGAATACAGGATATAAGCAGCCATGTGTGACTTCTGATTAGAGGAAGCAAAAACATATTTTATTTGATGAATATCAAATTGAAAGAAATGAGAAAGGGTGCTAATAGTCATCAAAACTGCTGCTTGCTTTAATTTAGGCTCAACCAGATTTTTGGTTTCCAGGCCTTAGAGCCTAAGGCTTAAGCTCTTGAGGACTTGTTTATGCTGAAACTCGTTTTTAAAAAGTTTATTTGAAAGGCATTACTTAGAATTTAATGATTCGACATGTAAGAAAATATCCCGAGGTCCAAACCTTTAAAATGAAGTTTTGATTCACTGTTCCTTGACAGGATGACTCTAATGGAATTAAAGCTCATCAAGCTGGTTAGCATTTTGTGTTTCAGAATTCTGCAGTAACCTCACTGCCCTCCAAGAGCTTGGCATTCCTTTTTTTCAGTCTTGAATTTTTAGTTGCAAAACTAGATCCATGTCAGTATACTTTCTAATATTAAGTAAATAATACTGTTATTAACATGTTAACATGGTATTAAACTGTACAAAATGTGAGTGTTGGGAATGCAATACAGTGTTGGTAAAGACAAAAGTAATTTGATATTGAAATAGTTAAGATACTTGATATTAATCGTCAAGATAAATAGAGTTAGTAGGTGAGATTTTTTTTAAAGAATTTGTTTTAAAAAAAGAATTTGTTTTATTTGTAATTATGTGCACTTGTGTGTTTGTGCAATGCCATGGAAGCCAGAAGAGGGCATCAGAGCTCCTGGGGCTGGAGTTACAGGCAGTTTGTAGGTGCTAGGAAATAAACTTGGTTCCTCTGCAAGAGATAGCTAGCTGTACAGGCTATTTACTGCAGAACTATCTGCAGTAAATATTAAAGGATATTTTCATTTCCCCTCAGAGACTGGATAAGAAGTGGTGAGGCAAAATGTCGGTATCCGGTCTCGTTTGAGGGTCTCTGGGTGAGGACTGGCTACCATTGGTGGAAGCTAGACATTAGCTTTTATGGCTTTTCAAAGCCGAAGTGGAGCATGAAAAACAAAACAAAACAAAACAAAACAAAAAACTAGGTTGACAGTTCCTTAAAAGCTTAAACATTGATTACTGTACAGTCCACACATTGTGTTCCTGAGTACATGTATTCCTTCCAAGCTGGAACCAGGTGCCAAGTTCAGCATGACAGCATAGATCTGTAATTCCAGTACTTGGGAAGCTGGAGCAGGACGATTATTGTGAGTTAAGAGATAAATCTGGACTACAAAATGAATTCAAGACTAGCCTGTGTTATGTAGCAAAACTCTTATCTCATAGTAAGACTGTTTAAGAGCAGATATTCAAACAAAACCTTGTACACAAATATTCACGGTAGTACTGTTCACATTAGCAAAGGCTAGTAACAGTTTAGATATTTTTGAATTTGCCAATAAGAAAAATATAGTATATTCATACAATGAGATATTAATCCAACATAATAAGGAATCAAGTACTTAGACATGCTAATATGTAGACACACCTTGAAAATATTGTGTTACTTGAGAGAACCCAATAACAAAAGCATACATACGGTCCCATTTATATGAAATATCAAACAATGGCAACTCTGAAAAGACAGAAAGCTGATTAGGGGCTGTCAATTAGGGCAGAAGGCTGGTAGGAGGAAGGAAAAAATAGCTGTTTAGTGGGTGTGGTGTTCTTTGGGGTTATCTAATTCATATCCTAAATGTTAGGAATGGCACATTTTATGCTGTTTATATTGTACCAAAATAAAAAAGTAGACTATACTATTTTGCAAAGATTTCCTAATTTTTCTTGTTTGTTGAAGTTTGCAAGATGTTTTGAATCCCAAAGGACATAGGAAATGCAGGGCAAAATAGTAGCAGCCACCATTTGGACATCCGTGTCATGAGACCTGGATATCTGGGTGGAGAGCCTGGGGTTGGAGTCCCAACTCTCATTCTACGGCAGCACTGCAATGTTCTGGACTGGGCCTGTTTCTGTTGTGGAGTAGCTTGGTTGTGTAGCTCTCAAGTAAAGCCATGGAATTATGGGAGATACTGAGCTATTTAAAACAAGTATACAGGGAACCCAACAGATATAAATTTGAGTTGCAGTGAAGCCAGGATAATTTCAGTTTATGCAATGAAAAAGAAAATAAAATTTTATGATCTGGAGGCACTATAATCAGTGTAGTTAGAAGTGTATTGAAAGTTTCTAGCTACTGCTGGGCATGTCTTTTTCTTTCTCTCACTTCCTTCCTTCCTTCTTTCCTTGTTATTTTTCCTTCCATTCTTCCCTCTTTCCCTTCCTTTCCTCCACCCCTCCTTCATTTATTCCTTCCTTTCTGTTGTGGGGGTATACCACTTGTTCCTCTTCATGCTGTTTTACTTTCAAGAGTAAAAGGATTATTTCCCTATTGCAGAGACCCAGAAAAGTTAAAAAATATATTTTATAAAAAGAAAGGAGAGATAATGTTCCTGATGTGTTATACCAATGTGTTACATGATTGTTGTTTTGTCCATGTTATATAGGCTCATATATCTGCAGTTTTATTGGAATCACACTGTGCTTACCCATAGAGCACTATGGGTATCCTCGATACCAAGAGGCACACTATTAATGCTGTTTGCTTTTATGCACTGTCATGAGTGTTTATTTCATTGCTAGTGCATTTAATGATCCAGGTCTCTCCTTGTCAGCACTCCTATTCAGTTAGCCCTATGTCATGAATACTTAGTGACAGAGACTTTCTAAAATTGTGTTGACTGAGTTCAGTTCTCAAAACAGAGATGTCTAACCCCATTTTTCTGTTTCTAAAATAAACTACCTAAGACTTACTAGTTTACAAAGAAGCATGTTCGACTGAGACTTTTTGAAACTGGGAAGTCTAAGAATATGATGCTGCTATGTAATAAGGGCCTTTATTTTATTGTACAATCACATGACAGATGGTATCACATAGCAAGGCAGAGCAAGTATGCTAGCTCAGGGTTCTGTTCTTCCTTTTGTGAAGCCACTACCATCTTCTTGGTAGCCCATCCTTATAAGATTATCTAACCATAATTTCTTCTCCAAATAACAGCAGCATTTATTGGGAGATTTAAGTTTTCAGTACATGAATTTGAGGGGAAATAATCAAATCATAGCATGGACTGCAAAGAGAAAAGTGGTCCATACAAACTCAGCTCAAGGCTGGAAATCATTAATTGAGTTCCTAGGATGTGCAAGGTACTAGCTTTGATTTATAGCTCTGCACATAAAGTTCAATTCAAATCTCTTGTTCTTTAGGGAAGTTTTTTCCTAAGCCTCTCTTCTATCAGTCTAGATTCTGTTCTAGCAAAAGAGTACATATAGTAATACACAGGAACATAGGTTTTGAGGTTCTCATTCTAGCTTTTGGAAAACTGAACAGATTCTTTAACATATTCACATCTATAAAATATGAATAATTATAGTACCAACCTTTTAGTTCAGGTGAGATAATCTCTGCCAAAGGTATCTGTAGCACAGTACCTGGTATGTTTTTCATAGTTAGAGTTTTACTGTTGTGTACAGACACCATGACCAAGGCAACTCTTATAAGGACAACATTTTATTGGAGCTGGCTTACAGGTTCAGAGGTTTAGTCTATTATCATCAAGGCAGGAGCATAGTAGTGTCTAGGCAGGCATGTGCAGGAGGAGCTGAGAGTGTTCAACATCTTCATCTGAAGGCTGCTAGCAGAATACTGATTACCAGACAGCTAGGATGAGTGAGGGTCTTAAAGCCCACCCCGTCAGTGACATACCTACTCAAACAAGGCCACACTTACTCCAACAGGGCCACACCTTCTAATAGTGCCATTTCCTGAACTGAGAATATTCAAACCATTACACTATTCTTCAGCAAATGGTAGAAGTTGTTTGCTATTCTTTTATTTGGTCCTGTTAGCTTGTGCCTTGAGAAATCTTCTGATGCTTGGAGAACCTAACTGTAGTATAGAGTCTGAGAAATTCAGATGACAATGTGCCTTTCATAGGGTTTCCCACAAAGAATATCCTTTGCTAATAGTACTGATTGATTGGCCTGAGTTACTGAAATAGAGGGATTCTTTTTGTTGATTTTGGCCTTCATTAAAAAAATATAAAAACTAAGTAGAGAAATCTCAATAGCCTGAGCTGTATGTAAAATGAAGTTCCTTTGGATAGTGGCAAGATCACGGATTCCAGAACAGGAAATTCATGATTAGGATAACCTTACATTCATTCACTTATCATTTCTCATTCATATTCCCCAAATCTCTTCTCCCATGTGTACGTGTACTTGATATAGGATCTCTCTATGTAGCCCAGGCTGGCCTTGAACTCTTAGCAATTCTCCTGTCTCAGCCTCCCCAAGCTGTCTAAGTATACCACCATACATAGCTTTCTGAGATCCTTAATTGATAATGATAATGACCAGAAATATCCAAAAGAACTAAAGACTGTTAATCTGAAAGGTCCGACGATAGTAGAAGAACAAATGAAATTTCATTTTCCCATGTTTATTTGGGACTCCGTAAGAACTGAATTATTTCCAGTAAGTCAATTTTCTTGTGGAAGTTTATTCATGTAACCACCATGGCATTTTTCATTTTAATGATTTTGATTTAGCTCATCCTAGTGTAGGCTGCACAATTTATAGCTTTCATACAGATGATGTATTATAAACAATACAGACAATATGTTAGGCTTTGCATCCTCCTCATCAGTAATATGTTGTTATTGTTTGGCTTCTTTAGCACTTCTTTAGCAGTGCCGTTTGTCTTGTAAAGAGTCAGGCAGCTGAACTCTTACATGACTCTTCTAAGTTTTTTTCTCATTGCCAGGGTGTATCATTTTTTACTTTTGGCAACAGAAATGTGAACAACTGCTTTTTCCCTCTTCAAAATATCCTTCTAGTTTATTGACTTACAAATCCTGTGCTCCAGAAAAACAGAAACCTAAGTCAGTTACTATTTCTTGTAAGGAAGATGATGAGATATTGCACTAAGTTATATACTTGGTGACAGGTATTTAAACAACTAACTTCCTCATTGCAGATTATTCTCAAAGCGAACTAAATATTTTATTTATATAGTATGATGGTTATTATTTTCATGATAAACATCAGTGTCTTCTTGATGCTCCTAAATTAAGTATATGAATCAAATCAAAGAAAACAATTGCTGGGCCTGGTAGCACAGGTCTGTAATCTGATCTAATTGGGAGCTGAGGCAGGAGGATCTCAAGTGCAAGGCTTGCCTAAGTAAATGACTGAGACCCCCCATCTCAAAAAGCAAATAATGATAACAATAAGAGGATTAGGGTTATAAAAGGCTTGTTTCCCATGTCAGAGGCCTGATTCAATTCTTAGTGCTGACAAAGGAAGGAAAATAATAACTAACAAAAATAATTGTCCCCTGAGACATCATGCAAGTTTTATAAAAATAGAATTTGAATCTGATTAACGGACAGAAAATATTCTTCTAGGTCATTTTGTGAATGTTGTTCCTTCCACTTTATTTGCAGAGATATCCTGATGAGCATCACTATGGGGAATCTCATAGACCAGGAGCTCATAACCATTGCACGCCACTACCGTGTGCCTGAAGTTATGGATCCAGACTTAGCATACTTAATTGCACAGGCCCATGAAAAGTTCAAGAAAAATATGTTTGAGAATTTTGACATGTTCATTTATAACTGTGTATATGAAGACAGAGAAAGGTAAGATTTGTTTTATTGATTCTAATAAATCACTTAAGTTTCTGTGAACTTAAGTAGTAAAGAAATTTATGTATTTTTATGAAAATAGGCAAAGAGGAAATTGACATGTTTCATTGTACTGAACATTTTTAGCAAAGCTACCTTAAGTCATAGGAGATGGGATGGATAGAGGTCTTCTATCTTAAAAATGAATAGATTGCCTCTTTCATTTGCTTTTCTTTCTAGGTGCTTTTGACTAAAATAGAGTAATCGAAGATGTTATAGGGTTTAATGATGAACTTTCTTATGGATTTGGGGGAGATACCTCTTTTTAAAAAATAATGAAACTCTGGGCGATCTATTTCTAATGGACTGCTCCATAGGTGTTCAGTTTTGCTAGGTCATGTAAAAATTTTTTCATTTTAAAAAGTTTTTGTTTTTATTTATGTGCTTTTGTATGTTGTTACTCTGTGTGCATGTGCATATCACTGTAGTGTCTGTGGAGGTCAGAAGAGGGTGGCGGATCCCCTGGAGCTGGAGTTACACATGATTGTGAGTTACCAGCATGGGTGCTGGGAGCCTCTGAGAGAACAGCAAGCATTTTAAACAACTGAGTCATATCTCTAGCTCCAGATTACTTTTTATATACACCTTGGTGTGTGTTTGGATTTTAGATCTCAACATCTATATTGCAGAAAAAAGAATCCATTTTATTTATTTATTTATTTATTTATTTATTTATTTTTGGATTCTAGTTTTGTGTGTTCATGAGAGAACACTGGTTGACTGAGAATACTGGAGAAATTATTCTGTGTGACCTTTGAGTCTCCCATAGAGAACATAACGATTCTGAGAAAATCAAAGTGAATGCCCTAGTTAGGTTTGAGTTCAAGGAAAAGTCCAGAAAAATATCCCCAATATAATATAATATACTTGTGTTGAAGGCTCCAAGTGCCTGTCTAATTAGGAGATAATTTCAAATATCAAAATCAAGGTGACACTCATGGCTACAGTTTTAATATGCTATACTACCACCTACCAAGAAATAGAATCTGAATTTTGAAAGGCTTTTCTGAGAATAATCTGGTCACCCCTGGAGTTGAAACCATTAACGAAATGCAATATGACTGATTTTCCTTACTTTCAATTCCAATGCCAGTTTTGATACTTCCATTTTAGGCTATATCTCATATGTCCCTTCCTATAGCACATAACTCTTACTAACATGAAATACAATTCATAAAAGCACATTTACTTTCTTTGAATACAGAAAGGTGTATTACCACAGACATCAGATGTTACAAGTCTTCTGAGCTACCTTTGAGTGATGACTTCTAGATTGCTTACTGTCAGGTAAGTGAAGGAATTCCCTTTTGAAGAAACTGAACTTTTATGTTTTTTATTTTGAAGGGCTATGTTAATTATCTTTGATTTTGCCCTTGACTGTTTTAATCATATTGTTGGTAACGTACTTCTGTATAAGTATTATGAATTAAAACTTAGTCATGAGTTTAATTCTCAAAATGCCTGTTTGAAATTATTATTTCATCTTTTGGACATTAATGTGTACATGGGTTTCTGTGGCAAAATGAAATACATACCTTTATTGGTTATGATATTGCCATAAAATTTAGGCCAGACTTTTGAAAGCAGTAGTGACTGGTGTCCAAAGACATTTACTAAGAAGACATAGGGCTATGAACACTTGCTTGTCTCTTTGCCTCCTTCTCTAGAGCCAGGCATAGAACAGATGATGGTGCCATGAAAGGCACTGTTACCATACTGTCATATTTACATCCTTTATGCTTCCTATGCCATTAGTCCAAGCTCTCTTACCCTCTGACCCACATATCTTGATCATTTTGACATTTTTCTTTCTGCACAGAGGGATGCAGTATATGTCCTTTTTGTAAACAATTTACAGTGGACAGAACTATTACCACTCTTATTTGTACATGAGTTGTTGAAGTTTAGAGAAAGATGGTATTTTGCCCAAGGTTACAATATTCTGGAAGAATATATGGAACCTGACCATTGAACCTTCCAGTTCTCACCCCTTGTTTCTGATAGTTTTGACTCATTGTCTATAATAACCAGCATATTAAGATGCCTTGACAATTCCACCTTCTTTCTCTGGCTTCACAGACTTATTCTTTTTCATTGTCACTATCACCACTCTTGTTCTGATCTACATACCTTCCTGACTAGTGCAGGGGTTCATTATTGATCTTCTACCAATCTCTGCAGTTCCAGGTCTGTTTTTACACACAGCAGCTAAATACATCCTAGATGCAAAAATGTCTTTGTGTTGTCCATTTTGCCTACCTGTGCTATTTCTTTGTTGTGTATAGAAAGATCAGTTATTCTGTCCTTAGTTCAGAACTTTTTGTTGGAGTGTATTCTCAAACATGTGTACTGGAGAGTCTTCATCTGAGATAAAAATGTTAAAGCAAAGGGAAGGTGAAATTAATTTCTATGCCGGGGAACTGGAATCTAAGGTATCGGGAGAGGAATCTAGAGGAAGCCAATTCAGATAGATGTATGTGTTCAGTGAACTGACCTAGAGGAATTCTCTAGAGATTAATCACCACTTTCTCTTCTCATTTCTTTTTTGATTGCTTACTTGTTTAGATCTATTAACTTTTATTTGCTTGTAGCAGGGTTTAGGGCAAGTAGGTCATCCTGATATAAAGTAGCCAAAATAAAGTAGACAACCTTGGAGTCTAAATTCTTCATAGTCATCATGTTTCCAAGGCCTCCAGTTTCTCCCCCATAATCCAGAGAAATGGGTAATCTGACATTTGCATGTATATCTTCTACCTTCCATTGTTTTTGGTTTTCTCTGCTGTTTCTTCAGTAGGAAATAGCAACACAAACATGGCACTCTCTTATATCTGCTTAGCTAGTGATTACAGTGATTTTTCTAAGAATTCTTAAAAATTTGTTTTTCTTCTTTGTTCCTTACATAGTAATGAAGAGTTGTGACTTGACTTGACCCTTGATCCGTTCACATGTGGATACCTACTTCTAGCATTTTTGAGTTTTTGATTTACTACCCGTGAACAAGCAACAAGGTGCCCACCCAATCATGCCAGTTTGGGTATTTCATGTTGTCTCTTAAGTTCTTTGAATCACTTATGGTTGTACAATCTTATACAACAGCTTTGACCTGTCTGAATCTCAAATCCCTTCCCTAAAATGGATTATCAGTTTACAACCTAGTATTATTTCCATCCTCTGAGCTCTGAAGAGTCATTGAGATATATGGCACAGCACCTGGTACTATCCCTTGGTTATAAACTAGGAGCAAAGCTAAGCCAGAGGTCACAATTCATATGGTGAACCTCAAAACTGAATTGGAAGGAGCCTGCGTCTATTTTGTGAAAGTTGGATCTGGATGCCTTTCATACATTAAGCTGTCTCCTAGTCAGGAAGCTGCAGATCTTTATTAGATTATCTCTTGATGGACTTGAGGATAAATTCTGCTGGAAAGTCCAGGGATGTGGGATCCTGGCCCTGCAGGATCCAGAGTTTTTACACAATCCTAAGGCCAATAACCCATCATCTTCTCATTCTCTCAGCAGACTATTTTGTCTTTGCCTTTATGATTTGACAATAAATTCAAAAAGGCTATTCTGCAACTTGTTTTGGAATCTGTCTCAATCTCTGTATGACTGCCCCAAAGCCTGGCTTAGCTGAAGAGGTCATTCTTCTCTGCTTCTGAGCAGCCCATGTTCAGTCTAACTTTGCTTCTAATTGTGCAGTGACCCTTCTCCATACTCAGGGGAAACTTCAGACTAATCAGACTAGAAAATGGCTCATTCCCATTCCCCTCTCTATCCAATGTGCCCTGCCATGATTTGGGTCACATGCTTGGTGTTTTGCGTCATCTCTGCAGATTCCTTTCAAAGACTGCCCTAATTCCTATTGGGCCCATCAGCCTGCAGCTTACATTTAGATTCTGCATTCTTATTGTTCCCCACAGACTGCACAAGACTTTACAGAGGCTTGACGAGAGTTTCTTGTCTGCATATCCCTTCTTATGGTATGCTAAACCAGAACCCCCTTTGACGTCTGCGGTCTCCCATGGGAGGCAGGCACAGAGCTTGTTGTTTTTGCTTTATGCACACTGTGCCCAGGGTCGGGGCTGATTACCTGCCTTATGGTAAGGCTGGGTAGCTGCTGAGATATGTGAATTCTGATCACAAAATGAAAAGCACAGTGGCTACAGGATAGGGCTCTTTCTTTTACCTAATGACAGCTACCTAGGCATTTTCCCTTGGTGGCAAGATTTCTCTTCTGTTTCATTCCCTTTGTCCTTAGAAATCAGCTAGGTCTTTTCCTTATTAGTGCAACCATAAATGCACTGTGGACTTCACAGTCTTCTCATTGGCAGTTGACTCAGGCCCCAGCCATTTGTGTTGTAAGAGCTGGTGTGAATTCATCTTCATCACTACCCAAGTTCATTTCACTAATGCATAGTATTAGACTTCAGCTCTATGTAGTGATGGCTAGCACCCATTAATAACAAACAGTTGTGACACTTTGTATTGACATAGTGTTATGAACCTGAGAATACTTTGTGAAGAGCATATTAAAAACTGTATTTTAATTGGTGATGGGTATTATTCATCATTTCATAAGTGCAAGCTTTGAGATATGAGGAGAGTCATTGAAAAAAAAAGAGTATTCAATTCAAAAGGTGAATTTCAAACAGAGTTGTGACTCAGTATGACACTAAAGTCTTGCTTCTATTCAAGCTCCTATAGAGATAGGACTCTGACCCCTTCATCTTTGAAGCCTTAGAGACTTGTTCATTGCTGGAACACTGTATGTGTCTTGAATCCACTATACCCAACTCTAAAATCCAACTCAGCTACTCCCTAGCTATGTGGTCTTTATTTATTCAACCTCCATGAATCTATGTTTAGATGTGAATGTCTTTAAGTACTTTTGAGCAAGATATTTTGCTTCTTAAACCTCAAAAGATGGAGGGAAATCTTAGATCATTCCATCTTGTGTTCCTTGGAGAACTAGAGAATAAAAAAGGTGGCCTTCTCTAATTTTCACCTTCTGAGACTAGATGGGGAATTCAAATGCAGTCTTCTCCCAGCAGCTCTGCCACAAGCTAGTCTTTTTATGGCTGGCTTTGGGTCCCATGGAATGCCTTAGAACTGCCCTCCCAAGAGAGCTGGTGCCTCATCCAGAAAGATCTGTTAAAATGGAAAAAGTTAACAGGGCTTTAAAATCATCTCATTATGCTTTGCCTAGCCCTGCCCCCTCTTAGAGGAAGTGCTCAGTCTCAGGCAATTTTCCCCAGAAATACCTAGCAGTGAGGCTGAAAGCAAGCACTGAGCCATGTGGCTATTGTTTCACAATGTTTGGTGTACTCTTGAGGGCTTCATAAAGGAATGGTGTTTTTTACTGTTTCTTCTACCGTTCCCTTCCCTTGGTTCCCTTCACTCTTTTATTTTATCTGTACTGTGTTAAATATGCATACCCACCCAGGCCCTTTCTGTAGGTTCAAATGCAGGTGACTTGAGGTTGAAAAAAAAATCTAAAAGAATCCCACACTGTATAGTCCATATTTGGCAGTCATTACCCACTCCACCAGGAACTTCTAAATTTCTATTTAGAGATGGAGCTACTTAGAAATAGCCATTTACTTACTGTCAACCTGAGTGATGCCATCTTGTCAACTGCACCCACCACAGTGGCCCAGAGCTTCTCCTTCCTTGTGCATCGGGCATCACAGACCGGATGTTTCAGAGCACACTTTGTGGATTCTGTGATAATGGACACAAACTAAGTGTGATTGTGAGTCTAAGTAGGGCTTCAGTGCCTTTCATTCTCGTCTGGACCATTTCCTAAGGAGTATTTCCTAAGTAGCCAGTGTAGCAGAAGAAGAGGCAGGTTCGTCTTTGGCGAAATATAGTGCCCACTATTCTTCCACCTCTGTGGAGGGTGAAAGTAAAGCAGCACAGCATTATTCCCCATGGCAAGAGGGTGGCTGGCCTCTGCAGTTTTCAAACTATTCATCCCTCTTGGGAAGGGAAGCATGAACATCAGTCAAGCATCCCATTAGACTGGCTTCTAAGAACGCCCACCTAGCAAGGCCTCAAGAGGCATGTTTGGGGGCTGTTATTATGTAGAGAGGAACTAGAGAGATTGCCTTCCCTCCCCCTTCCTCCACAAACATGTCTCCTAGTCTGTGTAGGGAAGGAAATGGTGGATTGCTAGAGCATCAAAGGGAAAGAAGAATTTATGGAGGCCTTAGGAAAACACTTTAGCAGTGTGAGCTGGCACTTGAATGTAAGGAGGCTGACTTTTTAACAAGCATAGAAACACTTAAAAGCCAGAATTAACCTTGCCCTTTAGGGCAGTCACCCTGGAAGGCTATGCACAGATTTCAACAATGTTGCCATAGAAAGTTCTTCTTTGGAATTGGCTTCAAAGCCCTTTCAAATGAATTTCTTCCTGAGTGGCAAGTCTCCATCCTTTGACTATAGATCACAGTTTTATCAAAACCAAATGTCCTTTGGTGAGGAGTGAAATAGAAAACTCAGGTGGAGAATCTGGACCATGTTTTGGATCAAAAGCCTGGTGCAATTGTAAAATGTAATCTATTTTTCTAAAAAGTTCATAAGCTTTTTCCAAAATCTTTTTGAAAGGATGTTTGAGACTTGGCAAGTGGTTCCATTAGTCATCAGACAAAGAGGTCTCCATGATGAGTGCCAGAATCAATAACCTTCAGGGGCAGCTTTTTGTTTCGGAGTGACCTGCTTGGC
The DNA here is from genome assembly GCF_011064425.1 of Rattus rattus. NCBI lineage: Eukaryota > Metazoa > Chordata > Mammalia > Rodentia > Muridae > Rattus > Rattus rattus. The sequence goes on along the minus strand of NC_046172.1, from coordinate 4,730,997 downwards.
CTCACTCCCCTGATATTCAAACCTTTCTCTATCTCTGAACTGTTTTCCTTTCTCCTTCTCAAACCTGTCCTGGTTTTAATACCGAAAGAGCCTCATCTTTAGATTTTTCCTTACATTCTTGTATGAAAACATGATAAATATTGAATAGAAATATATACTATAATAACAAACAATAGCATGAAAAAAAAATCTCCTCACATCAGTGGTCCAAGAAAGAAGCTATGCACAGAATTTAGGATCAGGAAAGAACATAGACTAATTCCAAGGGAACAGAATCCCAACTAGGAGTGTCTCTGACTTTCCAAGATTGTTACTCCTACGTTTACTACTGGGAGAAGCATGCTTTAGGGTCACTTCATCTGTTTTTTAGTGCCATTTAAATTTTTATTTATACAAAATTGATAAATGCTTAAGAGTCAGTGTAACATAAAATCAGTGGAGCTTTTTGTTTAAAAACAACCATGCTTTGGCTGTATTAGCAGCCTTGTTAAACCCTTCTAACTACTTCTGCAATTAAAAGAGTAGCATGCACAAACCACTGTATTTTGGTTTATCAAATTTGTCAATACTTACTAACCTACTTTGATAATGACTGAGAAGTTAGCATAATTGTGATTCTATTATTATTATTTCTGTATGCTCTGAAGATATTTTCTTTATTCCTAGTGTTCTGGAAGTTTACGGTAGAACTTAGTATGTGTATGTGTAGTATGCCAAGAACATGTGTTTAGGTCACATATTCCTTTCTTGTATTCTTCTGTTTTCTTTTCAGGAATGCAATATGTTTCCTCATTTTACATCTTGCTATCTGCCTTTGATCCATTTTAATTTTATTTCTCTGGTCCCTTTCTTTTTTCTTGTTGTCCATTTGATTTCTGTCCTTAAAGTTGGATGTTTAGTGGGGACAGAAAATATCTTGTTGATAGTGAGCTTCACTGCACAAATCAGATCCCATCACTCCATCTTCATCAGGGAGTATCCAGAAAATGGAATCTGGAGATTTCTCCAGAACAATTCAGAGTATTGTGAGAAAAATCTTGTGTACGTGTGTGTGTGTGTGTTTTCAGTTGTAGTACAAGGGCGGATGGATTAAATGGGGAAGGAGAGTCTAAAAATGGTTATTGCTATTTTAGAAGTGGGAAAAAGGGAGCAGATCATTCTTTTTTGTTGTTTCATTTAAGTTAAATTTTTAATATTTTTCTTACATTTTTCTAATAATTTATTCTTTCATTCACTTTACCTTCAAATCACAACTCCCTTCCACTCCAACCCTTACAAATCCTTCTCCCCATTACTTCCTTCCCTTCTTTGAGTGGAAGAACTCTCAACCCCCCTCCTTGTGTACTGCCCTATACTGGGACATCTAGTCCTAGCAGGACTAGCGACATCCTCTCCCACTGAGGCCCAACCATCCAGTCCAAGTAGTGGGAAGGGGATCCAATGGCAATAAACAGAGATCAAGACAGCCTCTTAAGACAGCCTCTACTTCACTTGTTAGGAGGATAACACGAAGACTAAACTTCACATTTGCTACAAATGCGTAGGGTCCTATGTTTACCCCTGCATGGAGAGATGATCATTCTTAAATTCAGGATATAATGTTCTCCTCTGACTACATATGTTCTACCTCTATAGGACTGGAATTTCTTTAGCCTTTTTAATTTCTCTGAAGCTAAAACCTTTCCCCACTACTACACAGGGAAAGAAACCTACAGGTTTAATCACTTGTGTCTTCAACCAATCCTTGGCTTCTGTGCCAGGTTTTATTTCTGCTTGGTTGATGCATAGTTTATTCCCTCAATCTCTTGGGATTTCTATGAGTTGCTGAGTATCTGAGCTCCTCTCCTTGGTCATATAGTGCTTCAGTTTCTATTCTTCTCTTCTGCCAAGTCTGATGTTAATTCTGAATCTGCTTTTCATCTTGCAGCACATTTGAAATCCCTTTCCCATTGTTGTCCTCCCTGCTGCCAAGCTGTCTTTGCCATTGCATATATTATTTTTATATTTCTGTTTTTTATTTTTTTGTAGGTAAAAGGTAAGACTTGGTATAAAAGACAGAGAAAAGTTTATGTTGATCCATTCTGATTAACTGACAACTTCCCAGGAACAAAGTATTCTTGCCAGAAATTTCAGCCAGTCTTATCTCTTTAAATTGAAAGATTATTTGTTCTTTGCCCCTTGAACCCTTTGAGGATATTTACACATACACAGAGATCTTCTAAGAAGAACTAGAAAGGAAACCTTGTAGGATCTTAGCACATAAACTAATTGAGTTTAAGCCTGGCTTTGGCTTAAAATGAAAAATAAAGCTTTTCATTTCATTACAATTTTTACACATATCTAAGATGTCTACACTTGTATCAACAGTTTTGTTCCTTCTTATCATTTGATTCAGAAGTATGCCTCACAAATATCCTTCTAAGTAGATAAATAATTAGATATATTGAATCTTACATATCATGAGGTGGGCAAGAAAGTGGGGTGCAGTTAGGAGATAACTAGGGAACATGAGCAGATCTCAAAGTTAGTTACAACAAAATCTAGTAAGTCTTCCTATAGTAAATTTTAGAATTTTTTTTTCTGAGTTCCAAAGCAAATCAAATCCAGGCAAAGGGCTTCAGCTAAGATGCATTTCGGGAAAAGACCTTCCTAAGGGAAGCAGTTATTTGAACTGCATTTACATGAACAAAAAGAAGCAGAAGTTACAGAAGGTCAGCAGACCTGAAAGCCCAGACAAGGAGAGAATCTTCAGGTCATGTTTGTGATTAGAGATATGAGCAGGGACCAAATTAAGTCAGCTCTTGTATACCTTGCTAAGGATCTTAGGTTGTATTCTAACTGCAATGGGAAGCTATGGGAGGATTTCAAGCAAGGAGTTAAGTGAATGGCTCTATATTTTAGAATGAGTTCTCTGAGGGATAGTGGGCTGCTGCAGCCAGCATAAGAGTTGATAGAAGGAATAAGGTCAAGGTGGGAAACTGTGCTCTAATCCTGATGAGTGGTGAAAGTGGTTCGAGATTAGAGGTTAGTGAAAGAGATGGGGAAGTTAGTTAGATTTGTAATATGCTGGGTAGTTTTAACACAAAAGAATGCTCAGTAGATTGTGTGTGTGTGAGGAGTGAAGTTGGATGTGACTCGAGATCTAGTCAGGAACTTTACTGTCTGGTTACCAAATAGGTGAAATATAACAGTTTGCAATTCTAGGATTGAATGAGTGCCCTCTGGAATTCATGGTGTGGGAATTTCCTGACAATTACATTATCTTCCATAAGAACAAATAGGAACACTCATTTCATTGGTGATTGCATTTAGTTTCCCAGTCTTTTAAAATAGCACGCACTTTAAAAATATCATTTATATTACAAGGGACTACAATATCTATAATCTTCAAAGGCCTTGAACTTTAGGCTCATTCCCTCTAGTTTTTATTTCTCACTAAAAATAATGTATCTACTAGTCCAAGAAAAGGCTTAATATGTAAGAGTACTTGCAACAATTCCAGAGGACCTAAGTTTGTTTTCCAACACTTGTGTTGGGGAGCTCACACCTCCTTATAACTCCAGTTCCAGAGCATCTGATGCCTTCTTTAGGCCTCCATCAGTACACATGTTACGCACATACACAGGTAGACATAAATAGACATTAAACGTTGGGTCTTGTGTCACTCTTGAAGCCCTGTCTGGCTAGTTGCTCAATCAGAAGCCTTCAAGTCATTTTCAAACATATGTCCCTTACCACTATTGTGTGTGGGTGTGTACATGCATGTGTATACATGTACATATGTGCTTCTGAGTGTGTGTGTGTGTATTTGTGTATGCACACATATGTGCTCATACTCATGCACATGTGCATGTCTTTTAGAAAGCTTACATTCAAAGTGGCATCCAGAATGGACAATTCTTCACTGCTAGCAGTTTTGTCTAAACCACCATCTTTTCTATGTGGACTACTTGAGAGAGATTTCTAACTACCCCCTGCCACTTTTGTGGTTACCCCAGTATTCTACTCATAGGACTTAGATTGTTCAAATAAGCTTTAAAACTATATTAGGCTCTATTTTAGTCTTGTTAGGCTGCTACAAGAATATGCCATAGATTAAAACTGCTTTTAGAATTCTGCAGGGAAGATACAAAAATAAAGTGCCAACCTATTGGTCTCTGGTTGACAGTCTCACCTGTTTAATGGGCTCAGTCATACTGTCCACACATGGCAGAAAGAACAAGGCATTCTCTTTGCTACTATTCTGTATTCTCATTTATTTCTGGTAGTTTGTGACAGGGTATAACTATGGAATCAAAGCTTGCCTCAAACTCACAACTCTCTCTATTATCTTTATCCACCCTCCGGGTGCTGAAGTTTCAAACATGTGCTACTCTGACATACTCTTGTGACCTGGTTTCAGGAAGGCTTTGCCTTACATTTCACCTCATGTTATTAACACATTGATGCCTAAGTATCAGTGTAGGTATTTTGAAGGGATCTGATCATCCAAAATGTTATAGATCTTATAAGAAAATAGTCCAGTAGCTCCTAGATTTTTCTTAGAAGAAAAGTCAAAAGATTCTGTATGGCCTTCTTCTCTGATCTCAGGTCCCACTCAGTCTATTAAGAAATATTTTCTTCAAGACTCTCTGTAATGGAATGGTTCTCACCAAACATCTTTAGTTGAGTTTTAGTAGTTCCCCAGAAACATACACAAATAAAAGACATAATGGTCCCACATTTTGACTATAAATATGCTCATAAACAGAGATGTCTTTTAAAAGAGGTGAAATGATGAGTGAGCCAAAACTCAAAGGATAAACAGTGGTAGGGGGCAGCATGTTGGAGTTGTATCCCAGAAATCTTGGCCAAAGAAAATGTACACAAAGAATTACAGAATTCCCTTTCCTGTGTTCTACTCTCTGTTTATTCTACTCTGTTTAGATGGATGAATCTATATTACTTCAGCTTATAACATTTTGGGTGCTGTGATTTTTTTTATGAATTTGTAAATATGAGCTATTGTTTTCTTAACACTTTGAAAAAAAAGAAAAACATCTTTTGATTACTTATGCACATGTTACTTTTAAGAGTAGAATCCTGGAGCACTGTGTTTGGAATGATATCTTTTTCATAATTTTATCATTTCCTTAAATATTGGCATAATGAGATTAATAAATAATTCACCTTAAAATTTGGCAGGATGTTGCCAAATAGGAAAAATAGCTTAAGGTACATTAAAATGTAGTTAGGCACTATTTCAGTCATTATAACAATTATGTTGGAATTATTATCTTAGTGATCAAAATTCTGTTATGTAAAGTTGAAGATTAATTTAAATCAGTATCCATAATTTAAGATTCATTAGTTTTGACCTAACTTATGATGCATGGTAATAATTTGTTTTCCTTTGTTCCAAGTGAAAAACTGGCTTTTTTTCTAATTATAAATTGAAATCAATTCAGATGATACGGATTAGTCATAATAAGGCAAAAATCATCATTTGACTTTCTAGAGATGGTTTTCTTACTATATAAGTATATTGTTACCATTGTCTCTATTGCTTCTATGTAAATATAAACCTAAAGTAGAATAAGAACTGTGCGTAGGGTTCTAGAGAGATGGCTAAGTGATTAAAAGTGTGTATGTAGTACTCTTGCAACAGCATTTGCTTCCTAGCTCCCACATCAGGCAGATTACAACTGCTGGCAACTTCAGCTCTAGGGCATATAATGCCCTCTTCTGGGCTTCATTGACACTGCACTTGCATGTACATACCCATAGACTCACACAACACACATACACGTATAATTAAAATTAAGTAAAACAAAAGAAAACTGTACATACTATGTTATAACCTTCTTTACAGTCTATGTCAAGAACATATTTCTGTTGCTTCTAACATGGATCTACATAACCCCATTTAATGGCTACATAGTAAGAGATAGAGATAATTTTCCTTTTGTAAAAACCTAGTAGTAGTCAAAATTAGTCTTAAAAACATTTAAAAGGTATGTAATTTAAGAACTACAAGAGAGCTTCATTTTATTGACATGAATCAACCACTAAAATAAAAAGCCCCTTCAAATATTCTTAATAAAAATTTAGTGGTGTCTCACCTATCAAAATGGGTAACTACACTGATTTTGTTTATTGAACTACACCCAACTACTGAACTGGGAATTAGATAGGTGAGATCCTTAAAAAAAAAGAAATATAGATTGGGTGATTTAGAAATAGATAATCACTAACCAAAAATGATGATTAACATCAGCTATTGAAGCATGCATGGTAATATATTCTGTAGACTGAATCAAATTATATGCTTTCAGGTTTGAAGACAAAGACCAACAAATAAATTATGAGATATTTTTCTCCCTCCTGAACTGGAGAATGAATCCGACACCTGATTTGCAAGCCCCGCCATACCTTAAAGAGGTAAATTTAATACTTATTATAGAAATAAGCTATTGCTACTTCCCTTATATTTTTAAGATCCTGTGTCTTTGAAGTATTTTCCAATGGGATGTAGTAGCAACCTCATTGCTCTTGGAAATAGCATTTTCTGGGTATTTCTGTTGAAGGCTAATTCACTTTCTTTCTTTCTTTCTTTTTTTCTTTCTTTCTTTCTTTTTTTTTTTCCGGAGCTGGGGACCGAACCCAGGGCCTTGCCCTTGCTAGGCAAGCGCTCTACCACTGAGCTAAATCCCCAACCCCGCTAATTCACTTTCTGCTGAACAAACATATATATGATATAGAAGAACAGAACTTTTCTCTTGCAGTTGAATAGCTTTTAGCCCCAGTTACATCCAATTATATGGAAAATGGAAGGATAGGTTACACTTATAAATAGATATGAACATCGTACCAAGATGATATAATTATCATCTCTTTACCTGCAAATTCAAATGTCCATGTTAATAACCCTTAGTGTATTCAGAGCTTTCTGTGCAGGTTTGCCGTGTGTGAAACAATAGGTATGAATTCATTTTATTACACTGAGCTAAACTGAAGAGGAAAATTCAACAGAAAAAATGTTGTTATAAAAACAAAGTTCGTGTGATCGATTTTGGGGCCTTTATCATTGTGGATTTATCTGCATTCTCTAAGATATCTTATTGTCTTTGAGAGGGATGGACAAAGAGTAGTTCATTTGTGTGTTAACGTGCTCCGGAAGAAGTTTTGGGAAACTTCCCTCGATAAACCAGTTGTCGTAGCAATTTGATAATCCCAGGAAAACAAGCATTTATTTCTAGCTTGCTTGGACTAGATCATTCTGGCCTGAGCTTGCTCTAGTGTCTCGGCAATAGGCCTCTCAAGCACATAGCTTCTCGGGAGTATCAGGGAAGACCTTAGAACTTCTAGATGGTTGAGGGACAGTATTGGCCAATAGAGATGGGGTTGGAATCTGGCTGATCAATACACTTGCTTATCTGAGCGATGTCTGGTGAATTAAATTTCAAACCTCATCCACTTGTAGAAATAACATTTTGATAAATGAAGGATACACTTTCAGCACATTCTCTGCTTTGGTCTGGCATTCAAGGATAATATCATCACTCCTTTGAAGAGCCTATTCCCTAATGTTAAATCAGTGCTTTTTCATATTTGGGGGTTTGACTTGGAGGTGGAAAGCCTGCATGGGATGTATTGAGATGAAAATATGCTACTTAAAGTCACAATGAGGAATAACACATGACTTTTGAAGTCTCATTTGACATTTCAGAGACAGAAATAGTGAAATTAGTAAGGTAGGATAGTAACATGTTGTGCTGGTATGCAAAGGCATTCCTAAAGGAGTGCTCTGGGACATATCCCAGCATGGCCCTAGAGAAACTCCTATGGCTGGAGTAAAGGCTTATGAGGAAGACTGGAGAAGAATGAGGCTGGAGATGCCTTTAGGGGTTAAGTCAGCTTTGAATATTATTCTGGAAGGACTAGAGACCACTAACAAATATCTATTTTTATTTCTGGTTTTAAATATTGTTTTAATTAAATATATTTATGCAACATAGTTTGGGAGTTTGATATATGTATACAATAATCAAATAATGGCAATTAGCATTTCCAATGCAATCATTGCTTAAAAAAATAAACAAATAAAATGGGTTGCCATGCCACCTAGGTTGAAGAAGTAGCTGAGAATAGCCTTGAACTCCTGATCTTCAACCTTTGTGCTAGTATTATAGTCATACACCACCATACACACCTGGTTCCTTAATTGTTTTTCAATTATTTGCTACGTTTTGCAGTACTTGAGATCAAATTTAGGGCTGAGCAAACTAGGCCCATGCTAGAAAAGCATTCTACTTATATTTTAAATTGTTGGAAGATGTATCATTGAAAAATTATAAGAATGAGAATGGTATGACCAGGTGTGAAGTGGGTTTTTTGGAAAGTCAGTTATGTTGGATGGAGTTTTGCTGAGGTAAACACATGGAGTGCTTTCCTGAAGTGGTCACAGGTGAAAGCCTAAGGCAGACTCATGAAGAAACATTTAGCTCAAGTAGAACAGGAGAGAGGATGGTCTCTTAAAGCAAGCACATGAAAGGACATGTGACGAGGGATTCTTCACTAACAACATACATGTATTAGTCTGCCTTACATAGTTGAGCTCCATTTGTCGGACTCCAGAGATAGAACCCCCTAAAAACAAACAAACAAAGAAACAGAAAACAAAACAAAAAACTTCTGGTGGTGTGCTACAGTTTCTTGTTGCTTCCATAGACTCAGGCTGATTGGCAGAGTGATGTTAGTTGAGACAGATGCATGTGCTGAGGCAAGACCCATGCTGAGGCAAGACCTGTGGAGGACACGTTGTGTTCAGAGGGAGTATAAAAAGGACTCAATGTACAGTGACTAAGCTTGGCTTGCTTACAGAGCTAGCTACTTAATGCTTGTTGGTCTCAAGTCTTCGTTGATCTTCACTTCACTGAGAGAGGCACAGCCAAGAACTTTTTCCAGCCTTCCCATTGGCTATAGTTCCTCCTGCTCACTCGCGCTAAGGCAGTAGTCTGGCTGTCTCATGAGGAAAGCACCACTGATGGATGTGTGTTTGCATCCCAACTCTACTGAACTGGACTGCTATTATCTCTGTGAAGTGTTTTGTGATTTCCAGACAACACAGATGGGTTCCTTTCCAAAGGACTATTTTTAAACAGGTCCGCTTCCTGTATCCTTCTCTTCCTAGTGCCTTTGTTGGTGATATGGTTAGAAGAAGCTAAAGTGTTTAATGACCATCATTAAAATAGGTTTTGAAAAAAATAGTTATCGGCCATTTTAGGACTAGGCTGCCATTGATATGTCAACAATGGCCTTTTTATAAATTTGGAAAACTCAATCTCAATCATATCCTATTTCTTGACTACAAGAGAACTTGTAATCGTTTTCTAACACCTGTACTAATATCTCCTGGGCGACATCTACTATATCATAGGTATGCCTTTCATAAAGCCTGTGTGTGTGTGTGTGTGTGTGTGTGTGTGTGTTTGTGTGTGTGTGTATATGTGTGTATGTGTGTCTGTGTGTATGTGTGTCTGTGTGTGTGCGCACACACGTGTGCACACACATGTTGTGGGGGCAGATTGATTGTGAAGTTCTTTGATATCTGATTGCCAGGTATGCCCACTAGGAAGTCCTTGGTGTCCCATTACTATATACCAACTACTAGTCAGAGATCTTAAGAGCTCTTAGCTCATCTCTCCCTTCTAGAAACTTGAGGTGATAAATACTTTCATTCCTATTGTGGAGGTGAGAAAGTTAGAAAACAGCAAGTATGTGGTAGAGCCATAATTTTAAGTCATATCTGTTCTACTGTAAAGAGTAAACATGAAAAATATTGGCTGAGTGTATAGCTCAATGGCAACATGTGTGTTTCAAAATCACAAGGGCCTCAGTTTGTTCCCTAGTACTGTCTATTCTCCATCCCATTGACAAAGAAAGAAACTCTGTCTTTTTGATATACTTATTGTTGGAGATATTGTCATCAGTTAACCAAAGCCTAAGATACCACGAGAGAAGGAAATCACTACTGACATTTGCCCTGGTAACCTCATACAAAATGGGGTATGGTCAGTATTCTGCCTTTCCATAAAATATCCTTCTATTCTGTGTTAACTATCATGCACTTGTCTCATTAAGACAGCTTCCATTGTTCTAAGCCTGCTTGGTCATCCCTGGGCCTGATCTTTGTAGTTTGTACCACATTTTCTGTATCCATTCCTCTGTTGAAGGGCATCTGGGTTCTTTCCCCAGCTTCTGGCTATTATAAATAAGGCTGCTATGAACATAGTGGAGCACGTGTCTTTTTTATATGTTGGGGCATTTTTTGGGTATATGCCCAAAGAGAGGTACAGCTGATCCTCAGGCAGTTCAATGTCCAATTTCTGAGGAACCTCCAGACTGATTTCCAGAATGGTTGTACCAGTCTGCAACCCACCAACAATGGAGGAGTGTTCCTCTTTCTCCACATCCTCACCAGCATTTGCTCACCTGAGTTTTTTGATCTTAGCCATTCTCACTGGTGTGAGGTGAAATCTCAGGGTTGTTTTGATTTGCATTTCCCTTATGACTAAAGATGTTGAAAGCTTTTAGGTGTTTCTCAGCTATTCGGCATTCCTCAGCTGTGAATTCTTTGTTTAGCTCTGAACCCCATTTTTTAATAGGGTTATTTGTCTCCCTGCGGTCTAACTTTTTGAGTTCTTTGTATATTTTGGATATAAAGCCTCTATCTGTTGTAGGATTGGTAAAGATTTTTCCCAATCTGTTGGTTGCCGCTTTGTCCCAACCACAGTGTCCTTTTTGCCTTACAGAAGCTTTGCAGTTTTATGAGATCCCATTTGTTTCATTCTTGATCTTAGAGCATAAGCCATTGGTGTTTTGTTCAGAAAAATTTCTCCAGTGCCCATGTTCAAGATCCTTCCCCACTTTTTCTTCTATTAGTTTGAGAGTATCTGGTTTGATGTGGAGGTCCTTGATCCACTTGGACTTCAGCTTTGTACAGGGTGATAAGCATGGATCGATCTGCATTCTTCTACATGTTGACCTCCAGTTGAACCAGCACCATTTGCTGAAAATGTTATCTTTTTTCCATTGGATGGTTTTGGCCTTTGTCAAAAAAATCAAGTGCCCATAGGTGTGTGGGTTCATTTCTGGGTCTTCAATTCTGTTCCATTGGTCTATCTGTCTGTCTCTGTACCAATACCATGCAGTTTTTATCACTATTGCTCTGTAATACTGCTTGAGTTCAGGGATAGTGATTCCCCCTGAAGTCCTTTTATTGTTGAGGATAGTTTTAGCTATCCTGGGTTTTTTGTTATTCCAGATGAATTTGCAGATTGCTCTGTGTAACTCTTTGAAGAATTGGATTGATATTTTGATGGGGATTCCATTGAATCTGTAGAGCGCTTTGGTAAAATGGCCATTTTTACTATATTAATCCTGCCAATCCATGAGCGTGGGAGATCTTTCCATCTTCTGAGGTCTTCTTCAATTTCTTTCTTCAGAGGATTGAAGTTCTTATTGTACAGATCTTTTTACTTGCTTGGTTAAAGTCACATTGAGGTACTTTTATATTATTTGGGTCTATTATGAAGGGTGTCGTTTCCCTAATTTCTTTCTCGGCTTGTTTCTCTTTTGTGTAGAGGAAGGCTACTGATTTATTTGAGTTAATTTTATACCCAGCCACTTTGCTGAAGTTGTTTATCAGCTTTAGTAGTTGTCTGGTGGAACTTTTGGGATCACTTAAATATACTATCATATCATCTGCAAATAGTGATATTTTGACTTTTTTTTAATCTGTATCCCTTGATCTCCTTTTTTTGTTGTCTGATTGCTCTGGCTAGAACTTCAAGAACTATATTGAATAAGTAGGGAGAGAGGGCAGCCTTGTTCAGTCCCTGATTTTAGTGGGATTGCTTCAAGTTTCTCTCCATTTAGTTTAATGTTAGCAACTGGTTTGCTGTATATATTTTTTACTATGTTTAGGTATGGGCCTTGAATTCTATTCTTTCCAGGACTTTTATCATGAAGGGTGTTGAATTTTGTCAAATGCTTTCTCAGCATCTAATGAAATGATCATGTGGTTTTGTTCTTTCAGTTTGTTTATATAATGGATCATGTTGATGGTTTTCCATATATTAAACCATCCCTGCATGCCTGGGATGAAGCCTACTTGATCATGGTGGATGATTGTTTTGATGTGCTCTTGGATTCGGTTTGCCAGAATTTTATTGAGTATTTTTGCATCGATATTCATAAGGGAAATTGGTCTGAAGTTCTTCTTTTTGTTGGGTCTTTTGTGTGGTTTAGGTATAAGAGTAATTGTGGCTTCATAGAAGGAATTGGTAGTGCTCCATCTGTTTCAATTTTGTGGAATAGTTTGGATAGTATTGGTATGAGGTCTTCAATGAAGGTCTGATAGAATTCTGCACTAAACCTGTCTGGACCTGGGCTCTTTTTGGTTGGGAGACCTTTAATGACTGCTTCTATTTCCATAGGAGTTATGGGGTTGTTTAACTGGTTTATCTGTTCCTGATTTAACTTCTGTACCTGGTATCTGTCTAGGAAATTGTCCATTTCCTGCAGATTTTCAAGTTTTGTTGAATATAGGCTTTTATAGTAAGATCTGATGATTTTTGAATTTCCTCTGAATCTGTAGTTATGTCTCCCTTTTCATTTCTGATTTTGTTAATTTGGACACACCTCTGTGTCCTCTCGTTAGTCTGGCTAAGGGTTTATCTATCTTGTTGATTTTCTCAAAGAACCAACTTTTGGTTCTGTTGATTCTTTCTATGGTCCTTTTTGTTTCTACTTGGTTGATTTCAGCTCTGAGTTTGATTATTTCCTGCCTTCTACCTCCTGGGTGTATTTGCTTTTTTTTGTTCTAGAGCTTTAGGTGTGCTGTCAAGCTGCTGACATATGGTCTTTCCTGTTTCTTTCTGCAGGCACTCAGAGCTATGAGTTTTCCTCTTAGCACAGCTTTCATTGTGTCCCATAAGTTTGGGTATGTTGTACCTTCATTTTCATTAAATTCTAAAAGTCTTTTAATTTCTTTTCTTTTATTTCTTCCTTGACCAGGTTATCATTGAGTAGAGCATTGTTCAACTTCCATGTATATGTGTACATTCTTCCCTTTATTGTTATTGAAGACCAGCTTTAGGCCATGGGTGGTCTGATAGACACATGGGATTATTTCTATCTTTCTGAATCTGTTGAGGCCTGTTTTATGACTGATTATATGGTCAATTTTCGAGAAAGTACCATGAGGAGGTGAGAAGAAGGTATATCCTTTTGCTTTAGGATAGAATGTTCTATAAATATCTGTTAAGTCCATTTGGTTCATGACTTTTCTTAGTCTGTCTACGTCTCTGTTTAATTTCTGTTTCCATGATCTGTCCATTGATGAGAGTGGGGTGTTGAAATCTCCTACTATTATTGTGTGAGGTTCAAAGTGTGTTTTGAGCTTTAGTAAGGTTTCTTTTATGTATATAGGTGCCCTTCTATTTGGAGCATAGATATTTAGGATTAAGAGTTCATCTTGTTGGATTTTTCCTTTGATGAATATCAAGTGTCCTTCCTTATCTTTTTTGGTGACTTTCAGTTGAAAATTGATTTTATTCGATATTAGAATGGCTACTGCAGTTTGCTTCTTCAGACCATTTGCTTGGAACGTTGTTTTCCAGCCTTTCAATCTGAGGTAGTGTCTGTCTTTGTCTCTGAGATGTGTTTCCTGTAGGCAGCAGAATGCAGGGTCCTCATTGTGTATCCAGTTTGTTAATCTATGTCTTTTTATTGGGGAGTTGAGACCATTGATGTTGAGAGATATTAAGGAATAGTGATTGTTGCTTCCTGTTTTATTCGTATTTGGATGTGGGATTGTGTTTGTGTGCTTTTCTTCTCTTTGTTTTGTTGCCAAGATGAATAGTTTCTTGCTTTTTCTAGGGTGTAGCTTGCCTCCTTATGTTGGGCTTTACCATTTATTATCCTTTGTAGAGCTGGATTTGTAGAAAGATATTGTGTAAATTTGGTTTTGTCATGGAATATCTTGGTTTCTCCATCTATGTTAATTGAGAGTTTTGCAGGATACAGTAACCTGGGCTGGCATTTGTGTTTTTTAGGGTCTGTATGACATCTGTCCAGGATCTTCTGGCTTTCATAGTCTCTGGTGAGAAGTCTGGTGATTCTGATAGGTCTGCCTTTTATATGTTACTTGACCTTTTTCCCTTACTGCTTTTAATATTCTTTCTTTATTTTGTGCATTTGGTGTTTTGACTATTATGTGTCGGGAGGTGTTTCTTTTCTGGTCCAATCTATTTGGAGTTCTGTAGGCTTCTTGTATGCCTATGGGTATCTCTTTTTTTAGGTTAGGGAAGTTTTCTTCTATGATTTTGTTGAAGATATTTGCTGGTCCTTTGAGCTGGGAGTCTTCTCTCTCTTCTATACCTATTATCCTTAGGTTTGATCTTCTCATTGAGTCCTGGATTTCCTGTATGTTTTGGACCAGTAGCTTTTTCCGCTTTACATTATCTTTGACAGTTGAGTCAATGATTTCTATGGAATCTTCTGCTCCTGAGATTCTCTCTTCCATCTCTTGTATTCTGTTGGTGATGCTTGTATCTACGGTTCCTTGTCTCTTCCTTTTGGTTTTCTATATCCAGGGTTGTTTCCTGTGTTCTTTCTTGATTGCTTCTATTTCCATTTTTAATTCCTTCAACTGTTTGATTGTGTTTTCCTGGAATTCTTTCAGGGACTTGTTTTTTTGTGATTCCTTTCTGTAGGCTTCTTTACTTGTTTATTTATGTTTTCCTGCATTTTCTAAGGGAGTTCTTCATGTCTTTCTTGAAGTCCTCCAGCATCATGATCAAATATGATTTTAAATCTAGATCTTTGCTTTTCTGGTGTGTTTGGATATTCAGTGTTTTTTGGTTGGGAGAATTGGCCTCGATGATGCCATGTAGTCTTGGTTCCTGTTGCTTGGGTTCCTGAGCTGCCTTCTTGCCATCAGATTATCTCTAGTGTTACTTTGTTCTGCTATTTCTGACAGTGGCTAGACTGTCCTATAAGCCTGTGTGTCAGGAGTGCTGTAGACCTGTTTTCCTGTTTTCTTTCAGCCAGTTATGGGAACAGAGTGTTCTGCTTTCGGGCGTGTAGTTTTTCCTATCTACAGGTCTTCAGCTGTTCCTGTGGGCCTGTGTCCTGAGTTCACCAGGCAGGTCACTTGCAGCAGAAAAGTTGGTCTTACCTGTGGTCCTGAGGCTCAAGTTTGCTCGTGAGGTGTTGCTTATGAGCTCTCCGAGGGGGCAGCAACCAGGAGGACCTGAGCCGTGCTTTCAGGGAGCCTCCGTGCACCAGGGTCCCAGATGGCGTTTGGTGTTTTCCTCTGGAGTCAGAGATGTGAGCAGAGTGTAGTCTCTTCTGGCTTCCCAGACGTGTCTGCCTCTCTGAAGGTTTAGCTCTCCCTCCCAGGGGATTTGGGTGCAGAGAACTGTTTATCCAGTCGGTCCCTTCAGGTTCCGGAGGTGTCTCAGACGTAGGGGACCCGCTGCTCCTGTGCCCTTATCTACGGTAACCCAGAGGCCGTGTACAGTTTCCTCTTGGGCCAGGGATGTGGGCAGGGGTGGGCAGTGTTGGTGGTCTCTTCTGCTCTGCAGTCTCAGGAGTGCCCACCTGTCCAGGCAGTGAGCTCTCTCTCCCACGGGGTTTGGGAGCAGTGAGCTGTGGGCCGGTATCAGTGATGTTGAGTGACAACTTTTCTTGTTCTTTTTCTTGCTTTCGGTTTCTCTTTTTTCCCTTCCTTCTTCTAGTCTACCACCCAATTAACTGTTAGACATTTCAGTATTGATGATTCAGAAATGTGGTCATATCACATGTATTTATTTATCTGCTTTTCCTACTTCATTATGAAGAATTCTTCCAGTTCAGTATTCATAGACCTAAGTCATTCTTGAATAAATATAGTTAAGTAACAATTTAGCCAGTCTTTCCCTGTTGATAGGCATTCAAATTATTTCTAAAAATTCTTGCTGAAAATATAGCACCTTGTTACTTTAATTTTTATTTTCCTAATACCTATTGAGCTTAAATAAGTTTCAATCACCGTTTGTGCTATATATAATACACAGTAAGAAGAACATTTTTCTACAACTCAGTATCCACATTATAATGGAACAAAATTTCATGGAAAGTTACTAATTTAACTACATATGGAATAACATCTTCTTTCTTATCCTGCCCTTTGATTTTCTCTTTCCCTCCTCCCACATCTTTTTTGTTTTCTCCTGTTTGAATTTTGTTCATAAGTCATTATGATGATTTCATCACCCACAGAAGAATCACCACCCTATATGGGAAGGCCAAAAATGTTCAGTAGTTACACCTCCACAACATTATCATCTACCATCTCTGTTGCCTGGCACCATTTCTGAGCCCTGGGCATAAAGGATTTCAGATAGTATAGAAAGTACAGTGTCATAGGCTTGATTTTAGGTCATTTTTTCCATGGTCAACTGAATGACTGTGTACAAGTTTCGCAACCTTTTTCCATTTAAAAAAGAAGTGTTAAAAGTGCTTCTTTCATTAAGGTTGTTGTGGGGATTTAGTTGATATACATCAGCACTTGCAATAGCAGGGAGGGCTTAGATGTTAGGTCCTCCTACTGTTTATAAAATGGAGCTGTGTCCTAGCCCTGAGTTTGCAATGATGAGGTTAAAGTCAAGGAATGGTAGGCTAAGCACCTATGTGAGAGTAAGATCTGGATGGATTCCCAGGGTCAGAAAATTGCTCACTTCCTGTAGTACTGGACACGGCCAGTTAGCTGGCATTCACTAACTTCTAGAGATGGTGTGAGTAGCTCTCAGGAGGTCATCAGTATTGCTACCATTTAGAATATAGATTGTTTGTATCCTGAGTTGAATATTTTCCTCAGCATGATTTCTTCCCTGCAAAAAAGCTGAGTAGACCATAAATGTCTGTATTATTGTTAACTGATATGATGTCTTACATTCTCCTGTTATTGTGACAAAATATTCTGATAAAAGCATTTTCAAATTACAATGGAGTTATTATGGATTAAAGAAATAAAGGGTTTGGGGGTTTAGCTCAGTGGTAGAGTGCTTGCCTAGGAAGCGCAAGGCCCTGGGTTCGGTCCCCAGCTCCGAAAAAAAGAACCAAAAAAAAAAAAAAAAAGAAAAGAAAGAAAGAAATAGAGGCAGAAGGTGTTTGAAATAGAATCATATCACATCTAGAAGTTAAAAGCAGAATGATGACCACAGATACCTGCCTAGTGCTCTCTCTCTCTCCTTATACAGAACTAAGAACCCAGTCAGGGGCTGGCAGCACCCTTTTCCCCTCAGTTAACATAATCAAATTTTCACCATAGACATGCCCAGGGGTCCATTGCCTAGGTGACTCTAATTTCCATTAAGTTGTTGACTAACACTAGCCATCACAGAGACATTTTGGATAGAAATTTGGAACACTTCTCTATTCTAGCCTGATTGACTTTAGTGAATAGATAGAGGACAAAGGCCAAAGATAGGAGTCAGAGCTTTGGTTAACTAGAGACTGAATAGGTATCTGGGTACATATGATATAGGATTGGACAGATGGGTCATCTAGGAGTTTTAACAAGGAATTTAGGAGTTAGCACCAGTCAGTAATGAGAAAGGTCCATTTAGCCAATTCTCAAGCTTTTGTGGGGATGATTTAGCATTAGGTCCCTAATTGACAGAAGTGCAGACAGGGTTAAGGGAATCAAACAGGCAAATGAAACAGTTCGGTACTAGCAAGAGGCAGAGGCTTTATTTACCATGCCTAGGTCTAAAGAAGCAGGGAGGAACCAGTATTACTGAAGGATAACTAGCACTAGAGCTGTAGGCAGAGGGGTCTAAATACTGACCCACTATGAATACCATCAAACCAAGTCCCAGTAGAGAGAGCAAGGGGAAAAAAGAGGAAATCAACACTCTAATCTCTAACTTAATTACTTTCCCAGAATCTGACAATACATCTCTTTGGCAGATGCCACCTTGAAGCCAGAGAACAGTGATGTGGTCTACATGGGACCACCTCCCAAGGCAGAGAAATAGGATCAATGAAAGGTCTTAAGGGCAAATAGACAATGATCCAGTCTACTCTGTTACCATAAAAGACTTTGCTTAGGAGAGCAAACCCTTTAGCCAGATCTAAAGGTTTACTTAGACTAATAGCTTCTGTAGCATGGTTGTGTTGAATGTCAAGAACAGTCTTCTAGTGTCAGATGTGCCCTCTCTACACATGAAGGTTAAGTGATTTCAGTTAATACAAGTAAGGTCCAGCAATGAACAAGCAAACATGTTATAGTTAGTTGAGCTATGATTAGCCCTACTATCTTATGGTGAGAAGCTGTTCCTGCATGGATACATGAAGGTTGAGTATCACCAACTATCCTGACTGCTGCTTGTGGCCCACAACCACTTGCCTATAGCCTGGTTGGGGCAGGATAGTGCTGTTCCCTATATTGTTCATTTGCCTGGCCACCCAACACTGAGAATGTTATCCAAAGTATTATCATAGCCTAGAGACCCCACATTCCATTCTACTGTGCTTGCCCTCATATGGTGGTTAGAATCTAGCAGACTAGCTTTCCCAATTTAGAGCCTGTCTGATTAATATCACAAGTCACATTTTGTACAACAGCACTATATCAGTTCTTGTATAAACTTAGTGTACTGTGAGACTTATCTTTCAACATTGCTGAGAAAAGTTAGACATAGATTCATTTTATGAGGATTATAACTGCAGAAATATCAGTTGACTCAAGGGTTCCCTCTCTTGCATGGCAAGTTGATATATGGCAGTAGGAAATAAGAGGTTGGATATACCTTAGATGTGTCTTTGGATACCTCACTTGTTAAGTTATATACCTTTTATGACATTTTATTGCCCCCCAAAAAACCTTGCCAAATAAAATCATCCTTATTTGGTAGATAGCAAAGACTCAGGCGTTCCTAAAAGTAAGAGATATGTTGTCGTGGATAGTGCCAACTGGTTTTTGTTTTGTTTTTTGTTTTTGGTCAGAGTGTCATTATCCTGAAACTCACTATTCACATTAGGCTGACCTCGAACTCATAGCCAGCTTCTGCCTCCTGAGTCCTGGGGTTCAAGATTTATACTATAATCAACGTTTTTCACCCGCTTTTTGGCAACTTTTTCCAAAGTTGTTTCTAATATTTATGGTAAAATATAACAGTTGAAATACAGGGTTAATATCTGTTGTCATTATATTAAAAATAACTAGCAAACACAAACTGATTGTCTAACACCAAACAGTAGAAATGATATTTGGGGGATCTGTTATGATACAAAGCATTGACTGACATGTACTTGAGTAATATGCAAACCTATCACTAATGTTTACAGAGAACTCAAGTCTCTTTAAAACCTTCATTTGCCAGAAATGCATTTTAATAAAAGAATCCCGGCTTGGAAGCCATACACATGTTCAGAATAGATACACAGGATAGCTCAGCCAAAGAGAAACAGCTATGAAACACTGGATATAAGGAGACACGTGGATAGAAATATTAGTGAATCCCACTCCACATATGAACTTTTTCTCTTATTCTCAGGATGTCCTTGATAAACTCAATAAGTATTTAGAAAATCCTCTTTTCAAAATGAACTTCCATTTGGTTTGCTAAAATTTAATTGCTTTAGGTATGGTTTTATACCTAATGTGATTATTTCTAAGGCTGCAGAAAGAAAGAGAGAGGGGGGGAAGGCAGGAAAGAAGGAAGATAAAAGAAAGAAAGAAAGGAAGGAAGGAAGGGAAAGAAAGGAAGGAAGGAAGGAAGGAAGGAAGGGAGGAAGGAAGGAAAAAAAGAAAATAGATCATAAAATTTATATATATAAATATATAAATATATATATATATTTATATATATACACATATATATCTGTAGATATGTCCCATAAAAATACTCTTTTCTGAAAGGAAAGAGAGTAGAGGGAACAACATGGTAAAATCACTAATATACTAACTCTATCAGCTTTCCATTTGGGAAGAATAAAAATAACCATATTGCAGTGAAGCATGGTCTTTAATTGGCTCCCAGTCTTTATCCCTCATGCATCTAATGGCCAGTGCTACAGAAGAAATTTTTAAGCTAGAAGATGACATAATCCAATTAAATTTTCTCTTAAAAATGTCAAAGCAAATAAATCCAGGGCCTATTAGCTCACACACAGCTTTGTAATTCCCACTGGGTTTTCATCTGTTGCCATCTTCTCATTTCAAGGTGTTTGGGTGGATGGGTGTGTGTGTGTGTGTGTGTGTGTGTGTGTGTGTGTGTGTGTGTGTGTGTGTGTGCACGCACGTGTGTCTGTACACAGATCAGCAGCTACAGTTTTCCCTGTTGATGAATAAGTAATTTATTACTAAATTCTTTGACATCTTGAGTGGCTCTAATGACAGCCAGCTTGGAATATGTTATGGGGCATTCTTTGGAAGCATTGATAATGAGCCATTTTAGATTTCTGATTTTTCTGTCACCAACTTTTACTCTGTGTTCCTTAGCTCTTCCCTCTAGCAGAAAATGCTGTGTGACATATACTATTTAATGCTCTGGGTTACATTAAATTTTATTGTAAGATTTGAGGGTTGTCTCTCATTTGGAGACTGGATTTACCCACAGTTTGCTTGGCAGTTGCTTTACTCCAAGATCTATTGGTGACTTTCATATACATGTTTTTAACTTGGTAAATGTAGAGCTGCTTTTTGCTTTTAGAAACAGGGCTGGAGACAAGAATTTTGTTGTTAAGTAGTTGAGGGAAAGAAATTAAAACACTCAGAAGAGGTTAGAGTGGCAGAGGAAGAGAGGGAATTACTAAAGGGTATATATAGTATTAAACTAGTTACATTGGGAGATACATGTTGTACAATGGTTTTGGGAAATGCTAGGATCTAACAGAAACATGTCCCTCAGAATTATCCTGGCCAAAGTATAAGGAAGCTATAGTATTAATTTTTAAGTCTCCTTTAGACATTCGTTGATTGAGGGATGCTCTTCACCATAGAGGAAAGGAAATAATTCCCTGGCACTTGCTGCTTGACATAGGGGCAACCAAAGTAAGCCTCAGAGGCCAACCAGAAGCTTAGGGCAAAGGAATAGAGATGTTTGGAAGTCAGGCTGTTGTAAGCTAGATTGGGAAGAGTAAAAGGCTAGTAAAAGGGACACTGGCAGAGCTTGTGACACAAAAGATTCCAAACATGTGCTGTCAGGAGTTTGTCTTACAGAGATGTCCTCATCTGGAATGGAAGGCATCATTATCTATGGATGATCCTTCTTTCTGCTGTAGGATTACCATGTGTGTACAGTTATTTCCCTGTTCAATTTACATGCGTGGGCTGGCAGTATAGTTCCACAGTACAGCATCCTCTGCAAGAAATGATCCACATCAAAAACTCACTGCTGGAAACACTGTGTGATCTATAGTTTGTATTTTCTAACTAGTTTAGAAGGAATAAAAAGTCAGTATTTTAACTCAATACCAAGATTTTCATAAAACTTCTATAATATTTGGAATGCTTCCAGGTTTATTCAAAAGAACAGTAGGTCATTTCTAATATGGGGATTTTGTAGATACTTCCAAACCTGTTTCTTAAAAAAAAAAAAACAACAACAACAAAAATGGGACCAGCCATATGCCAAAGTGTAGGCAAAATTATAAAGGTCATAGCTATACTTCTGGTTCATTGATATCCATAATTACATTGCCTGGATGTTTGAAAATCTCCCTGTACCGAATCCTCTTTCCATCCCAAATTTGATTCCTTAGTCCATTTTCAGATAATTCCTGAGACAACCTCCCTAAAAATTGGTGGGTGACAGTGGATGAATCCTACTCTATAGAGCTCTACGCATGTCTCCATGGCATTTATCAGAAGTCACTCAAACTGGGAACCTGGGGATTGGTAACAAAGGCAAAAAAGAAATGACAGTGGGAAATGGTATTGAATTGAAACAAAGCACAGCATGAGAGAAGTCTGAAAAGCTCTGCAGGGACCTTGGGTTTCAAACTGGCCAGTATTTAAAGAAATGGACTATTGTTATCTTCTTCCCTCAAATTACCCCTCATTGGAAATCTGGTTATTTGCCTGAGTTTCATTTTGCTGATTAGCCCATTGCAAATAAATTTGGTCCTCATATATCCAAATTCTTGAGTTATTATTTCAGTATAAATTCCTACCATTTCTCTTTGATTTGATTACATCATAATTCCTGCTAAAAAGCAACATAAAACACAGCCACTTTTTGTGCCTAATAAGATAAGGGAGAATTATTAATACTGACTTATTTCATGAGTAATAAGCCCATCATAAACTTATGAGTGGCATAACATGGTTTTGTATTAAAGTTTTATTTAAAAAGTAAAAATTTTTATTTAAAAAATTCCATGAGATAATAATGCTTTTGAATATATATATACATATATATATATATATTATACATCATCTCTCTGTGCTGAGATAAAATTCTAAAATGTCATCTAAGAACAGACATTGGTTTAAATTTTAGAAAACTTTTGAGAATGGGTTGAATATTGGAGTTGAATGACTTACTGAGCTCATCTTTCATTGATTAAATTCCTTTGTTTACTCTATCTACGGTGTCTCCCTGGATTCAGGTATAATCTGGTAAAATATAGTTATAGCTGGTATAAGGAAGATCATGTCACTAAAGTCCATGTGTTATAGACTGTACAGAAGACTCTTTCAAATCTGCATTGCCATCGTCTCTCTGAAGCATCACTTCCATCATACTGCCAGTTGGTGGTTTAAGCTCTACAATTCCAAGCGACCCAATGCTCTCTGGCCTCCTAAGGCAGCACTCATAGCTTCCTCTCCCCAGTGCTTAATTAAAGTAGTTTTTTAAGAACTACATTGTTTTCTACTTAACTTTCCTTAGTGAAAATAGTGAGGAACGGTCACTATGTAGGATGGGAACCAGGTGTTTGTGAACAGGCTCACCCCATTTCATGGAATACATAGACACAATACATAGACATAGCTCTGGAGCTTCATTGCTGGGGAGACTGTTCAGTCTCCTCCCCTGCGGACTTGTGATTTAGTTGCAGAGAAATGAATTTCAGTTTCCGTTTTTTTGTGGACAGGTATTGCAGTAACACCTACCTGTTAGGGATTTTCTGTGACAAATAATGTAATGCATGTCAAACACCTAACAGTTGTTATCATATAGTAAATGTCTAATATATTTCTTGTTACTGCTAAACTAGGTATATGTAAGACACAACCCTGCAAATATGTCTGACTAGTTCACAATCATAACACATCTATTAGATTCAGATTTTGTGTCCCAGTTCATGATTCAAGTACTTGGTGTTCTTCTGATTCTATATTAGTTATTGGTTACTATGGCTTGACATATCACCCACATTCCAATGACACTGGAATTTTTTTGTACAGTTCTGAACTCTAGCTGTATGCTATATGGGACTGTATTTCCAGGATTTATCAGAACCTCTCTTTTTTGGTGTCCATTTTTATCAGGCCTTTGAACATTTTACACAATATATTTTAATCATATTCATCCCTTCCCCCAATGTCCCACATCCCTATCCACCCAACTCTATGTCTTCCTTTTCTTTTGAAAACACTCAATTTGTATTGCCCATATACTATTTGATGTGTTTGGCCTTCTACTGGAACAAGCCACCTACCAAGAACCATACCCTTAAAGAAAACTGACTGCCTTGCTATCAGTAGCTGTCAGTAGCTAATAGCCCTTACCTAGAAAGGAGTAAGACTTTGAGCCCACCTCTCCTCTACATGCTAGGATTTTGTCTGGCTTGAGCTTCCACAGGTTTGGTGCGTGTCACAACCACTACGCCTTGACACCTACCTGATATATCTGAAAAATACCATTATCCTTGTAGTCATGCACTGCTTCTGATTCTTGTTGTCTTTCCACCCCTCTTCTTCAGTGATCTCTGTACCATAAAGAGGAGAGGATATGATATAGATGTCCCATTTAGGGTGGAACACAGACTCTATCTTGATGTCCCATGATTATAAGAAATAAAGTTCAATTTTATACTTAAGTTTCTCCCTTTAATCCTCATTTCTTCACTTAAAAATGACTAAAAAATGCCTATCCTACTTTCCTATATTTCCTATACCCTATACCAATCTGACTTCATCTTCTTCAGCTTACCTGTTTACATTTATAGTTACCTTCTGAACTGTAGAGGGTTAGGAGGTCAACATTTCTTTCTGTGGGGGCAAATAGTTTAACCCTGATGTTTCCCCTTTTCTTTTCCTACCACTTCAAGTCTTGGACTTTGAAGTGTTCTCCTGAGAATCTTTCTGAGATAGCTCCTGATTTGGAGCCCCACTTCATCCCTCCTGCTTCATCCCTCCTGACTCTGGCAAAGTCTGATAATCACTACAGAATTGATTTGTATATATTCTCCCAACATCCAGCAAGTTATCTGGTCAATTTCCAACCACATTACTGCTGTTATTCTGGCAGCTTCCTCTAGTTGTATTATAGCCTCAAGTATGAACTAGTACAGAAGGCTTAAACTTTGATCCCAGGTTCTCCTTCCAACTACTTGTTGCCTCTTTGCATTATGTACCCTAGACCAAACTAGGCTAGTCACCATTTCTTGCAAAGAGTTATTGGAGTCTCTGGGCCATTGCTTATGCGTTTCACTATAGATAGAACAGCCTTGGTGCCTCAACCCTGTGCTGTCCTGATGCCATAATCCCTAGAAGTAGCAGCACTGAGTCAGTATACCTCTAGAACACCGTCACAAAAAATCATCTAGCATTTCCCTGGGTTTCTGTGACACTTTGTGACTCTGGATATTAATGGAATGCTAATGAAGGGTTAGAACCTCTTATATAGCCATGGGTGTAAGTTAGTGCTTTTCTAGCATGTTCAAGGTCCAAAGGTGAAACCCAGCACTGAAAAAGGGAAAAGGAAAATGAAGAAGAAATAGAGCATTGCATATAAAAACAACCTTGACAATAGCACATGTTGTAGACTTTCTTCCTGGTTGGTCCTAACGTTGATCTTCCATTCATTAGAGCCTATGCAAAGAGTTTGTGTGTATATGCTTGAGTACACATATAGGCGCACTAAACATCACTTAATGATGAGTGATGTTCTGAGAAGTATGTTATTAAATGATTTCATTGTTGTAAATACATAGAATAGACTTTACGTGAACTGAGTGTTGCAATGCTAGCACATACTGGACTGTATGGTATATTTATATTTGAGTACATATGGTGTATATGCCTGTTGTTCTAGAGCCGCAATTAATAAAACAACACAAGACCAAACACGAGAACATTATGCAGTCAAGACATTTAAGCACAAGATTATGAGGCTGATGTTATCCTGACAACTTTAGTTCAATATTCAGAAACCATGGGATGGAAGGAGGGAACTGATTTTCACAAGTTGTCCTCTGACCTCTACAAGCATTCCATGCTATAGATTTTGTGGGTGCAAGTGTAAAAAACACAGCAACATAATAGCCAGAGTAGCATTGGGCTACTGTAAGGATTTATCAGCTCTATCATGATTCTTCAGGTTTTGTTATTTGTTTGTTTCGATTTCTTGGAGTGTTTTGAGGAGGGTGTGGGATTAGAAAGCTGTTTTGTTTGTGTTTAGATATCACTATATATAGCTTGTGTCAGCCTAAGACTTACTCTGGAATACTAGCTGACCTTAAACTCATAGCCTACCTGCCTAAGCCTCCCAGGCCCTGAGATTAGAAGTGTAGATTACCCATCCTGGCTACCATCATAATATTATGGGACCACTGTTATTTATATAGTACATTATTGATACAAAACATTATTTTGTAGTACCGTACTGTGTATATGATATATCTAAGCATAGCATGAGAAATCTACTACTTTTATTAGTTTATTGATGAAGCAGTAGCCAAGCAGCTGGTAGAAATACCTACTATTGAATATAAAAATTCGAGTTCTCAAGACGGCATGAAACAACCACTGAATTAATGCTGCCTTGCTCCCAGCATTTCAGTGTTTGACAAGACAAATAGTTTTTTTCTTGTCCGTGAATCTGTAAGTCAGCTAGCTGGGTCTGGCTGATAATTGTAAGGCAGGCCTTGTCTTCTCCATCTCTGCCATTCTAGAACCAGTACATCTACCTTCCATGCAAAAGTCATAGCCATTCGTGTGGTTATGTTTCTCTCAGAGGAACAGGAAAACTCTCCTTTTCCCTTTCCATCTTTACTTCCTCTTCCCCTTTTCTTTCTTTTTCATTGCTTGTTCCTCCTACTTAATTAATTAATCATTTTCTTCCTCTTTTTTCTCCATGGAAGGGGCTGCAGTTACATGGTAAAGATTGGGGACATGTAATTCTAATACAGGGTAGAAGCAAACAAAAGCAAAACTATGATACTCTTCCCCAAAGTTCTTTTGATACCTAAGTAGAATGTAGAAAGCTCTACTCTTCTCTTTTAAATGACTACTTTGTGTGTGTGTGTGTGTGTGTGTGTGTGTGTGTGTGTGTGTGTGTGTGTGTGTGTGTGTGTGTTAGGAGCCCGTTAAGATCAGAAGATAGTGATGAGTCCCCAGCTAGAGTTATGGGCACTTGTGAGCTACCACGTGTGTACGTGTGTGTGCTGGGAACCAAACCCAGATCCTCTGCAATAAGTGTTTTTTCCCACTGAGCCATCCATCTCTCCAGACCAGAAACAACTTCAACACATGTTTATTTAAAGAGTAAAAAATGTAGCACTAAAATTTCAAAACTCAACTTTGAAATGTGGCTATAACTGTGTTCATGTTTGTTTTCTTTCCAGAAATGTGAAGACGTTTGGGTGGGAATGCCATCACCTATTCCTGTGAGATACGTTAGGTACTTAGACTTTTTGACGGATGTCTATGGCTTAGAGGAGAACATGCCATGAAGGTTTTCATCAACTCTCTTTGATTTCCTGTTCTCATTATGCCATTTTATTTTAATAGATATAATTTCATTAAAAACAAACAAAAATAAGAAGCAAGGTTTCTATTAAATGGAAATCCATTAACCACAATTAATTTTCTTTGTCACTGTAGCTCCTCAGAACAGCTTGTTATATTGCTGATGTACCAGCACTATTAAAAATACCATTTAAAACATTGTTGACCATTTTATTGTATGTATTATTTATGAATGCCAAGGAATCTTATAATAATTTCCATCTAATATAATTTGATACATTGCAATGTGAAAAAAATGACTTTTGACAGCTATGCATGACAATATAAAATCAAATTATATCAGAGCAGTAAGTTGTGATTCTGTTAAGCATTTTTGAAATCTTTTTGACACATGTTTATTACTTACATAATTAAGTTTTATAGCAATGCACCTCATCAAAATAATTCTCAAACCTCTCTAGAGTGAGTATGTTTATTTTCTGACGTTAGTGAGGTTATGGGAAGAAAGAACCTTCTCTCTGCCAACACACACACACACACACACACACACACACACACACACACACACACACACACACACTTTCAGGAGAGAAATTAAAACATATGCTGTGTTTATATTTTTAATGTCTTTTAATATCTAAACTCACTTCTTAGCTTAGGAATACATGCATGTGTATATAATTAGAGCATGACGAAAAATTTATACCTAGAATATGTAGGGATATTATTGTGGAAGGTTTCAGGGGTTTGTTTTGCTTCATTTTACATACTTACTACCAGCCTCTCGACCTCCAGTTCAAAGGTTTAAGTAGTTTAAAATTACAATGGATCTCTCCTGCATTTCCCTGGTTTTAAGTTTTCCACCCCACAGCAGAACTCTTGTCATACAGTGTATATCTGATTACAACCTATCACAGTGGAGCTTCAGTGTCCAGAAGCCTTCCCTATGCCATGCCAGCCCCCAATGCAGGGTGCTAAATATCATAAATGTGTTTGTCTTCAAGGCAGTTGGAGTCTGTCAAGAAAGGACTGTTCTGGTTAGGGATCATCCTGAGGAAAAGAGGAGTCAAGGACATTTCAGGGGCCCCACCCTTTTCTTTCATTCTACACTTGGAGCATTCCCTTGTCCCCAAACAAGTTTGCTTCTCCTTACACGGTCCAGTTTGCCTCACAACAATGGCTCTTTCATTTTCTTTTAGTCAAAACTGCCAGTAAATTACTTCTGTCCATAAACCTAGGACAATTCCATGTGCGCCATTAGAATTGGTCCCATAGAGCCATGTATTAAACTAGTATTCATAAGTTAGATACTAGAACAGTGGGGCCCATAAAACTCTAATGTTGGTGGTTTGATTTTTGTCCCAGTTTTTAAAAGGCAACCAATAATGCCAAGCTATTTTGTCATTTTAAGGCTTTTCTACTTCCCAGAGAACAAGCTTTTAGAAAGGATGACACTTGCCTAGAAGTTTTCAAGCTAACACATCTGTCATCTACCTATTCAACTCTTCACTTAGTTATCTTTCCCTCATATGACTGTATAGATTATTTATCCCCTGTGCAGACTTTGGAATTCACTCAAGAAGCAGGAAGAAAAGGAAATAAACCAATGATAGTGTGCCTGAGTTCATGGGGTGACTACTATTCATCCTATGTCATGGATCTGTGTTCCTGCCCTGGTGGTTCCTGGTTCAAGCTAACAATTAACAATAAAATGGACATTATAGGAATCATGCCGATAAACATGATACATTACAGCTATACAGACACTTTAAATAATTATTCGTTTTATAACTAAGCCATATACTAAAGGAGATTTATAATTCAGAGATAATATCCCCATTAGTAAAGTTTATGACCCAATAAACAGCTCCCACTAGTTAATAAATGCCAAAGCCATAAAAACAAAGACTATTAATGTAATAGAATTTCTGTGCCTCTCTCTCTTGCTGGTGGTCTGAAGATACTGAAGGGATATGCTATCTTAGGAAAAACATTTATTCTCATTATGTAAATATCAATGAATAGTCTTACACTTGAGTTGGAAATTTCCCAGCTCCCCTTGGACCCAGGTGGTCCCAAAATGCTGATGCATTCTGCTTAGGTTTCAAGCAGTAGATAACCAGCTTCAATAAATAAACTCTGGGACTCAGATCTTTAGGGCAGATGGAGAGGGGGACCAGGCCTCTTTTCTCTTTATTTCTGGAAAAGAGAAACTCTAGCTAGTGTCATTGTTCCAAGGTAATACTTTTGAAAAGAAGTTTTTCAACCTTTGTATAGAACTATTTTTAACTCTTAACATTTTCTTCCCATGATGGAAAAGCAAGAGTTACATGCGGGTGTCTGGGTGAATTGAAGGTTAATATAGGCAAACCTTTTGTCCTATGAACTCATTGTTTTTTAGTATTCTTGGAGTCCTGCGAATGATTGATAAAGTGATTTAGAAGCACAAATCAAGTCATGTCTTTCAGTGCAAAACTGATTAAAAGCTGTTGGAGTTCAGAATAGTGACGTGCTGAGTCACTGTGTGAAAAAGCATGCTACTGTCAGAGGATGATTAATTGGCAGGACTAATTGGCCTTTTCCTTGTCACCTTTTTTACCTATTACCTAACTATCTGAAACAGAGTACAGATAAGTCTATTGCTTGGCTTTGCAGTTACTAAATGGTTAAGACTAGACAATAGAGAGGAAGTGAAGATCACTATAATTTTGAACATATAATAGTTGAAACTGCTGTTTTCTATATATTGCCTTTGATTCAACTTAGGTCATATATAACATTGATATTTTTATATTGTACTACTGAACTTGTTTCCTTAGGTTTGCAGAGCTTCTAGGCTTTCTGGATCCCACAATCACAAATTTAAAATATTTAAATTGTTCTTCCTTCCTTTCTTCCTTTCTCCTTCCTTCCTCCAAACATCAGGGGATTATTGATGAGTAAATCAAGACTTCATGTCTTTCAAATACAGAACATAAACAATTTTTTTTTAAAAAAAAATTGGAAAAAACCTTGCCTTTCTGATTTGGATTTATCTAAGTTTGAATGACACCCACTTTTCTAGCCTTTTCAGCTGCTTTTTATTCCATCTGCCTTCTTTCTTCACCTTGCTCTTCTTCCATGAATTATAAATTTTCTAGTTATGACTCCAGTGCCTGGAGTCTTAATGAACAAGTTATTTTCCTCACAAAATATTTATGCTACTGAATAATGTAGAATCCATCCAATAATAAAATGCCATGGTCTTAATGGTTTGTGTATTCTCTTTAGTTATTAGTCTAGAGCGCTGAATTTTGAATGTCCTTCAACATTGTTCTATAAATGGCCTTTCAGACTAACAGCTTCCAAGTGATGGCAAAACCCACTGATCCTAGTGATGCATCCATCTCTGCCCTCAAGTTTACTTGGCCAAGAACTGAATTGCTTAAGCTGAAAGCAGGTTAAGACCTTTTCAAAAATGAGTCTTTTCGAGTTGACTGAGCATCTTCAGACACACAGTGCTTTTCAATTCCCAAGAGAATGTAATGTGTAAAAACTGGAAAGCCTACTGAGGCAAGATCAATGAGGCTATTGAGCAAATAATCAACCTGGGGCAATAATGGAGCAAACATCATTATTACAAAGGGAAGCACTGACAGCAATTAGTTTAAGAGAATCTTGCAGCTTGCCTCTGCCTGCCTTCTACCAGGTTAGATATTGGTTTAACTATACATTCATATTTTGTGTCAGTTAAGTTCCCCCAAAGTTACAGTTCTGAGATACCTTTGTCACAGAATGGCCAGCGTGGGTACCTTTTTTTGCATCTGTTTTCTGGTCCCCAGTAAAATTCTTTCCAAGGGCACTTTAGAACCTATTGTGTGTCTTGTATGTGACTCACATAAGAACCCAGGGGTCAGCTCTGCTGCTCAGAAATAACTGATAATGGCTAAGAAATGTGCCCTATGAAAAACTCCACAGTGGCTCTGCAAGCAGAGAATTAATGGCTCCCCAGAATCAGTGGGAGCTTTGACTTCTAAACACTCATTAGTTAAAGCAGTGAGGCCTGATGTTATGCAAGTTAGAGATGGAAAGAGGAACCACCCCTCCCTATTGTCTGTTCTGAACAGAATCTGCACATTTAACTCAAAGTGCTGAATGGATCAAATACATCAAACCAACTATTCATCAATCTCTCAGCTTCCTGAGCACCGCTTTGCATCTGTATAAAGCCAACAATAAAGGAAATTCTTGTTATGACCCCACTATAATATTAAAATCCAGAGGAGTCCATGGCTTGGTGAAAACACAGAGAAAAATGCCTTCTCCTTTACATCGAATCTACCAAAATCATCTTTCTGTTTCCTTTTTCCTACACTGCCTACACAGGGACCTCTGACTGCCATAGGGACTTGGCAGAAATTACTTTTGCCTGCTTTTTCTCCCATTCTACTCCGGCTTGTCATTATTTCTGTGAGGCCACCCGTGGAATAAAGAACAGGAGCTGAAAATATTGCCACTTTTAACTATGATCACACCCTGCAGGGAGAGGAGAAAGGCAGCAAGAAACAATTGCAGGAAGTGTGATAGGAGTTCTGGAGGAAAATGGAGAGCACCTGTGTTTGTGTGTGACTCGCTTTAAAGAATTTGACATTCATCCTGAGGGAAGAAATATTACTGGAAGATTTGAATCTCAAGCCTGAAAAGATCATGTCTGGATTTAAAAGACTGTATGTGTGTGTGTGTGTGTGTGTGTGTGTGTGTGTGTGTGTGTGTGTGTGTGTGTGTACATTATTGTAGAGCTGAGTTTGGGAGGTGAGAAGGTTTGCTGGCAGCTTGATGGATGGCTTGGATTAATGTTGGTAAGATGGTTGACAACTGGAGAAATTCATGACACATTTGGGATGGTCGAGATAAGAGAGGCGAAATCACAATTATGATTGAGTCCTTTTGACAGCTGGGTAGACGATGTTGCTGTTCACTGAACTGGGATACATCAGAGAAAACTTCGATTGAATGAAATCAAGAGTTTTGCCTGGGGCTGGCAAGATTGTTCAGTGCATAAAGGCATTTGCCACCAAGCTTCCTCCACACTGCCCCCTCCCCTGCCCCAAGTTAGATCCCTGTAACCTACATTGTGGAAGGAGAGAAGCAACTCTTGACAGTTGTCCTCTAACTTCCAGATACACCCAGGCATGCAGACACATGTACACACAAAATAAATAATTAAAAATAAGGATTTTATTTGAAGTCAGATATAGTGTCACACATTATAATTTCTATCCTAGTAAGTTGAAGGCCAGCCTGGAATCTGAATTAGAATTCTTATTTGAAAAGCTAACGCAACAAAACAGAGATTTTACCTTAAAATCTGGGCAATTTGGATAACTGGAAAATTGAGAAATTTTGATAAGGCAACTTGATAAATCATGTCTGATTTTTTTTACAGAATGGTATGGACTAGTGTTGCATTATTTGAGTCATTAATGTATTGATATAAGAAACATGGTGCTCACTTTAAAGGGGTTATTAAAGAAAAATCTCAGTGCTTGGCATGGTTAGACAGACCACAGAGACCCCCAAAACAATAGAGGTTTTTGCCCTTGACTTTTGCTACCTACAATAATTATGTGATAAGACTCTGATGCTGAAGACACCATGCACTTTGTTTGCAGGACATGAAAAAGTCAATCATGAATTGTCTAGAGAACTCTCCAAGCTGAGCAGCTTTTATAATGCTGGAAAGTATTATGGAGAATGACGTCAATGTTCTTATCCAGCACTGGACCCTGTGTGCAATACTGGTCTATGAGGCAAGATATGCTCACTGATGCAAGACTGTATATGGGGTGACCCTCCTTGTTTAAGGCCTTCACCACAGGAGGGAATTCAGGCCTGGTACTATAAACATGATCAAAACTCAGAACCCGGGAAATCAAAGACCTTCGGGGAAACATTTATGATGTTGTTTTACTAAATGGCCATGTTGACAAACTGCCTTCTAAATATTTGTTTATGTAATGTTGTGCTGCCCCGAGCCTTGGTTAGTGAGTAGTGGTTAATACAGAGATGCATTACTATTAGGAGTGCTGACAATAAGTGGTTATGGGAGCTCATCCATAGATGGTATCTATTTTAATACTTTTTCAAGGCTCAGGAAACATCCAACACAAGGGAACAGAAAGAACATAATAACCAAAGGATGGAGAGAATCATTATGAAATGCTATCCACTAGATGTGATGTGGCTGTTGTACACATGAACTCAGCAATTATCGTTACCTACATAAGACCTACACAAGATCAAGAGTTAAAAATTTAAGAATTGAAGGGGATACCAAGGTCCAATTCCTAGCCAAGGAGATCTTGGCAGTTGATAATTGCTGGGGGAGGGAGAGGAGTCGTTTTTCTATAGGAATGAAGCCACCAGTATGTTCCTGGTATTCTAATAAAAGACCCTGTGCCAGTATACATATGGCCAACACTAACTGGACTTGGTGAGTCAAAATAAATAACTAAAAGAATGTATGAAGTTGGGAGGAAAATATAATGGGGCACATGTAAACTTCATTTTTAAGACAAGGGCTCACTATATAGCCCTTGCTGGTCTGGAACTCACATAGAGAGCTTGGCAGTTGATGAGTGCTAGGGAAGGAAAGTCATTTTCCTTTTTTCTTTTTTATTCATTTTGTATCCTGATCGCTGCCCCCTCTCAGTCCTTCCCCTATCTCCCTCCCTTTCCCCTTAGAGAGGGTGGAAGCCTCTACTGGGTATGCCCCTACCCTGGCATATCAAGTCTCTGTAGGGCTAGGGGCTGCTTCTTCCACTGAGGCCAGACAGCCCAGTTAGGGGAATAGGATCCACTGGCAACAGCTTTAGGGATAGCCCTTACTCCAGATGTTCAGGTACCCAAATAGAGACTGAGCTTCATACTTGCTACATATGTGCTGGGAGCCATGGGCCAGCCTGTGTATGTTCTTTGGTAAGTGACTCAGTCTTTGAGAGCTCCCAGGGGTCCAGGTTAATTGATTCTGTTGGTCTTCTGTTGGTAGAATTCCTATACCCTTCGGGGTCCTCAATCCTTTCCCCAACTCTTCCATAAGAGTCCTCAAGTTCCACCCAACATTAGTCTGTGGGTCTCTGCATCTATTTCAGGCAGGTGCTTGATGGAGCCTCTCAGAAGATAGCCATGCTAGGCTCCTGTCTATAAGCATAACAGAGAACCATTAATAGTGTCAGGGATTGGTGCTTGCCATGAGATGGGTCTTAAGATGGGCCAGTTATTGGTTGGCCATTCCACCAGTCTCTGATCTATCTTTGTCCCTACATTTCTTTTAGACAGGACAAATTTTGGCTTGAAAATTTTGTGGTTGGATTGATGTCCTTATCCCTTCTCTGGGAGTCCTGCCTGGCTACAGGAAGAAGCCACTTCAGGTTCCATCTCCCCGCTGCTGTTTGTCTCAGCTAAGGTCAATACCATTGACTCCTGGAGCCTACACTATCTCAGATCGCTAGCACTTCCTAGATTTCCCCCACTCCTTAACCCTGGAAGCTGCAGATTTCCATTCATTTTCCTGGCCCCTCTGGCCATCTCTCCTAACTGTCCTCACACCTGATCCTGACTCTCCCATTCCCTTCCCCACATACTTCCACCCAGTTTCCTCCTTCCCTTTGCCTCCTATGACTATTTTATTCCCCCTTCTAAGTGAGATTCAAACATCCTCACTTGGGCCTTCCTTCTTGTTAAATTTCTTATGGTTTGTGGGTTGTATAATGGGCATCCTGTATTTTATGGCTAATATCCACTTATAAGTGAGCATATACCATGCATGTCCTTTTGGGTCTGGGTTACCTCACTCAGGATGATATTTTCTAATTTCATCCATTTGGATGTAAGTTTATTTAGAGGGAAGCCACTGAGATTTTTTTCTATGTTCCAGTCTACTTTTGCCTCCTAAGTGCTTGGATTAAAGGCATGTTCCATCATATACCTGGCCTTTCAGGAACTTTCATTCACAAGACTAAGGGTAACAATTATGAACTTTGATAAGGTTGCTGGGAAACAACAGTGTAAGAATATTGGAGTGTCTTTCAGAATGATGGGGCCTTTTTCAAAAAACTGTGGTTCAAGAAATTCAACTGCCACCAAAGCTCCCAAAGCCACTGATTTTCTCTCTTTTACGTTATAAATTCGAAGAATGAAATTCACAGAACACAGTTTTAGAGAGAAGTTTATTATACATCCATAGGTATAATCTTAAGGGGAAGGGAGGGAGAGAGAAGAAAAGAAAAAAAGAGAAATGAAGGAGGGCTGAAGCCTGATTTTCCAGAGGTCGTGAGTTCGATTCCTAGCAACGACATGCAATGGTATCCAATGCCCTCTTCTGGTGTGTCTGAAGAGAACTGCACTGTATTCACATAAAATAAATAAATCTTTAAAGAGAGAGGGGATACAGACAGACAGACAGACAGACAGACAGGCAGACAGACACTAGTGATATTGTATAGCAGAAGGGGTCCCAAGAAATAAAGTACCATTGAGCTGCTAGTATGGGGTTTTGTAAAGGACAAGGGTGAGGCATAGGCAGGAGGATAAAGCAGGTCCATCCACCTTCGTCCAAGCACAGGGTATCCAGGTCCTTCATCTCAGTTTCAGTCAGGTAGTCTCATATAGCCTTTTGGATTTTTCTGAGCTCTCCACATCTTCTAGAGATGACAAAGGGAACTGAACCTCTATTTTGACATTCCTGGCCTCCAACAAGGATATTCACAGAATTGCTGCTTTGGGTCCCTGTTCCGTCTGATCAATTTCTCTCTCCTATCTTTGTTTTCACAAATACTTGATGTGGTCAGTCATTTTAGCTGCTGTGCTAAGTGTATAACACTATCTCGTTGTGATTATTTTTCTATCATTGAGCTTTTTGAGTTACTTGTTGTTCCAGTTTGGGTCCTGTCTAATAGATTTACAAATATTTCCTCTCATGCTATTGTCTCTTATTCTTACTGTTATTCTCTTAACAAAAAGGCACAGCCTTTAAAACTTTTTTGACTAGGGGTTGGGGATTTAGCTCAGTGGTAGAGCGCTTGCCTAGGAAGCGCAAGGCAAGGCCCTGGGTTCGGTCCCCAGGTCCGGAAAAAAAAAAACTTTTTTGACTTATTTTATGTGTTTTTATTATGCCTGCATATGTGTATAAGTATATGTATATGTATATGTGTATGTGTGTGTGTGCACACACATACAACTTGTGTGCCTGGTGCCACAGAGGTCAGAGGAGAGTACTGGAATTCCTGGAACAACTTACCGATGGTTGTGAGCCACCATATGGGTTCTAGGAATTGTATCTGTGTCCTCTGAAAAGTAGCCAGTATTCTCAATTTTTGAGCCATCTCTCCTGCCTCACAAGGAAAAAAATGTTCTGCTCTAATGGAGACTATTGTTTCAGTATATCACTTTATAGACTGCTGTTTTTGTTAGTAAACCTTTGCCCAAATGAGGGTCATTAACGTTTTCTCCTATGTTTTTGTCTTAAAGTTTTTATAGCTTTCATTTTGATTTACAATTCTTTTTGAGTTTGTTTTTCATATAATTCAAGGTATGACTTCAAATTTACTTTGTGTTGCTGTTTTTAAAGATTTAATATTTTAATTATACATGTATCTGTGCGTATGTGCACATGAGAACAAGAATCAAAAAGATGAGAAAGAGGGATCAGATATCCTGGATCTGGAGTTATAGGCAGTTTTATGCTATCTGACATAGGTGCTGGGCACTGACTTTAGGACCTCCATAATAACACTATGCACCCTATCCCCACCCCTGTGTTGTATAGCAATTTTCTCCAAGGTGAAATTCTCTCTTCTAGGGAAATTTAAGGCATAAAAGAAAAGTAAAATAAGATCTTTTAGGAGAGGATCTTTTTGGTTTTTGCTTGTTTTTAATTTAATGTTAACTAATTTTTTGCCCAAATATTAGTTTCTATTTTTTATTGGATTTTTTATTTACATTTCAAATGTTATCCGATTTCCAGGTTTTCCATCTACAAGCCCCCTATCCCATCCTCCCTCCTCCTTCTTCTATGAGGGTGTCCCCCCCCCATCCAACCACCCCTTCCTGCCTCCCTGCCCTGACATTCTCCTCCACTGGGGGCTCAAGCCTTGGCAGAACCAAGGAGTTTTCCTCTCATTGGTACCCAACAAGGCCATCCTCTGCTACATATGCAGCTGAAGCTGTGATACTCTTTGGATGATGATTTAGTCCCTGGGAGCTCTTGTTGGTTGGTATTGCTGCTTTTATGGGGTTGCAAACCCATATACATACAGTTACCAAACCCAGACAATATTGCTGATGCCAAGAAGTACATGCTGACAGGAGCCTGATATAGCTGTCTCCTGAGAGACACAGCCAGAGCATGACAAATATGGAGAGGATCTTTATAAGGAAGTAAAACAGCAGGGAGTTCTGAGGAGAGGTGAAAAAAAATGCCATCCTTCAGGGAAGCTCCTTTAAGATAGGAAATAAACTCAAAATAATTTCAGAACATCCCTGAAAATGACCAGATTCAGTAGGCTCTTCCCTTCTAAGAGTAAACAAACAGCATAGTGTCCTGAGAGTCAATCTCAGACAGGTCAGGCAGCTAGGAAGAAGCAGAAGAAGCAGAGATTTGTGTGCCTGCCTGGAAGACAGAGCAACCAAGCTACTTGGAAAGGGCATTCTCCAAGCTGTTAATCTGCCTGCAGGCTGTGCAGTGTTTTCAGATCCCCAACCTTTTCAAGCTGTCACGCATGCTGGGGTGGGCCTTGGTGATTCAGCTGTCTTTGAGTCATTTCTGCTCCTGTAAGGAACTCTGTCTTAGTCACTGTTCTATTGTTGTGAAGAGACATCATGACCAAGGCAACTCTTGTGAAATGAAGCATTTATTTCAGGGCCTGTTTACAGTTTCAGAGGTTTAGTCCTCTGATTTTTTAAATTACTTTTGTGTATATGCAAATTTAATTGTCATGGCACCAACCATAAAAAAGAAATTTTTTTTTCTTCAGTGAAGCATTTTACATGTATGGGTCTGTTCTGTACTTTCTAATCTGTTTCATTGACTAATATATCTATCTTTACGGTAGGACCAGACTGTCTTATTTAGTGTAGCTTTGTAAGAATCTGGAAAACACTATTGTTAATTCTTTAACTTCGTTCTTCTTAGAATTACTAGTTTTGCCTCTTGTAGTCCATTTGTGTTTCCACATGAATGTTGGTATCAGTTTGCCAATTATAAAAACCTCGGTAGGATTTAGTTTAGAATTGCAGTGTTGTCAAGGGATCGATGTGAAGATGATCAATATCTCCAAAGCTCCAAATCTTTTGACTCATGAACACAGTATCACATCTCAGTTACCTAAGGCGTCTTTATCTTGGTAGTGTTTTTTAGACTTTAGTATACACATGTTACACATATGAGATACATGCTTTTGTGGCATTTGTTATTACTTTATGGTTTTTAAATTTTATTGAACTAATATAGTAAATGACAGTGATTTTAAAAGTATATTATTAAGATGAGATTCACACCATGTAAAAATAACCATTTTAGATTGTATAAGTTAATGGAACATAGACACTCACACAACCACTGCCCTTAGTCCCAAAATATTTCATTGCCTCAAATAAAAACCCTGCCAGTCACTGTAGCTCACTTCTTTAATTCCAGAACTTGGAAGAGGTAGCCAGATATCTGTGAGTTTGAGGGTAGCCTGAAATATATATTGAGTGGTAGATCCTGTCTCAAATAAAACACAAAACCATATATACACCTACGTATGAGATACCCTAGTACCTCAGCCTTTGCCTATCACCAATCTGATTTTTGCATCAACTTATTTTATTTTAAATAATTGATATAAATTGAATATGTATGACCTTTCTTTCTGGTTTCTTTCAGTTAATATAACTAAGGTTTAGTGTTGTTTTAAATAGTGAAAAAGACAGAAACTAAAGCCCCTACCACTGAGCTATACTCTCACCCAGTATTTTTGATGCTATCCATGTTGCAGCATATATTGACAATTTTATTCTTATTTTGTGCTATTATTTCACTTTATGACTGAATATTATTTCTCTTATTGATTCTACTCCGTAATTCCACAATTTATTTATTCATTCATCCACTGATGGACATTTGGGTTGTGTCTTAATTAGGGTTATTATTGCTCTGATGAAACACTATGACTCAAAGCAAGATTGGGAAGAAAAGGCTTTATTTGGCTTATACTTTCACATTGTAGTCAATCACTGAAGAAAGCCAGGACAGGAACTCAAACAGGGCAGGAACCTAGAGGTAGAATTTGAAGCAGAGGCCACGGAGGGGTGCTGCTCACTGGCTTGCTTCCCTTGAATTTCTCAGTCTGTTTTCATATAAAACCTATGCCTACCTGTCCAGGGTGGCCCCACCCATGAAGGGCTAGGCCCTCCCTTATAAAATACTACATAGGCTTGTCCACAGCCCAATCTTATCGAGGCATTTTCTCAATTAAGGCTCCCTCCTCACCAGCCTTGTGTCAAGTTCACATAAAACTAACCAGCACAAATGACCCCCTTACTAACATGATGCATAAAACACATCAGTATTAATCCACAACATTTCTTTTCCGATTATTCACTAAGATTGCACATTAAAAGAAACATCACAATATAAAATATTCCAAATTTTAAAAGTCCTAGTCTTTAAAAATTTAAGAACTTAAAAGTTCAAAGTCTCTTTAAAATATCCAAACTTTTTAAAATTTAAAGTCTTTGCAAAATTCCAAAATCTCTTTAAAAATCTAATGTCTCTCAACAATGGGCTCCTATAAAATAAAAATTAAATTAAATACTTTCTTACTTCAAGAGGGAAGAACCAGAGCAAAGTCACATTCAAATCAAAGCAAAACCAAACTTCAAAAGTGTAAATAACTCTATGTCCAATTATCTGGGATTCACTCACAATCTTCTGAGCTCCTTCAAAAGGCTTGTGTCACTTTTTTGTCTCTGTCCTTTGCAGTATACACAGCTTATATCCTAGGCTCAGGCAGGCTCTACTCCATTGCTGCTGTTCTTGGTGGTTGTGCCACGGTACTGACATCTCCAAAATGTTGGAATCGTCTCCTGCAACTGGACTGCACTTTTAACAATAGCCTCTCCTTGGTCTCTTCATGGTAAAAAACCACAACTTTTCTCCATGATCCATTTATTCCTGGGGCTTCAACTGCTATTCTGGTTATGCCATCACAAATTGCCTCTCCTGGCCTCTCTCTCAGCCAAGCCTCATCTGCTCTCCATGACCCCTTCATGCCTTCCAAACCTGGGTGACTCTTACACTACTATGTTCAGCAGCTAGCACAAGGTATAACCTTGGTGGCCTCTGGAGTACAGCTTCTGTGTGCAGACAGAAGCACTGTCCAGAAACACTTCCCAGAAGATTTTACCTAGAGATGATGGTCTCAATCACCACTAATTTCTTAACTTCAGTTGACCAGTAACACAAAGGTTTGCTTTATTGGTCTATACTTGTGGCTGACTCTTCACCTCCAATTGACCAGAACCACAGAATCTCAA
Source organism: Rattus rattus (assembly GCF_011064425.1). Classification (NCBI taxonomy): domain Eukaryota; kingdom Metazoa; phylum Chordata; class Mammalia; order Rodentia; family Muridae; genus Rattus; species Rattus rattus. The sequence continues at coordinate 4,690,487 of NC_046172.1, read as the reverse complement.
CTCAGAATAGCAAATAGCCCTGACAGATTCTTTAAACTTCCATCTGGAATTTTACTAGCCAGGCCTTCAGCATCCTTACTACTCTCAACGTTCTTCCAAGCTCCTAGAGAACAGTTCATCAAGCTTTGAACTCTTAAAGTTCTTTTCTCGTGCAAAGTTCTAAAGTCCTTACACAATCTTCTCCAAAACAATATGGTTAGATTTCTCAGAGCAATACCCTACTATCCTGGTACCAACTTGTTTAGAGCTGGGGCAGAGCTCTCCATAAGTCAGTATATGCTTTGAATCAGCATCCAGTATGTTGAACCATTTCTCTCATAGCCAGGACCCACAGGTCCAGAAATCAAGGAATAGAGAAGGGAATAGTTACACTTATGGGTTCAGGAATGGGGTGGAAATCACTATCACTGCTAGTTACCTACTAGGTAATTTTTTGCTTCCTGTTCCTCCAACCTTAACTTCTGCTGGCTTAGAAGTTTTGGTTCCAGAGTGGGGAGCACTCCTCCAAGAAGCCACAACAAATATTACATTGAATTGGAAACTTGGCCTCCTTCCTGGCTTCTTTGGTATTATGATGCCATTAAGCCTGCAGGATAAGTAAAGGATAACAGTGTTAGGGGCAGGGGGATGATTGATCCACATTACAATGGCAAAATTGGATTGCTTCTCCACAATGGAGGTTAGCAAGTTTATGTCTGAAGTGCAGGAGATTCTTTAGAATGTCTCTGAAAGCTACTATGTCCTGTGATTAAAATCAATGAGAAATGACAATAGCTTAATCCAGGCAAAGTGACATAGAGGACAGACCCATTGGGTATGAAGATATTGGTCACTCTTCCAGGAAGAAGCCAAGACCCACTGAAGATCTTGCCGAGGGTGGAAGAAACACAGAATGTTTAGTTGAAGAAGGAAGTAATAAATACCGGCTAGGCCATATGACCAGTTGCAGAAAAAAGGATGATAATTGATATCAATCTTTCGACTGTATTTTGTTAAGAATGTGTTTGTCTGGGTTCATAGGGGCTCACAGAAAGTGAACTAACAACCAGGGACCCTTCATAGGTCTGACCCTTGACACATATGGTACTAGTTGTATGGCTTGATTTTCTTGTAGAACTCCTAACAGTCGGAGAGGGGCTGTCTGTGACTCTTCTGCCTGCTTTTGGGAACCTTTTCCTTCTACTGGGTTGCCTAATCCAGCCTTAATATGAAGGAAGATGCCTAGACTTACTGCAACTTGATATGACGCATTTGCTTGATGACCCTGGGAAACCTGGCCCTTTTCTGAATGGAAATGGAGGAAGAGAGGATGGGGAGGGCAGCAAGGGGAGGAGATGGGGTGGGAACTGGGAGGAGAGGAGGAAGGGAAAAGTGCAGTCCGGGTGCAATATATGAGAGAAGAATAAAAGTTTTAAAGAATATGTTTATGCAGATATTTGTGTTTTCTTTCTTTCATTTCTTTCCCATGTTATGTAACATCAATTAAGAAAATATCAGTCATTATCATATTTAAGTTTGGGATACTAAAAGAATGTCCTTCAAGGACATTGCCACCTATTCTAAATTTATAATGCATTTGTGATTGAATGAAGGATTGTTGTATCATGTTAGGCTTAATTATGACCTGGTTAAATCTAAAATTAATTTCAATTGTACATGAGATAGTTATGTTTAGGTGTTATTATGACCTGGTGATTGTTTTCATTTGGACATTAACCATGCCATAAGGAGATATGATTGTTCATATAGAATTTGTGGTGTTACTTTCTAATCATTGGCAAAATTAACAATTGACTATCTGAGCCTAGTGTTTGCTTTATAAGGCAACTTTAAAGATTTTAAAGCTTAATTTAATGATCCCTTGTGTTTGTATATTTCTTGCAGTGAGCTTGGTAGGTTAAATCTTAAATGGAATTTCTATTTCTTGTTAGTTGTTAATTTGTAATTATCCTTCAAAAGGCAATTCTTAAATGTTCATATCTGAAGATCTTTAGCAACATTGTTTCTATTCCTTTTTAAAAATGTGTCTGGCAGGCAATTGTCAGTTTTATTTGATCACAACCAAACCAGTTTGATATTATATTACATTTCTCTAGTGTCTTTCTGTGTTCCCTGATTCTTTTACTTTCCTCCCATTCTTTTCCTTTTAGGAGAGGAACTGAGACTTTTAACCCACGCTGGTGTGGAGCTTGTAGTGATCCTCATGTCCATATGTTTCCCCGTGGTTAAGACTCTAAGTTATGTTTACCACACCCGGCTTAGTTTCTAGTTTCTATTATTTGGTTTCTACTCATTTTCCTTTTCAGATTCGAATTGTTCTGTTTTCCTTTTCTAGTTTTCTAGAACAGAAACAGAAGTACTATTTGAATCCTTTCTCCCCCATGTCAGGTTTCAGTTCTAGAAAATCCTCCCAAATCCTGCTTTGATGGCAACTTTCTTTAAGCTATGTTTCCATTTTCAGCCATGTGTTTATTAATTTACTAATTGCCTTTTGATTTCTCTTTTGATATATAAGTTACTCATAAGTATTTTATTTAGTTTGAAACCTATGGACCTTTGCAAAAATTTGTCTGATGATTTTTAATTTAATTTCTTCTGGGTCAGAAAATGTACTTATATGACTCCTGTATTTTAAATAATTTATTCATACTAGTTTCATGTCCCAGAATGTAGCCTATCTTGGCAAAGGTACATGGATACTTGAAAAGACTGTGTGTTCTAAACTTCTTTCATGGCACCTTAGGTAAATGTTAATTGGGCCAAGGTGTTCAGATCTTCCGTGGCCTTATTGATTTTTCTGTCTTTTCCCTTGAATAATTATTAAGAGGAAGATACTGATATTTCTGACTATAATTGGTGCTCTTGTTTTTTCATGTATTTTTAAACAGTTAATAAATGTATAAATATTTAGGACTGGTATATTATCTCATTCAATTAATCCTTTTATTACTACAAAAATTTGCCTATTCCTAAAAATTCTTTACCTTAAAATCTACATTATCTAATAATAAAGCCACATTGACTTTCTGCTTTCACTAGTGTTACCATGTCTGATAATAAAGCCACTCCCATATTTTTTATTAGTGTTACCATAGTATACATTTTTTCTGTCTTGTGGTTAAAAGTTAAACCAGAATTTCTTACATGTTAAGCAAGTATTTTACCAACTAAACTAAACCCCAAACACTAGTTCTGTCCTTTTCTTCCCCCATTTATTTTCAACTTTACTTTTTTATTGTAGTTGTATTGTTACTGTCGTTGTTGAAAATAGATTTTTTTCATACAATATATTCTGATTCTTCTTCCCCAACTCCTCCCAGATCCTCCCCATTTCCTCACCCACTCGAGTCCACACCCTTTTTTTCTCTTTCTCAGTAGACATTTAAAAAATTAATAATATTAGATAAAATAAAAACACATAAACCAGAGGAGGACAAAACAAACAAAGAAAAAAAAGAGCCAAAGAGAATCCTCAAGAAATACATAAAGGTATAGAGACATGTATACATATGTACACACAAAATTCTAATGAAACACAAATCTGGAGAGTATTATGTATATGCAAACGACCAGGAAGATGGTTTTCATTATTTGTTGTTGGAGATTTTCTTTTGTTTGGTTTTGTGCTGAGAAAGCATTATGAGATGAAGAACAGATAAAAATGTCATTGAGTTTCTTTTGTGTTGGCCATCTACTGCTGGGCATGGGGCTTGGCCACCACTTGTCAATTGTAAATATCTTCTGGGATAGGGATATGGGCTTGTGTCTACTTCCCCTCTCAGATCTAGGGTTTCATCTGGCCCAGACACATGCAGGTTTTATGCATCCTGGACAGTCTCTGAGAATTCATATGTGCAACGACCCTGCTCTATTTAGAAAACCTTCTTTCTTTAGTGTTCTCCATCCCTCTGGCTCTCATTTTTTATTTGATAGTATATGTGTTTACATTTCAAATGTTTTCCCCCTTCCAAATTACCCCCTCTCCCATCCCTCCTTCCCTAATTCTACGAGGATGCTACCCCTCCTACTCACTCCTACCTCAACACCCTGGCATTCTCCAACACTGTTGAAAAGAGCCTTCATAGAACGAAGGGGCTTCTCCTCCTGCTGATGCAGACAATGCCATATTCTGCTACATGTGCAGCTGAAGCCATGGGTCCCTTCATGTGTACACATTGGTTGGTGATATAGCCTCTAGGAGCACTGGGAGGGGGGTTCTGGTTGGTTGATATTGTTGTTCTTCCTGTGGTTTTGCAAACCCCTGCAGCTCCTTCAGTCTTCTCTCTAACTCCTCCATTGGGGTCCCCCTTGTTCAGTCCATTGGCTAGCTGCAATCACCCTCATCTGTATTAGTAAAGCTCTGACAGAGCCTCTCAGGAGACACCCATATTAGGTTCCTGTCAGCAAGCACTTCTTGACATCAGCAATAGTGACTAGGTTTGGTGACTGCATAGGGGATATAATCTTTCTGTTTCCTCTTCAGCAGAGTTCCCTGAACCCTGAGGGCAGAGAGGAATTGTGTGGAGACATTCCATTTATGACCAAGTGTTCCAAGGTGTCTCACTCTCAGCCCATTTTCCAGCTGTCTATCTCTGTATTTATTCTCCTCAACTGTAGGAGGAAGCGTCTGTGATGATGGCTGACACCAATTTATGTGTATAGCAGAATGTTGCACATTTAAAATGCTTTCCTTATAGGTAACATGTAGCTTAGTATTATTTTCTTAATCCATTAGATGATAGCTGTTTTAAAAATATTTTTTTTACTTCTAAAAATAATTCTTATTTAATATATATCATATCTATATATGTCTGTAGGACATGTGCAGTCAGTGACTGCAGAGGCCAAAATAAGGCATTTGATTTCCTGGAACTGGAGTTTCAGATGGTTGTGTGCTGCCATGTGGGTGTAGGGAGTTGAAACTGGGTCCTCTGGGAGATTAGTCTCTTAACTATTGAACCATCTCTCCAGCCCCTTGATTGATACCTTTTTATTATTATATTTATACTACTCTGGCTTAATGAAATTTTTAATATGGTTAATTGAAAATATATCATATTGGTATTTACTTCTTAATTTTCCAATTTTTGTTCCTCTTTTTCTACTTTCTTTACTTTTGGAGGATTGGCAAATTACATTTTATCTTATTATTATTATCAGTTGTTGGGGAGGAAAGGTTTCCTTGTATCCCTTCATTTTAGTTATTGGAGCCCTGAAAATTAAACCAAAAGGGACAAGTGAACAATAAGAAAAATAGATCTAAGATCCATGCTTATCACCCTGTACAAAGCTTAAGTCCAAGTGGATCAAGGACCTCCACATCAAACCAGACACACTCAAACTAATAGAAGAAAAACTAGGGAAGCATCTGGAACACATGGGCACTGGGAAAAAATTTCCTGAACAAAACACCAATGGCTTATGCTCTAAGATCAAGAATCGACAAATGGGATCTCATAAAA
>NC_046172.1:4469115-4684925 GCF_011064425.1 Rattus rattus | reverse complement strand
CAATGCAAGGCTTATAGAGAATTCAGAACTGCCATTGACTCAGATATAAAAAAATAAAAAAAGACTTTTTAGCTGACCTCCAAGAATACCTAACCTCCCTCTCAGAGGTAGTCCTTCAAAATAGGAGATTAGACCTGATATTCCTTAAAGAAGGAGTCTGTGTGCTACACTAAAAGAAGAATGTTGTTTCTATGCAGATCAGACAGGAATAGTAAGAGATACAGGCTTTCAGTCATTCAAACTTTTGTGCTGAGACAACAGTATCAGATGGTGAAACAACAAAAAGCAGAGGTACCTTAACCAAGTTGAGTGGAAGATTCCACTCAAGGACAAAAAGAAAATGGGGGAATGAAAGACCCCCTCCCAGAAAGGGAATTGTACAAGTCCAAAGCCCTCAACTATAGAAGTAAAAAGTAAGTTTTTAGATACACAGACTCAGAATTAAAATAAGCCTGGGAAAGTTCAGATGTGTCCAAGCTTTGTGGGACAAGCTGACCCATCATTTAGACGAAACAGACCATAAAAGAAAACAAAATACAGAAACCAGTCTAAATTATTGATATTGCTTTATAGGCCACCTAACAAGAGATAAGCCCCTAGCCCCTGACATTCCGGACGCCCCAACCTGCACGTATTCTCTTGCTGTGTGACAACCTCATTTGAATAGCCAGTTGGGTGTAACCATACATCTGCGCCTCACTTGAATCCACCAACCATGCATCTGCTTCTGTAAGCCTGCTTCTGCTCCCAAAGCCCTATAAAAACCGGTCCCTGGTTCTGTTAGGCGCACCAGTCTTCCGAATTGACTGGGACGCCCACAGATACCTGTGTATCCTGATCAATAAAAATCCTCTTGCAGATTGCAGCCTGTGGACTCGGACTGGTCATTGGGCTCGAGGATCTCCCTCCTGAGGGAAGATTCTCTCTGAGAGTCTTACAGTGGTGGTGGTGGTGGTGGTGGTGGTGGTGGTGGTGGTGTGTGTGTGTGTGTGTGTGTGTGTGTGTGTGTGTGTGTGTGTGTGTGTGTGTCTCTCTTTGATTTGCTGCTCTGGGATTATTTATTCCTTGTGTTTTCATGGGTGTGGTTAACCTCTTGGGTTGGATTTTTCTTCCAACACCTTCTATAGGCCTAGATTGTTGTGCATACATATTGTTTAAATTTGGTTTTACCATGGAATGTCTTATTTTCTCCATCTATTGTCATTGAAACTTTGCTGGGTATAGTAGTATCTTAGGGTTACTGTTGCTATGATGAAACACCATGAGCAAAGCAAGTTGGGAAGAAACTGTTTATTTTGCCTACATTTTCTTTCTTTCTTTTTTTTTTGTCAACAACATTTTTATTTTGTGTCAATTTCACCTGGAAGTTTGATACAGTCATAAAATACCAGTATCTTTCTATTCCTGGACCTATTGAAACTTCCAGACTCAGAACCTGGTAGTGAGGTTGTAACAATTAAAGACCCCAGAGAGAGAACATCCAGGTTTATCAGTATACAGCAAAGCATTTATTTACTATGTCCAGCCAAACTCTGATACTGACTCCAAAAGGACCCTGGTCCCACAATAGATACCACTGTTCCCCATGTCACGTTTGGCCTGCAAGATCCCAGTCTCTGTACATAATTTTTCCCCAAACATCTGAGCAGTGTCAAAAGCCACAATCTCGAAAAACCCCACATGAGAGATGTTTCCCAAGCCTGTTGGTTATTCCAATCTAGAAGTAATATTTCCCAAATTAATGCCAGCACCTGCAAAGTCTGGTCACCTGGGTATAGACACAGTGCTTGGCACATCTTTGGCACATTTTTGAAGCAAAGGCGATGTTCTTGGGCTGCCTTATTGCCCTGAGTGTAGCCATGAGCTGAGAACAAAGTTGTGAAAATCTTTCTCTGGAGACATGGGACAACTCATAGCACTCCAGAGGAGCAGGGTATTGTTCCACAACGATCTTGTTCCAGTTGTCTGTGTGCTGCAAAAGGGCCCTTAGGATGTGCATGGAGAAGTCATTTTTGTAGAGGTTGATCTTGGTGAGCTGAGAGCATTGTCCGAGGGCAGGAAGGAGGGCATTGAGTTGTGAGTCAATCATTCTACACCCCTCTAATTGCAGAATCTCTAGCGTGTCTTCCACTTTATGTAGCAGAGCTCTCAGAGGCATAAGATCCAGTGAATACAAGACTGTTCCTCTCAGATCCAGATGTTTTAACTGAAAGAGGCTCTCACAGCAGGACAAGAAATTCAAGTCTCTCTGTGAGGTTATGTAATTAGTGATGGAGAGGGTCTCCAAGCGCGTCATCAGGCACCCTAAAATCTGATGCATCTGGACTCTGAGGAAATGAACTTGACTCATGAAGAGATGCTGCAGACAGTTGAATTGAGAGAACTGAGAAATAAAATTGTTGACACTCCTGGTTTCTCTGACCCTTGTTCTTTCAATTGTAGAGAAGGTTGTCATATGGAGGGGTGCCAGGATAAGTTTGCGAAGATTTCTCATCTGTCCAAAGTAGTGAGCAAAATGTCTCAGCTGTAACAGAGTCCACTTGGTATGCAGTTCTAATTCTGCAATCTGCTCTTTGTCAAAAACATTCAAGATCCCTTTGATATCTTGGAATGGGAGAGACCAGATTTTCATCTTTATACAGCAGAAATGCAGGGAGCTCTTTCTTTGCTGGACCCAATTCAAGAAGTATGCTTGTGTTTTATTGAGGCTTAGTTTGAGGGACAGGTCAGCTATGACCCTCAGACGCTGCCTCAGTGCATATCTGGGAAAGACCTTCACTGCTTGCTTCTTGTCCAGTGTCTCTGATGAACAGCCACTCTTCCCTTCATCAGCACATATGTTCCAGAAGGTATGGTGCACATTTCTCAGGTCCAAGACCTTAAGATTTTTCTCCCTGTGCTGGAACTCTTCTTTCAGTTCCATGTCTACTCCATCTAGCAAAGCCTTGTAGATTTCCAGGTTGGGTGTCTCCATCAGTGCCCCCACTGCGAGACGGGGGAAAGGCCAAACTGCCACCATTTCCTTCACTATGTTGATGTGTCTTCTAGCAAATGCCTCCTTGAACACTTCTGGGAAGAGCACAGCAGGGAGCTCCCCAAGATAGAACATGGCCATGGCCTCATTTCTCAGCAGACTACGCACTGCCAGCTCCTGAAGTGTGGGTGGAGTCTGAATATTCATCTTCTAAGGTCAACAGTCAGAATGCACCAGTTCTGAGCACTGCAAACAGGTCTGTGAGTCCCTGCTGAATCAGGCAGTTATCCAGGCTCCAGGTCTCTGAATTACCTACATTTTCATATCACTGTTCATCATTGAAGGAAATCAGGACAAAAACTCAAGCAGGATAGGAACTTAGAGGCAGGAACTGATAGAAACATTATGGAGGGGTACTGCTTTCTGGCCTGCTTATCATGGCTTCCTCAGCCTGCTTTCTTATAGAACTCAGAACCAAGATTCCAAGGTTGGTAACACCCACAGTGTGTTGGACCCTTCCCCATCAATCACTAAGAAAATGACTTCAATGAACCTTATAGAAATCTTGTATTGGTTACATAGCCCTTGGTTCTTCCCAATGGTTAATGGTGCAGATATGCTCTCTCTTTTCCCACCTTCTCTCAGAACGTGGATTCAGAGCTATTTAAACCTGTCTTTGAATTGCAAACTTTATGACATTCAAATAAAAATCCATATTTACTTTTGCATTTTCTGACTTTGGATTGATTGGCAATCTCCAACCAGATTTCATTTTAAAAGAATGTAAGAATAGAATGGAAACTGCATTCATCACAAGACTGTGAAAATCTCATGATGCGCATTTTGAGCTATAGGCATGCTGTAACTATGCAATTGTTCTGGATTTTCCATAAGCCTGAGATTAACACAAGCTCACACATCCAGGCAGCAGATGTTGGTGTGCCTAGAGGCTCCAGATGCTGGATATTTCCATTCTATTTACACATTCTCTTTATGTATATACTCTGAAGATAGTGGAATCCTATTAGACCATACCAAAGAAAATTTGGTTTTCTAAACAACTGTAAAGGAAAGTAGAATTTAAGCCAACAGACTAAGAATTATTTGCATTGATAAGGCAAGAACTAAGAAATACCTATTATTTAATAGTTATTATAATTAGTATAATAAGATTCATGATAATGAAGGTAAGCAATCCAATTTGCAGGGATATTACCTGCTTAGAGGTATTCTGAAATGACTGAAAGCCATTTTCAAGCTTATATAAATGAAAAATTAATAAGCAAGAATGGTTTTTAAACTAGCAAGATTTGAAATATCAAGTGCAAAGCTATTATTTTTAAATAATATTAATACTGAGCAGGCTGTTCATTTTAACCATCCAGCTAATTCAGATAGAGTGCATATTTGAAGTAAGTTTGGTGCTAATTTACGTGAACTTGGATTAGCTATTTGGTATTCAACATGTTATGTTCTACAGAATCCATGGAACTTTGTGTTTAAAAAACTTGACTTTATCCCTATGTCACATTTAAATAATAACAATTCTTAAAATCACAGCTTGGTGGTGAATGTTTGTAATCACAGTACTGGAGAGAGAGACAGAGGAATCCAGCCAGGATCAGAGCCCAGCCTGGGCTACACAGCGAGACCATGTGTAAAATCAAACACAGCAACAGAGTGATACATACTGGAGAAGGAGGTGGATCTGTGCAAGTTTGAGGCCAGAATGCTCTACATAGCAAGTTCCAGAGAATCCTGGGTTATGTGAGATGTCTAAAAATAAACAAACAAACAAAAATACAAGCTAAAGTCTGCTCAACTAACAGGGCACTAAGGAAAAAAAGCTCGTCTCATGGAGAACTTTTGGAAGTCTGAGAAAATTGTGGCTTGAAACAGCGTGTTCTCTTTTGTTTCTATAGTATTTAAAACAGGTTTTTGTTTTTTGTTGTTTTACAAAACGTCTTTAAAATATTTTCCCTGACACTTGTTAAAATAGATAATGGGTTTATTTTAATTTGGAATACAGACAAAAAGCTGGAGATTTATAGTGTATAATCTGAGGGGGTCAAGGTGTAGAATCCTACCAAGAATCAGGGCATGGGGAGTTTATTGCTAATGTAATTTAATAGCGTTCTTACTGGAGAAAGTCTGGGTTATTAGCCATCAAGAGAGGGGCAAGGCTGAAATTTCTGTTAAAGTCAGCAGGATTCTTGCAAGAACTACCCTTGATCTTAGCTAAAAGGCCGAGAAGTGATCTTTGCAAGAACTAAAGGTTAAATATAGGGCCGAAAAAAAAAGAACGCCTAATCAGAAAAAACAACTTCAGAGGAGCATCCTGACTAAAGACTTGTTAAGAACAGTCTGCCAGCACTAAACTGGTTATTCTCTTCTATTACCCTGTGCCTCCATTCCCTCCATTCCTTTAGCTTAAAAAAAAAAAAAATCTTGGAAACTCTAGAGCGCGTTGGGGGAATGCCCAGTGTACAGTGGAAAAGAGCACGAACTACATTTCCCATAAGTAATCACGGGGCGGGGACTCAGCTATTCCTCCCCAAATCCCAAGCCTTGCGGTTGCGCACAACGTGCTGTGCGGGGAAGAGTGGGCGGTGACGAGAGTTTGTGTGAGTGTGTGTGTGTGTGTGTGTGTGTGTGTGTGTGTGTGTGAGTGAGTGAGCGTGTGGAGGAGGAGGCGGAGGAAAACGAGAGACCATAGACTTCCACCTCGGCCTAGAGCGTCCTTTAAAGTGTTGGGGAGAGGCGGGCGGGGACCACCCACAACTGGCCGCTGGCGGTATCATGGCGTCCCGGAACCCCCCTCCCCAAGGTGAGCAGCCAGGGCCCGAAGTAGTCTCTGGGACGCTGCCCACAGCTCTGGACCTTTTATTCCTACGGTGTTTCCCCCTTCCCCTCCTCCAGTGTTTCTGGGGCTCGGTGGCTGCACAGCCCCTTTGAGAGGCCCCTCCGAACCAGATGTCTCCTTTTCCTCTTTGCAGTACTTAGCTCGCTCACCCACACCTAACCAAGGCTAGACCCTGCCCTGCCCCCACCTCATGCCCTTCTCCATTTTGCAACTGTAAGGGGGTTGGCGGATTGATTTCCATTTGGTCGGTTGCGTTTTGGTCCTGCTCTGATATCCTCTTGCTGGGTTCCTGACCTTTCTTTTCTTGGGAGGAACAACCCCTCTCCCCCTTTTCCCACGGGTGGAAATGCACCCTGCCCTGACCTTATTCAGATTGGGCGGGTCACCGCCCACTGCTTTGTATTTCAACTGGCCTCTGTCTCTGTGTCCCGGTGCCTTTGGAAAGGAAATGGGGATGCTGTTGCTAGACCTTTATGCTTGAGGCCCCAGTCTCAGGGATCGAGTTAGTCACGCTCGTTCGCTTACATCTGGGCATTTTTTAGTTGTAGGCCAGACATAACAGTGAGTCGTCCCACAGGTTTTATGAAAACAATTTGTGAGCCGTTTCTGACTGTAGATTGATCCAATTTTTTTTTCCATTTTGTATTTTTAAAGACTATGAGAGTGATGACGAGTCTTACGAAGTGTTGGATTTAACTGAGTATGCAAGAAGACATCACTGGTGGAATCGTGTATTTGGCCACAGTTCGGGACCTATGGTAGAAAAATACTCAGTAGCTACCCAGATAGTAATGGGTGGCGTGACTGGCTGGTGAGAACATCTTTTTTTTGTTAAATTTCAGTGGGAACTTGGCTATTGTCCTTTTGTAAATGGCCTAGCCTCCATAAATCTTCAATGGCTCGCCACTGTTAATTCCAGAAGAGCACAACTTTGGGTCTTTTCCCTGATCTAATTGGTTGCATCAACCTTCAGAAACTCCTTGTTGGATTTTGATGAATTCCCTCAGTCAAAGGCCCACCATAGTTCCATTTTCCACCCTCTATCCTTCCTTTATCCTTCCTTTAATTCATTATCAAATTTCCAACTTGAGCAAGTTAAATTATAAGTAAGTTGTTATTTGCTATTCAGTGCCAACAATTGGAAAAAAGCATAAGAATTCCACTGCAGAACTGGCTTCAAGGATTCTCAGCTCTGTACACAGAAGCATATTAGCTCTGTAAAAATTATTCACGATGATGCAGCAGATTCTATTTTTTGTGGATGCACTAGTTCTGATTATGATAGTGCTTTGGAGAAGATCTGAGATTGCTTTTGTGTTAGAATTAATGAAATGATTACTTGTTATTCAATAACGTGGAGTACAATAAGGAGGGGTTATTACCATTAACTAAGCAACAACTCATGTAAACACATGTTTACACTGTTTTTACCATGTATTTTAATTCTATTATTTTTGGAATAAAATATTAACCAGATAACAAGGGGCAGAAACAGGTCATTATTTTGAAAAATGTTGATGACTCTTTTCTTTGAAGCGACAGTACTTAAGTTGTAAGCAGTTTTTTCTTTACATTTTAAGGTAAATTCACCTGTTAATTAAAATATTTACATGCTTCCTCTTGGGATGGGTAAATGACATTTCTTCGTGTGTGTTTTTCATGCACCTTGGAATAATGATGTTCCCTATGCCTTCTTGTAAATGCCATTTTATAATTTAAAACAAAACAAAACAAAATCATTGTGAAGATTCCATGGAGCACAGGCACAGTGTTGATACTGTTTCATTGAAAAATCACGCAGTTAGAACAGAAGTTTTTGCTGAGGGCCTTGGTCACTCAGATGTTCACTGTAGGATGATTACAGCTCTGCTCCCTTTAAATGCATTTATAATTTGGTGCCAGAGGTGATTGGTTAGTGAGAGTCATGGCCAAAAGCCCAGTGCTACAAGATTCTTTTAAAAAAAATTGAGAACTGGAATTCTCAGATTGTTGCATATTTTCTTCTTGTAGACCAAACCTGGTAAGAAGGCCCATAATTACCAGGTTTTCTTGAAAAGTCTAATGGCAGAGCAGAAGTTAGTAGATCCATCTTAGTGACTAGTACACAGCTTGTGTAGCATTCGACCTGGGATTTAATGGAGACTTCACTATTTGCTTCTTTTTTCTTTTTCTGAGCCTTTATTACTGACTCCTGTATAAGAAACATATTCTTAATAACAACAACAATAATATAATAATAATAATTATTATTGTTATTATTATTCATTTGGATTATCAGTATCAGCCAAATATTCAACCCAGGATCTATGTAACACTTTGTGGGTGTTTGTTTTTTTACATCCATCTATTTGTGTTCGGGACACAGATGTGTCCCCAGTATATATGTGGCGATCAGGGGACAACTTGCAGGAGTCTAATCTCGCTACCATGTGGATTTTGGGGATCAAACTTCAGGTCTTCAGGCTTAGTAGCAAGAGCTTTTACCTGCTCAGCCATCTTTATGACCTGATCTGTATATTAGGACACTTGTATTCAGGTGGCTTGTTATTGTTTTTGTCTCATGTGGGGACAGACTCAGGACTTTGCAAGCACTCTGCCTCTAAGTGATATTGCCAGCTACATAGGTGATTTGTTGTAATGACTTGGACTGTAGTATAGATTCAGTGTAGAAAATATTTGAAATCTTCTCAGGATATAACATCAATGTGATATTGTGTCATTAAAGAGGAACTATTAATAGACATAAACCTAACTTAACACTTGAGACCAATTCAAGACATGAAGAATAGCCAAAGGAGATTGTATTTAGCCATAGGTTTTTGATAATAAGAAATGAAAACTAGTGTGAGAATAAGTGGTTGCTAGGAGACCTGGAGGACCTGAATACTGATTCTGTTGTTAGAGAGTGACCCAGAAGCAAGGCTATGGAATCCTAACATTACAATACGAAGGTAATGATGCCCTTAAGAGTGCAGAGGAAGGCTGGAAGGATAGCTCAGCAAGTAGGCTTGATGCCAAGCTTGGTGACCTGAGTTCTATCCACAGGTCCTACATGGTGGAGAGAACCAACTCGTTGGACATGTATGAATGTTTAGACATACCACACTAAGTAAAAATTAATAATAAAAAGTAGAAAGGAGAAAACATAATAATATTTTCAAGATAAGGTATTTGAAGTTGAGGATGGGAGTCTGAGATGAATGTGACCTGGCAAATGAGGTGTAGTACTATCACATAGAAACTGGGACCTCAGAAGCAGCTATTTGGGCTATGTTTGTGTTCCTGTGACATGACTTATATTGAATTAAGGGCCTACTGTGCACCAGTATGACCTCATCTTACTTAATTACATCAACAGTGACCTGATTTTCAATTACAGTCCCATGAAGGACACTAATTTGGTGGGAACACCAATTCAGGGCATGAGGCTAGGATTAGAAATCTGGGATTCTTTTGTGTAACTTGGATGTGGAATAGTAAAGGGACCATGAATGTGCTCAAGAGGAATAGGCTGACATTCCAATGTTAGAGGAGAGAAAACAGGCTTAACACAGAAAATCAACACTAGGTAAGGAAGCTAAGGGAAATGTGGGCAATATAATCATCAAAGTGGAATGACACAAGGGGCAGGAAGTTTTTCCTAGGCAGGAACTGGGGAAATTAATAACTCAAATAAAGATTATGATGCATTTAAAACTACCTGGGTTGTAGCAGATTTGGGTAGAGTGAAGGTTGCCCCGGTGTTAGGAACACCTTGACTGCATTAAGCAAAGCAAACAAGTGACTTACTGTGGGAAATTTTAGCTTACACAAATGTAGGATTATAGTGGATTCAAGTACTCATGATTGGTTTCAATAGCTGCTCTTTTGATTTTCCTTTTAAGTCTTCCTCTTCTCTCCTTTTCTCACTATGCAGCAAATTTCAGACATTTTTACAGTGTGCATTTTTAATGACCCTATATGACTGAAGAAAAACAATGTTTCTGAGCAAGCATAGGACACTATCAAAAGAAATGGGAAGACATTAAGCTTTTATTAGGAAAGCAATAAAATGTAGAAGAAATTTAGAACATCAGTGATTGTTCTCATCCTTGTTATTTCTGTCATTAAAGGTGTGCAGGATTTTTATTCCAAAAGGTTGGAAAACTTGCTGCAACTGCAGTAGGTGGTGGTTTTCTTCTTCTACAGGTATGTTCCACCTTTATATATTTACTTCTGCTTGGACACAGCAGAGAATGTTAACTTTACCCATTTCGTTCCTGGTCATTTTAATAAAAGGTCTAATTTTTCTTTTAGGCATTAGTATATAGAAAAAGCATAATGAGTTTTGAAAGCTTGCATCTGTCAGTCAAGAAAAAATATTTCTAGATTCTCTAATGTACACAGTGTAATGTGATGTTAACTGTTTAAAAAGATGACTGAGTCTGGTGTGGTTGCATACATCATAATCCCAGCTACTCTACTCAGGAGGCTGAGGGAGGAGAACCGCAAGTCCAAAGCAAGATATAATCTTCAAGCCAAACCAAACAGATTTGGAGGTGGAGCTTAGTAGTTGAGCCTTTGAATCCAGTATCCTAGGATTATGGATGTGTGCAACCATTGCTGGTTTATAGATCACTCTGTGCATGCATCATAGCTTTTCCATGAGCTAATGACTAGTTATGTCAAAGGCTGAGCAACTAACAACATTTCCGACAACTTCTTTAAACTGAAGAACCAGAGGCATGTGTGGTGGTTTAGACCTGAAATCCCGCACTCCAAAGGCTGAGAGAGGTTAAGACAGATGAATATAGAAATTAAGCTAGCCTTGGCCTCCCAGTTATATACTGAGACAGTATGGGGGAAAGACGAGAAAGACGACAGAAAGAAAGGAAGAAGCAGAAAGTGCAAAATTAAGTTTAAAAATATCCATAATCCTATCTACAGTCCTGTTTCTGAGACAGGTGGATTAAAATTTTAATTTTGTATATCCTCTTTTAGGGGTAAAATCCTTTGCTATTAGAGACTGTTTATGAGAATATTATCTACCATTCATGTCTATTTGATATGTATTTTCCTTAAAATAGAATTTCCTAAAGAAGATCAAATACAGTAAATCTCAAAATTGAAAATTTCTGGGAATAAATGTTAGCAGTTTTAAAGGTGCAGAGAACTGTCAGTTATACCAGATTTAAGAAGTGATTGCTATTCGTAGCAACCAAAATCTGACTTTAGTACCTAAGCCATGGATCCTGTAATAACCAACATAGTTATTTTAAGTGCAAAGAGATATTTATATGAATTAAGCACTGGTGTAAATAGTTTCCTAGCTAGCTATTTTAAGACTGTATTTTCTATTATTAACAATATTAAGAGTAATATTTCTTGTGCTAGAGGTAAAACCATATGATTAATTTCTAAATTTGGTTTTTTGGATGCATGTTTGTATTTATACAGGAGAGAATTTTACTTAAGCTGATTTGGATTGCACTTGTATAGAATGATACAGATGATATGATAAATATGATAGATTTAAGTCTGTCAGTACTTTGAAACTGAGTTGTCATTTCTGTTTAGTGCAAAGGGCACTAGACTAAAACTGTTGACAGAATTGAGTTGTGTTTGTTTTCATCTGTTGTTTCATGTTTGTCTCTCAGAAGTCTATTTCAGTCGTTCACTATTCACTGTTCAGATCCACATTTTATCACTGGTACTTCCTTCTTTTCTTAGCCTGGTATTTTTGAAGTCTAAGGCAGAAGGGCACAGGTCCTGTTGTTGTCAAATCACTTTCACCCACAGATATAATTAGCCTTAAAAACACAGTAGGAGGAAAATGAAAGAAAAACTAGAGAAAGAAACTGCTTTTAAGCTAATTAATTGCTTCATATGCTTAGGCCTGATCCCATATTTCATAACATTTGCTTATAATTAAAGATAAGTATTAGTTTGGGTTAAGACTTAAAGCTTTGCTAGTTACAATCTTAAATGTTTTTCAGTAGATAAATATCTTTAACTTCTCACAGAGCCTCCTTTTCCCTGACATAATTGACCAATGTTTGATCTTTCAGCTGCAAGAGAGTTCACTATTGGCTTCACATTATAGAATAGTCACTGTTAATTTTGAGTCATCCTGTTCTATCCCCAACTGAATGCTTTCTGTCCCTCCCCCATGCTCTCTGGCCCCATCTTGAGTATTATTTCATAGTTGTGTACCTACGGTTAAGTGAACTTCTTGAATTCATGTTATTGTTTAATTGAGAATGCATACAATACATTCTGATCAGGGTTCCCCCTCTCCCATTTCCTCCAAGATCTTCCCAGCTCCACACCACCCAACTCCATACCTTCTTTCTTTCTTCAGAAAACAAACAGGCAAATAAAACAAAACCCAGAATAAAAATGAACAGATAAATTTTCTTTTAAAGGCAGAAAAAGCAACAGAAACACCGAGGTTTAGACCTTTATTTCCATTCCAGTAAGGCATTTGGGACTTTTTCTTTTGATGTATTCCTATTATCTGAATCTTCTCTTGTAGGAATATGCCTGTTTAGTGTTCTGGAGACAGCCATCTCTGCCTCAATCTGTCCTGCTAGTTTTCTAGACCTTGTGTACACTGCTTCTCAGGGGATTTCCCTTTCAGTACCATTCCGACTGTTGCCTTTGCTTTGTCTTGGTTTCCTGTTTTCAAGGGACATGTCTTCTTCCCATTGTTACATCTTCAAGTAACTTGTGGAGAAAATAAGCATGGGTGTAATTTTTGAGATTTTTGCACATGTGAAATTTTTCATCCCCCTCCCTGTTAGAGTAATAATTTAGCTGGGTTTAGATATTGCTGCATTGTCTTCCCAATTCAGTGCAGTTGTTTAAAGTTTCAAGCTGTTCTAATGCCTGGCCATTTGTATGCAGACCTCCCTCCCCTGACCTCCCAGCAAATGCTTAGCAGATTTCTTTGTGTGTGTTTGTGTTCTGGTTTGTCACATTGTAGTCCTTGCTGTGGGCCCACTGTTACCCCCTTTCATCTCAAGCATTTTTTTGCTATTAGCTAAGAAGTTCCTGCTCTTTGTTTATTCTCAGCGCTGCCTGGCCCGCCAGTGTGTTTCCTATGATATGGATCTCCTAGACTGACTGTCTAATTTTCATAGCTTCCTTCCTGATTTTTTACTTCTCTCTTTTTGGTTTACTGTCTGGGAAATATTTTCAACTTCATTTTCTAACTGAGTTTTTCATTTCTACTTTTTATGTCTGTTAATTTATTGGTACTGAGAGTTCAACTCAGTCCTTTTGCGTACTAGGCAAACATTCTACCAGTGCGGTACATGTAATCCCTATGACATATTTATGATTATTTAAAGAGATTCAGAGGTAGACTGTGTTTATATAAAATTGACCCCCCAGAATCCCATTTCCATTACAGAGTAGAACACTAGCATTGGTGGAAACCACTTTAACTGCTTGTCTTGTAGCACATGAAGGTAGGGAGAACTTGTGTGGTTTGATGCCTTCTCTAATTTGAATTGAAAACAATTGGTTCTTAAAAGCTCCCACAGAGGCTTGACTTACCAGGGTGAGGGGGGATACCCAGGGAGAGCCCAACCCTTTAAAGGAGAAGTAGATAGGGGGAAGGATTATGGGAGAGGGTGACCAGGAAAAGGGGGTGGGGGGAACAGTGAGTGAGCTGAAAGGTGAATTTTTTTAATAAAAGAATAACTATTAAACTCAAAAAAAAAAAAAAAAGACTGACGGGACTGAAATGTTTTAAATTGCCAGGTGCTAGTTTGAAGTAATTGCCTTTATTGGCTACAGGTCTTGAGTGTTGGTTCAAATGGTCTGTCATGCATGAAGTTCTTCGTTTCTATACAGAATGTTTATCTACCAGTTTATTTTTTTCAGTGTTACAGACAACACTGCAGGGATAGCTGTCTGTTTGCAGTACTGGAGACTGAGCCCAGGACCTCATGTGTGCCCAGGAAACCCTCTCCCACTGAACTATAACCCAGACCCTTAATTAACCATCCAGTTTCATCTTTCACATTCCTCTGAGACAAAACAAACATATTAAAGCCTTTTCATTATCAAATGCTTCTAGTAAGTATACATCCATTTCATTTCCATGTCAGTACTAGGGATTAAAATCAGGCTTCATCGTGCATATAGCAGACCCTTTACCTACTGAGCCATTTTCCCCAGCATGCCTGCCTGCCTGCCTGCCTGCCTTTTGATTTATTTCCTTCCTTCCTTCCTTCCTTCCTTCCTTCCTTCCTTCCTTCCTTCCTTCCTTCCATCCATCCATCCATCCATCCATCAATTTTTCCTTTCCTTTCCTCCTATTCCCTCCCCTTTCCTCCCTCCCTCTTTTCTTCCCTCTTTTCCTGTTCTTTTTCTATGGTATTAGGGGTCAAACACAGGGCCTTGTTCATACTTAGGCAAATGCTTTACCTCTGAGCTATATTTTCAGCTCTTGTTTTGTTTTAAAACCTCTCCCTACAGCTTTTGCTTCCCTACTTTTTGTTTTTGGTTGGTGTTTTGGTTATTTTCTTTCACATGTTAAAAATTAAACTTGCTAGACAAGTAGCCAATCACTAAACTGCAGCCCCAGTCCCTTGTCTAAGTGTGCCCCTCCCCTTCCTAGCTTGTTTTATTCTTCTGTTTTCAAATTAAAAATCTTCTGTCCTCTGTGTCTGATGATCCTTGGTTGTTCATGTCTAAGAACTAGGCACTAAAATTTGATGAAACTCTAAATCCTTAATGGATTTTATTTTGGGAAAATCTAACTAGTCTAAGAAAAAATTTCTGAAGATCTGAAATTGGGAGTTGGAGAGTCTGTCTTCCAAGTGGAGCAACCAGTTGGATCACTTATGGTGGGGCTGACAAACAGGAAGCCCCATATACCAGATTACAGCTTCCAAGCAGAAATGAATCTTTGTTTGAAAGCTTGGTGCTATTTTTAACATGTAATTTTTTTTTTTTTTATTGTTGTGGTTCTGGGGATCTAACCCAGGATGTCCTATATGCCAGACAAGAACTATACCACTGAGCTATAAATTCAACTCCTTATATTTAATGGGGAAACTTTTATTCTAATAAAGCTTCTTTACCCAATGTCATTAAATATTGAGTGTTGTAGGAACGTCAAATACAGTTCAAAAGTGGTCATTATTGTTTCACTTTTATGCAGTCTGCTGGTTTGCATTTCTTTATAGTTATATAAATAAGTTAGAAGTGAACAAACAAAATAATCACAGGAGGTAGATGGAAGGAGGGACCTGGGAGGGAGAGAAGAGGGGGAAGGAGAAAAGGTGGGGCAGGAACAGGTATTGGAAGGGACAGGAGAGAAGTACAGAGGATCAGGAAATTGAATAGAAACATGTAGTGGTAAGGGATGGGGAACTGAGGGTAACCACTAGAAAGTCCCAGACTCCAGAGCATCAAGAGGCTCCCAGGAACCCATGGCGATGACTTTAGCTGAAATACCCAACAAAGGGTAGATAGAACCTGTAGAGACAACCTCCAGTACATAGGCAGTTGAGGGATGGGGCCACCCACATATCTCAAAATTTTTAACCCAGAAATGTTCCTGTCCAAAGGAAAGACATGGACAAAGAATGGAACAGAGACTGAAGGAAAGGCCGTCCAGAGACTGCCCCATTTGGGGGAAGGTGGCGGGGGATCCATCCCATCTGCAGACACCAAACCCCTACACTATTGCTGATACCAAGAAGTGCTTGCTGACAGTAGCCTGATATAGCTGTCTCCTAAGAGGCTCTGCCAGATCCTGACCAATACAGATGCAGATGCTCTAAGCCAACCAGCAGACTGATCACAGGAACCCCAATGGAAGAGGTAGGGAAAGGACTGAAGGAGGTGAAGGGGATTTCAACCCCATAGGAAGAATAACATCAGCTGGCTGGACCACCCAGTGCTTCCAGGGACTAGACCACCAATCAAGCAGTATACAGGGAGGGACCCATGGCTCCAGGTACATATGTAGCTGAGGATGGCCTTATCTGACATCAGTGGGAGAGAAGGGAGGCTTGATGCCCCAGGGAAGGGGGATGCTAGAGGGGGAGTAGGTTAATGGGTGGAGGAGCACCCTCATAGAAGGCAAAGGGAGGGAAGAGTGGGGAGTGGGATGGGGGGTTGTGGAAGGCTAATAGGGAAGGGGGGATATCATTTGAAATGTAAATGAATAAAATGGCTAATTTTAAAAAGGCTAGGGGAAAAAAGAAGTGAACAAAAGTAAATTGAGTCCTGGATGATCAGTTCTGATGAGGCACTTACCTGTTAGGTTAGATGTACTTGACTCTCACTGAGAACACATAATTCATCCTTGATCATTGCACTGAAACATGTTGCTCACTTCCAACTGTTCCCCTTCAGTTTGACCAGGTTTCTCTCTCAGGGAAGATAGTCATGAACTTCTCAAGGAAATCTCAATCTAGTCTGCTTACTTTGTTGAGTGTTCTTTGAAACAGGTTTGTTAGCACAGTTTGGAGACTTAGTATTTATTCGTGGTCTTTATTATCATTTACCCAGCGTTTCTCACTCATCTTCTTGCATGATATTATTTGTTACAGAGATTCACGGTTTCTGCCAAACATATATAATCATATGATCATGGCCAAGCTGGATGGCTGTCTGTGGTGTAGTGAGAGGGCAGGAAAAGGGCTAGGTGGCTTGGAGGTGTTAGAGAGGAGGACCCCAGAGAGACATTGATGTACTAATTGTCTCAAAACTTCTTATCTCCCTGCAACTGTGTTATACTCTACTTCAGTGTGCGTTAACATGGCGAGCATTTTGACTATTCTAACCATTAACTAAAGCTATGCACATGCATAGAATCTTTGCATTTCAATAAAAAGATATGTTGAAATTCAACATCCAGTTAAATTCTGTAAAGATTTCAAAGTAATCAGCTAGTTTGAGTACTTCCTAAGGCAACTTTTTGTTTTGTATATATAAAGGCTCCTTTAAAGTTCGCGTTGTCACCTCTATGCCTATGATCCAAATCACTGTGTCAGGTTCTACCAGAAAAGTTTTCATATGCCATTCAATTTGATCACTTCTCTGGCTGAGGCTGGAGTCTGACGGGTACCTGGTGAGTGAGTATAGTAGGAAGAGCTGCAAATAAAGTCTGCTGTGGAGTCAGTCACAGAGAAAATGTGAAATCAGATGTTTTTGTTATTTGAAATACTTTGTATGTGGTTAGAAGCCTATAAAGAATATATCAAGTGGATAGAAGTGACTTATAGCAGTATATATAGTTTAATTATTTACTTTTTGTGTGCTTATTTATATTCGTATTTTACTTACACTGGTTACATCTCGCTATTGTACCTGTTCCAGTTTTGCCAGTGGCCCAGTAGCTTCATATAAGGGTTCTTTTTTTGAAAGACACCATTTTTTTGTTTTGTTTTTTAAAGATCTATTTAATGTATATGAGTACACTGTCACTGTCTTCAGACACACCGGTAGAGGGTATCAGATTCCATTACAGGTGGTTGTGAGCCACCATGTGATTAGTAGGAATTGAACTCAGAACCTCTGGAAGAGCTATCAGTGCTCTTAACCGCTGAGTCATCCCTCCAGCCCCCCATATAAGGGTTCTGAAAATGAATTAGCATTTAGCTATAGTTTTATAAATGGGGTTAATTGTCTGAAATTTATTATGGAAAGCAATTACTATAAAGTTTTTAAATAAAAACAGAAACCCATCATTTCTCCCCTTCCCTTTCCTACCTCCAATTCTATGTACTCTGTTCTCAAAATTCATGGTCTCCTTCCCTTTGTTACTATTACATATAGGTATAAATGCACACATTGACTGTTGTATATGGTTTGGGGATGACAACTTGAACCAGATAACCAATTAGAGGCTCTATCCTGGAGTTGACTAATTTTCCCTATTTCAGTAGTCATTGATTGCCTGTAGTTCATTGACTTTCTCTTCTATTATAGGTGTATATTGGTATTCTCATTGTTCAGATCCTCTTCAAGCAGGTATTTCATGGGTGTAGCTTGCCTGCCATTTGTAGGAGACAAAATCTTACAGCAAAGTTCCTGGTCCCTGCCTCTTATATTCTCCCCTTTTATTCTGAGATATTCTATGAGCCTTAGGTGCAGGGGTTGTGTTATAGATGTGTCCCTCAAGTCTGAGTTGTGTTTTGCAATGGTATCCATCTGCTGCAAAGCAAAACTGCTTTGATTTATGGGTAAAAGCTACACTTATCTGGGTATCAAGATAAGAATTTAGAAGATAGGAATTATGTTGATTTAGTAAAATAGCAGTACTAGGCTCAGCTCTAAGGTCCATGATTTCACTGTTTCTTTGTGCTTAGCTAGGTTTCCAGTAAGTACCAGACATAATTTTCCTCCTCTTGAACAGGCCTTAAGTCCAAATAGCTATCTGTTGGTTACTACCAAGATATGAGTGTCACTATTGAGCCTTTGCGGATATCTTCTCTACTGGTAATTGTTGTGATTAATAGGTATAGCGGTTGGATAAGACTGTTGGTTGCTTTTTTCCCTTGGCATTTTGTATAGCACCTTCTGGTACTATGAGAGCTAGTCCTCAGGGAGAAAGTTTCCAGATCATGTCTAGCTCAGATCGTCCAATTTCTCTGTTTAAGGTGTGTGATATGCACAGCAATGTATGCTTGCTTTCAACCTCTGGGAGATTACCAGGGGCAATAGCAATAGCCTATATTATTTTGAGAGTCTCTTGGACTCCTGAGCAACTCAAGATGGCATTTTTCATTAGTTTTCATTCAATAGTCAGTGGCTCTTGTGGGTAGTATTGTCAGCCCAAGTGGCATAACTTTATGTGTATGTGTATATACATATATGTATACATAAACAGTAATGTGCATTATATGTTATTCTAGGTAAATAAAAAAATAATACGATCCCTTATGGCTTTTTCAAACATCCTTAGTGCAATTTTCTTCCTTCTCATGCTCCTTGTTCTGTATTGACCTCCCTCCTCCCTCCCCAGTTAAGCCTCATTCCCCATTTCCCCCTTTCCCCTTTCTATCAGTTAAATCTTGCTATTCCCATCTCTAGCACACCCTACACCTTTGGACCCCATTTTCTTTCCTGATTTCTGTGGTTAGCCCAGGTTATATACTCAAATCTGAAGGTTTGGAGCCAGGAACCACGTAGATGAGAGAGAACGTGTGGTGTTGCTCTTTCTGGGTCTGGGCTACCTCATTCAGTAAAATGTTTTCTAGTTCTCTCTGTTTACCTGGAAATGGTTTCATTTTTCTTTACCACTAAATAGGAAGCATTCCATGGTGTACATGTACCACATTTTCGTTACCCACTCATCAGTTGTAGGACTTTTAACTTGTTTCCATCTCTAGCTATTGTGAACAAAGGAACAATGAACACGGATAGCTGAGCACTATCTGTGGAGTCCATTGGGCATTCGCCAAGGAGTAGTGTAGCTGTGCCATTTGATGGGATTACTTTTAGCTTCTTCTTCTTCTTTTTTTTTTAATTCTCCACACTGATATATATCCAAATGGACTACATCAGTTTGCAGTCCCGACAACAGTGAATGGAGGTTCCCTTTCCCCCACACGCTCTTCTTAAATTAAATAGATTCAGAACTAGTGAAGGGCCTTTATCAGGCTACTTTAGATTTCTTTAATAACTGTCAACTGATTGCTTTCTGATTGCCCGTTTAGCTAGTTCACATCTGTTTAATTAAAAGATGCTTTTTATTAGTCATACATTTTAGATAATCTGTCTTTTTAGATGACTCCCTATTCTAAAAGGTAGGATGAAAGCTGTTATAATAGTTCTAATACAGCCTTTTGAGTCTTTCCCACCCTGTACCATATTTTTCTTAACCCTGTGTTCACTGCATTTAAGGAACTAGTTAGTTACTGTATTAAAACTCTGCATTTCTAACGCACCAGAGCAATCCTAAGGAGAGTGGGAACATTGGTGAGTCAATAACAGTTTCTTACTTAGAAGCTCCAGGAATTCCTGCAAAATGACATGGCCTTCTACTTCTGGGCTAATAGTAATTCTCATTGCCTGCTTACAGGTTGCTAGTCACAGTGGCTATGTGCAGATCGACTGGAAGAGAGTTGAAAAAGATGTAAACAAAGCAAAAAGACAGATTAAGAAGCGAGCAAATAAGGCAGCACCTGAAATCAACAATATAATTGAAGAAGTAAGACAATGAGAAATTTGCCTTCTGTTTTTTGGTAATAGGTTTCAGTAGAAAATATGATTGGAGATTGCATTATTTTAATGATGTTTGAGCCAAGCATGGTAGCTCATACCTATAATCCTAGAACTTAGGAGACTGAATCATGAATTAGAGACTAGCTTATTACCCTCAGCTACAAAATAAAACTGTGTTTCAAGAAAGCAAATGAGACAAAAAAAAATCTCAAACAAATAACAAAAAAGAAAGAAAATAGTTGGGAATGTTATTTATTTTGAATTCAATAAATAAGAGGTTCTTTTAAATTTGCCTTTTTATTGTTGTTAAATCGTATATAAGTAGACAATTCAGAGGGGCACCATGTACATGCATGCTTCTGCACAGTCATTACCACTATCCATTTGCATAACTTAAAAAATAATTTTATTAAATACTCTTTCCCCAAATTTCCCCTCAACTAACCTCCATTCATTTTTGGGATTGTCAGTTAATTAGAGTGTATGTAAGTAGAATTGTACATTTGTCCTTTTGTTATCCTGTTTCATTCAAAGTAATATATAATCTAGTTAATATATATTGATATCTATTCAATATAATATCTGTAGCATAATTACAAGTCTTTTTCTTGACGCTTTGGTTTTCAGGCAACAGACTTTATCAAGCAGAACATTGTGATATCCAGCGGCTTCGTGGGAGGCTTTTTGCTAGGCCTGGCATCTTAGGGACTTGGAGACTCCATGGTAGTGAATCCAACAGTGAGAGGAAGACTGTGGCAGCAGGGTGATCTCTCAATGGCTACCAAAGTCTCCAGAGAAAGGAACAGCCAGCTGGACAATTGCAAATGCAACAACTTAGCACTTTGCCACCTGAAGCTTAACAAGCTAATATCTGCTGTAAGACAACCTATGTGGCGTGTAAACAATTGTATTCTTAGCAAATCATGGATTTTTGCAAATTTTTAAATTTGCATCTGTTTAGAAACTAGCCTCTGATTATCAGCACTGGATATATTGGAGACAGAAAAAGTTCATATGTGTACTGTCCAATGAAATATTACCCTGTCTTCTTTTCAAAGTTCTTTGTGTTTTACTGTCTAGTACCAATAATTAAAAATTGTCTTATAGCTTCAATATTATGGCTGACTTTTTTTAAAAGGTGCATTTGCAATAATGAAGAATTGTTTTACCCCTTTGTGGAAAGTAACAGTAGAATTATTAAGATATTAATTCTTCTGATGTATCAATCTTTAGGTTTATTCCCCCTTCTGCTTCTTACTTTGCCTATGTGTAATCTTTACATTAAAGAAGGCTTTGGTAAAGAAACACTTCATGCCTAAAACACTTGCCCTTTCTCAACGTTCTAGTTTTTCAGATTTGTTTGATTTATTTATCCCTGATAGCTTAGATAGAACTAATTTGGGAGTATGTTATTAGTTGGGACATTGATATGCTTTATTAATTTCAGATGCATCTCATTTTTTATTTCTAAAAATCCTAATTCTTTTTTTTTGCCTCTTCATCAAAAGGTACAGCTATGAATTTATTGTCTGAAGAACTGTGATTTTCTGTGTAGTTATAAAATTATAGCTTAAATATAATTGCTTCCTTGATTATGTTATGTAAGCACTAGGGCTCTCACACATTGCTAGTGTTATGCTACTTGAATACTAGGTCAGTTTACTTTGTTTCTCTGGGCCAGCCTCACACTTATTCCGAGCATCTCTTTTCCAAAGACAGCTTTCAGTATTGTTATTGTTGTTCACAGAAATCTAGGTTATCCCCCGGGAGAACAGCAGAACAGTATAGGTTAGAATCTTCAGACTGAAAATATTGTAGCTATTCAGACTATGTCTCTATCATAGGAAGCTCCCATTGTATATTCTGTGTCTTGTAAATGTGTCATTTCATATTTTTGATATTGGTTACAAGCTGTGTGTGTTGTGCTGTCTTGAACTTCTTTAAACTCAAGTGTGTGATTGAATTTTAGTTTCTTTTATTCTCATTAGTGCCTCATATAGAATGCTAAATAAAACTCAGTTTCTTAATACGAAGTGATTGTACTTATAAATGTTATTCTCTTTTGAGCTTTTCTCCATTTTTAACTGACTAAACCTTTTGTTGCTATAAAACTAAAAAGAGGAAATATCGTGATTGTGTTCAGGTCACGTCAGTAGAACCATCATAGCTGTGACCCTGCTTCTGAGCAGCACACCTGGATGCTACTGTGCAGCAAGGCAGGCTATTTCAAGGAGCTCCAGTGTTTTTATTTTTAAGATTGTTATAGTATCTGTTCTTTGGATGATAGGTTAGAAAAGTAGGGAAAACACAATATGTCTGCTCTCAAGCTTTCGATTAGAGACATTCAAATATTCCCATATGAAGAATTCATAGAATATGGGACCTGTTTGAATATAGTGTTGAGTGGAGAGAATTTCCTTTAGGAGTCCAAATGTACAAATAAAAGCAAGAGTTAGAAATGGTGGTATACTGCAATAATCCCAGCATACAGAAAACTGATGCAGGAGGATCAGAGTGGCTGGGAGGCCATAACGGGCTGTGTACTGAGCTCCTGTCTCACACGACAGCAGCTAAGTATGGTGGTGTTCACCTTTAATCCCTGCATGGCAGAGGCAGAGGCAGGCAGATCTCTATGAATTCAAGGCCAACTAGGTCTACATAACAAATTCTGGGCTAGCCAGGAATATATAATAGAGAGACTTCATCTCTAAAACCCAAACCTAACAAAACAACAGCAACAACAACAACATCCAGCAAAAGATAACACTTTTATTGTACACTTGTAAGTCTCTTGAGATGTTTGAAATTTTGTATGCAAAACTTGGAGTATAATCCAGTGGTTCTCAGCCCATGGGTCATAACCCATTTGGGACCACATATCCAATGTTTATATTACTGTTCATAACAGCAGCAAAATTAGTTATGAAGTAGCAATGAAATAATTTTATGGTTGGGGGGGTCATCACAACAGGAAGAACTGTGTTAACGGAACTGTGTTAGGGAGGTTGAGAGCATTATACTATAATCCATCAGAGTAGTGAAGTTAAGGCTGCACAAACATGAAGCTACTGCTGATGTCACATCTGTAGTCAGAAAGAAAGCTGTTCAACCAGCTTCTTTCTTTGTGCACTCCAGGACCCAAAGTCTTAAACACAAAATTCACTTATCTTGCATACATATGCACCCCAACAGTAATAGTAATTTTATGTAATATTTTTTTAAAATATTGTAGTTAAGGAGGCTCAGGAGCTTCTCTTGAGGTTGTTGTGCCTGCATTAGACTGGGACCTATCACATGAGCTAAGCTGTAGAATTTTCTATTTGGATGTATCATGTTGGTACTGACAAAGTTCCTATTTGGAGAATGTTATGGATTTGGGATTTCATTTTGGTGTTATACAATCTGTCTAGTGCTTTGCCTGGATGAGAGAGAGAGGAGAGAGAGAGAGAGAGAGAGAGAGAGAGAGAGAGAGAGAGAGAGAGAGGAGAGGAGAGAGAGGGAGGAGAGAGGAGAGAAACCACAGACTCAATTCAATTGCATTAGCTGAATGTATTAAAAACTACTGCAGGGTGACAACCTTAAAGCTAAATTGAAGGCCTGGAGAACAGAAGGGAAGGATTTTTAAAGGTGGAGACCACAGTTAGCTTGTTTCTGTGGAATTTGTAGCTGCATGAGAAACTGCTTCACTCCCCTCAGTGGCATGAGAAGCTTTCTCCCCTGTATACGGTGTTAATTAAGCAGGTTTTTACAGAGGCAGAGCAAGTGGTTAATTATCGCACAGCAGTTACACCATTAAGGGAAAGGTATAGGTTGTTAGAAGCTCAGCTTTTAGGAACTTAGGGCGGAGGCCAGCAGCTAAGAAGGTACCTGGTACAGAATGGCATTTCCTTAGGCATTCCACACTATCTCCAGATCGTATAAATCAAATCAGTGATTCATGTTGAGGTACATACTGATTCTGAGCCTATAGAGCTAATATTTTAACAGTTGACATTTTATGAGATGACATAGCCCATTACATTCTGTATTAGCTCTAGGACAGTGGTTCTCAGCCTTCCTAATGCTGTGACCCTTTAATATAGTTCCTCATATTGTGGTGACCCCAACCATAAAATTTTTTTCAATGCTACTTCATTAACTGTAATTTTGCTTATGAATCGTAATGCAAATATCTGTGTTTCCTTTAGACCTAACATACGGTTTCCTATAACTGCTTCTCAGCTGAAATTAGGACATTGTTGTAAGGACTCAAGACTAGAATGCCATTCACAGGCCAGGAAAGCTAGGGTATATCAAAGTACAGGGACTTTGAAGCAGTTTGGAATGCTGCCCCCAAACGGGGACTCAAGCTGGCAGGAAGTTCCATCAGAACCTTCTGGTTTGCATCATCTTTCAGCAAGTCCAGTGCTGGCTGTTTCTGAAAGACAACTCCAGACTGGTGTGTTCAGTATAGTTTCAAGAACTTAAGAGAGAATCTTAAATTTGAAACTTCCAGATCTGTGGTTGTTGGGGTAGTAGAAAAAGTCCCAAGACTAGGGATAGGAGAGAACCTACCCTTCAGAATAGGCAGTAACGTTATAGGAAACTTAGACCATTGACTGACACGAGAGGAGTACTTATCTGGAATCTAAATTGACCTATAACATGTGGATCCAAATCACATCTCCATGAGGCTTACATGATGTCTTTTTTTTAAGTTTACAAAAAAAAAAAGAGAGAAAAATTTTAGAGCTATTTGCATTTCCACTCTTTGTAATCTGTATTGGAATCCCTGTTGTCGAAAAAGCAGTTAACAAGTGTCTGTAAACAGCTGGAGTAGACTCATGCCTTTGAGCTATAGCAAAAGTTTGAGGACCCAAAAAAATGACTCTGGGTTAAAGGTATAAATACTCTTTACTCTATCCAGAGGACAAGAGATACTGAACAGAGATGTTTTCAGCAGGATGAGAAGCACGTTTAAGTTTATACTTGGAAGAAAAAAAAGAAAATTTAAAATTTAACCTGCGACTCTAATAGTAGCCAGTTATTTACAAAATCTGGATTAAGGGGATCCAGCCCATACACATATAGCCACTGAACTCAGACAATATTGCTAGTGCCTAGAAGTGCATGCTGACAGGAGCCTAATATAGCTAGCTGTCTCCTGAGAGGCTCTGCCAGAGCATGACCAATATAGAGGCGACTGTGGTGGTTTGAATATGGTTGGTCCATGGGAAGTGGCTCACAGCCAACCATTAAACTGAGAATGGGGTCCCCATTGGAGGAGTTAGAGAAAGGACTGAAGGAACTGAAGGGGTTTGCAACCCCATAAGAACAACAGTGCCAACCAACCAGAGCTCCCAGGGACTAAACCACTACCCAAAGACTACACATGGACTAACCCTGGGCTCCAGCTGCATATGTAGCAGAGGAAGACTTTGTTGAGCACCAATGGGAGGAGAAGTCCTTGGTCCTACCAAGACTGGACCCCCAGTGTAGGGGAATGTCAGGGTGGAGAAGTGGGAAGGGATGGGTGTTTGGGGAGAGGAAACACCCTCATAGAAGAAGGGGGAGAGGGATGGGATGGGGGTTTATGGATGGGAAACCTGGAAAGGGGATAACATTTGAAATGTAACTAAGTAAAAAAAATTCAATAAGAAAAGTAAAAATACTAAAAAAGAAAATATAAACTCTTGTGTTAAACAAAAATAATCTAGATTAATAGCTTGTCAGAACTCTGTGGGTTAATATGTTAAAACTATGAACTTTTGAAGTCTTAATATCATGCATCTTATTTTTACATATCTTAAATTATTTCCTTACAAATTCATAATTTATATTTACATATCTTTTTATTAATTTACCATATGACACAAGTGGTAGTTTATTGAGAGTGGTCATTGAAAAGCAAGTGTCTTAGGATTTCCTTTAGTTCAATGAAACAACATGACCTAAAAGCAAGTTGGGAAGGAAAGAGTTTATTTGGCTTACACTTCCACACTGCTGTTCATTATTGAAGGAAGTCCGGACAGGAACTCAAACAAGGCAGGAACCTTGGGGTGGGAGCTGATGCAGAAGCTAGGGAGAGGTGCCTTACCAGGTTGTTCATCATCACGACTTGCTCTCCTTTCTTATAGAACCTGGGACCACCAACCAGCCCAGGATGGCACC
Organism: Rattus rattus; assembly: GCF_011064425.1. Taxonomy (NCBI): domain Eukaryota; kingdom Metazoa; phylum Chordata; class Mammalia; order Rodentia; family Muridae; genus Rattus; species Rattus rattus. Next base: position 4,658,766 of record NC_046172.1, on the reverse strand, counting down.
CACCAACCTGGGCTGGGTCCTTTCCCCCACTGATCAATAATTGAGAAAATGCCTTACAGCTGAATCTCATGAGGGAATTTCCTCAACTGAGGCTTCTTCCTATCTGATGACTCTAGCTTGTATCAAGTTGACATAAAACCAGCCAGCACAGCAAGGACTAGTAAAAATGTTTAGTTCTATTGAAACCTGCTTTGTGAGTTTATTTCTTTTAATGTAAAACCTCTTAGCAAAGTAAACTGTCTGGGTTTGCCCTTTTCAGAAGAATTAGTAGCTCTGGACAAAAGCAAGGTCTGATTTTTACATATAAAATGGACTAACCAGACTGTCATAGCCTTTGGGAATATCTGAGAAGGATAAATTTGAACAGGAAACATAAACCAAATGAACTCTGTATTAGTTAAATGACAGATGTTTACCCACTACCTGGATAATTACCCTAGGTTCCTCCAGGACAACTGTGGTGGTTTGAATATGGTTGGTCCATGGGAAGTGGCATTATTAGGAGATATGCCTTGTTGGAGGAAGAATATCATGGTGAGGGTATGCTTTGAAGCTCTGCCCAGCCCTGGAAGAGTCAGTTTCTCCTAGCTGCAGTCTAAACAAAGATGTAGAACTCTCAGCTCTTCCAAAAGCACCGTGCCTGCCTGGATTGCTGCCATGCTTCCAACCATGATGATAATGGATTGAACCTCTGAACTTTTAAGCCAGTCCCAGTTAAATGTTGTCCTTTATAATAGTCACATTGGTCATGCTGTCTCTTCATAGCAATGGAAACGCTAACTAAGACAGTAACCCTGATGTTTTTTTTTTTGGGGGGGGGGCACTGGCAGAGGTGCTCTGTCTTTGACTGTGAAACAGAACTGCATTAAGTTCTCAGCTGCGGGTTGGGGATTTGGCTCAAGCGGAGCGCTTGCCTAGCAACCGCAAGGCCCCGGGTTCGGTCCCCAGCCCCGGAAAAAAAAAAAAAAAAAAAAAAAAGTTCTCAGCTGCCCACAGGCAGCATAAGTCTTGGCTGTCAGACCCAGAAGGTCTGAGAGATTTTCATGTGGAACTTGGGAAAACTGACCTAACTTGGTGAGGAGGAGTGGGGTGGTTAACCCAAAAATATCCAGTTTGGGCCCTCACTGGCTGTGGGTAAGGCATGAAGCAGTTTGTTCTGTAGCCAGAGGTTACTTTTATCACAATCCATGTGATATCCATATCATATCATCTTCTTTGGAGGAGATCTTAGGGTTGCTTCCAGAAGCTAGCATTTTTTGTCTATCACTGGAAGCTTTTTCATTAAACATTAAAAATGCCATATTCAGCAGATCTCCTAGAAGTTTGAGGACTATAATTTATTATTTTAAATATATTTATAATATAATATAATTATATTATTAATTTATTGTTATATTGTTATATAACCAAATATAATTATTATGTTATATAATAAATATTATAATAACTAATATAATAATTATAAATTAATTTATGTATAACTGATTTTAAGCAACCTTTGTTTCTACTTACTTATTTCAGAGGCTTACTGCCTCTATCTGCTAACCTAGGCCTAGACCTGGAAGCTTCTAGCCTCCAAAATTCAGCTTCTGAGACTTACTGGTAAGTAAGCTCACCCTTCCTAGTTTTTTTCTGAGCTCCGCTGTCTGGTTCAACCCAGTTGTTCTGGCTAAAACTCCTCTCCAAGCTGACTGATTGAATCTGGCTTCTCTTTCGGTGTCTCCTGAATTCCTGTGCGTGGCCTCATACCTTTGGCAGTCTGTTCCATCTTCTGGCTCTTCTGTCTCTAGATTCTGTGTCTAGCTCTCTCTCTCTCTCTCTCTCTCTCTCTCTCTCTCTCTCTCTCTCTCTCTCTCTCTCTCCCTTCCTCCCTTCCGCAACTTGTTTCTCTATTACTGTCCTGGTAAAACTGCCTCCTAATCTGTTTGTACGGCCCCTCAAGTAGCTTCCTTTTCCTCTGTCCTCATAAGAGAACAGAACCTATTCTGTCAAACATTTCTCTGTATTCCAGCCAGAGGGATTAAAGATAAGCTACTGCACAACTAGAAATAGGATTTTTCAGTAAACAACACAATCTTGGCATTCACAGTGTGATACAAATGCAACATCTGTATTATAGAGTCAGATGGCCTTCTGACATAGGACAGAGACTTCTGAAGAGTAATTTTAAACAAGCATGTTTGGGTCAGGAGAGAGGGGCATGACCCAACTCCAGAGCTAGCTTTTTAATAAACCCTAACCCTAACACCCTAACCCTAAGCAGCATAAAACAACCTTTTCAATATTTTCCATACTCCAAAGACACCTAAATCCTTAGGAACCTGATTGGAGAGATCAGATTGGAGAGATCAGATTAAGCAGAAAACAAAGAAAGCTCAGAGATAAAAGATTTTGCAGAACTTAAACAGCAGGTTCCCGTGATCCAACACTAGTGGCAGAAACAGAGCAGTCAGCTCCTAGGGGGAGATGAGGATAGAGACAAGATAGCCATGGCTAGAGATAAAAGTAAGCTGCAGGAGGGAGCTGAGAGACAGAGCTAGCCAATCAGGAGGCAGCACTACTCAGTCCGGCACCTATGTCTGCAACCAAATGTATTAATACATCAGAAAACAAATCCACCAGACACAGGCAGCGTAAGAAGATAAAACAGTCAGGAAGTCACAAGAGACCAGAAAAACATAGTCATGCAGTAGCCACCTTCACTCTTATACCAGAACCAGGACAGAAGCATGTCTCCTTTGTCCTGGAGACTGAGTCTATGATCCTGTCCATTCTCCCCTGTGTTTCTCCAAATATCTGGACTCCAGAACAGAACAACTCAGTGACCAGTTCAAGATCACACATATGTTGGCTAGCAATCCTTTCCTTTGTTTTGTTTTGAAATTGAAAATTTTCAGTGCTTACGGTCTAGGCTTCCCAGGCCTCTCAAGTCCACACGTATACTGGCCCCAACCCAAAGCTAGGGCTATACACCTCCTGGCCTCTGAGTTGTGGAATTTACTCCCACCTGGGTCCTATACCCAACTAGCAACCTTTAACTTGTGGCAGTCATGGTTTCAGCCTCCTTGGGCTTCCAAATCTGCCTCAGGATTGTTCCTGCTTAGAACCTATTTCAGACCCCGGAGGCCTGAGTAAAGGATCTCCCAAGTATCTCAATGGGACCTCCAAGAATGTTACAGAGTTTAAAACCACTGGGGAAGACACAATAGACTAAATTCAAATTGTAAATAGCTAAATTACAGCTGCTAGCAGGGAGACAGCCTTAAATTCAAATTGAAGGCATACCACCTAGAAGAGGCTAAGGGAAAGGTGGATACCACAGTTGTTCTGTTTCTGTGGAACGTTCAGCTGTGTGAGAAATTGATTCACTCTCCTCAGCTACATAAGAAGCCGTTCCTCTCCTTTTGTACACAGTGATAAAAAGAGCTGTTTCAGTCCCGTGTACACAGTGTTAAGCAGCTTTATAGAAGCCAAAGTAAGTAGTTAATGATCTCACATCAGTTTACCATTCTGGGGAGGGTATAGGTTTGATTGTTAGAAATTCATGTTTCAGGAATTTAGAGCAGAGGCCAGTGGCTACTAAGGATGTTACCTGGTGCAGAAAGAGTTTCTTTGCATATCACAGTAGGTATTCAAATAATAATTGAAAACAAATAAGTATTGAAAAAGCTCTTACTTGTGTTGGATGTAGTGTCAACCTATAGGAAACTGTTCTCTGTAGCAATCCAGTGAAACAAAGGCACTATCAGAAACTTGGTGGAGCTTCGTTGCAATGAAAACCCTAAATAGCTTGTTTTTGTCTGAAATGGAAAGTTTTATATTTTAAGGCATAGAAGCTGTTTTAGCAAAACTTGACTATACAGAATGTTCTGTTTTGTGGCTTAGGCTTTGTAATTTATCTAGGAACATTTTGACTAATTTTTAAACTGTATATATACTTCTTGTCTTCAAGGATAGCTGATGTTTAATATGTTTTCTTACTTCAAACACAATATGACTGAAATGTAATCTTTTTAGAAGACTTAGTCAGGATAAAGTTTTATTTATTTAAATATTATACTTTAATATTTCATTTTTTTACCAACTAAAGTAAATACCTCTTGATTCTTCATAATGAAAATAAATACAGTAATGTATCTTCCATCCTGATACTTGTTAAAATTATTACTAGACTTAATGATATATTCAAATAACAGATTTATAAATGATTATTAAGAAAAATGTTGAGTTACATAAATTGACCTAAAATGATATTCACACATTAGCGATAAAATTAAGCTACAATATCATCTTGACTGTTAAAATATACTCTGATGAGTGAAAACATAGGCACCTCTATTTGCTTTGGTTGTTACTAAGAAGTTGAAACACAGGATTTCTATTTCTGATGCCACCATTTCTGTGTATTATTTGAAGTCTTCCATTGAATGCATTCTAATTTATAGTTACAAGAAGTTAATTGCTTAGAACCAGGGACCAAATTTTAAAACTGGTAATTTATTGCTACTTTAGAGAATATTTCTTTCCAACATTTTTCCTTCTTTTGCTGAAGGTAGGTTTTAAATTATTGTTATCAAGATACTGGAAATAGTTCAAGAAGACAGGCATAAAGTCTTTGTGCTTACAGATAAGCAGTAGCGAAGCTTACTACATGTTAAACATGTAGTATTGTCTCTTCAAGGGAAAAGATGTATAACCTGTTTTCCACCCAAAAGTCTGGGAATGGACAGGTCACCAGGCTATCTTGAGCATTGTTTCTCAGTCAATAGATCCTTATGTCAGATGTCACATGTACTTTACAAATGAAGCAGAGCCTATGTGACCTCTGTGCTCTCTGTAGGACCAGGCAACACTTGACTCACACAGACTTTTATATTTACTTCCATCATTCTTCCTAGACCTTTACCTTGAGCATTGTTTCCCATTATGGAGGAAGTCACATGTAGGTTGACAAATTGTGGTATAAGCTTCGTTTTACACACAGGATTGAGTTAATTATCATTGGGAAACTTTTTTCCAAAATTGTCCTCTGTTTAAATATGCCTAAAATAAACTGCCCAGTGTCAGACTCTAGATGTTTGAACCAACACTGGCTACCAAGTTGTGGTAAAGTAGATTTCCTTCTTATCTTACATGGATCATCCAATCTGCTGGTCCTGGTAGTCACAGAGTCCCCCATAGGATTGTAAGGCTTCTAAACAAACATTTTTTACTCAAGTTCTCTCTAACCCCAAGGAATTTTCACCACATAACTTTCGACTTTTTAAGATTTTTATCTTGGTGTGGTGGTTTGAATATGCTTGAGCCAGAAAGTGGCACTATTAAGAGGTGTGGCCTTGTTAGAGTAGGTATGGCCTTGTTGGAAGAAGTGTGTCACTGTGTGGGTGGACTTTGAGATACTATACTCAAGCTCCACCCAGTGTGGAAGCAGAGTCTCCTGGCTGCCCTCAGACCAAGATGTAGAACATTCAGTTTCTTCTCCAGCACTATGTCTGCCTGGACCCTGACATGCCTTCTGCCAGGACAATAATGGACTAAACCTCTGAAACTACTAATTAAATGTTGTCCTTTATAAGGTTGCCTTGGCCACGGTGTGTCATTCTAGCAATGGACACCCCAACTGAGACACTGGTATTTACTATAACTGTTAATTCTTGAGCTTTATTTTTGAGATGCCCTAGGCTGGCCAAGAATATATGATCCTCCTGCCTCAATTTCCCACGTGCTAGGATTGCAGGTACACAATTTGACCTGGGTATCCTATTATGGTACATATAGATTTAGCTGTGTAATACCTTTAATTTCATATCCTTATATTAATCATTTCTTACAAAACTACCATTTATTCTTTCATAAATACACAATATCCTTTATGTCAGTGGTTCTCAGCCTGTGGGTCACAACACCTTTGGGTATCAACTCACTGTTTCAAGATCATAGAAAAGCACAGATATTCACATTATAATTTATGATAGTAAGAGGAGGCTACGGTGTTAGAGGTGATGGCAGCAGAGGCAATTATGGAGGTGGTGATGGTGGATATAATGGATTTGGAGGAGATGGTGGCAACTATGGTGGTAGTCAGGGTTACAGTAGTAGAGGAGGTTATGGAGGTGGTAGACGAGGATATGGAAACCAAGATTATGGATATGGTGGAGGAGGAGGAGGATATGATGGTTACAACGAAGGAGAAAATTTTGGTGGAGGTAACTATGATGGTGGTGGGAACTATAACGACTTTGGAAATTATAGAAGACAGCAACAATCTAATTACAGACCCATGAAGGGGGTCAGTTTTGGTGGAAGAAGTTCAGGCAGTCCCTGTGGTGGTGGCTATGGATCTGGAGGTGGAAGTGGTGGCTATGGTAGCAGAAGGTTTTAAAATAAAACAGAAACAAACGGTTACAGTTCTTAGCAGGAGAGAGAGCGAGGAGTTGTCAGGAAAGCTGCAGGTTACTTTGAGACAGTCGTCCTGAATGCATTAGAGGAACTGTAAAATCTGCCACAGAAGGAACAATGATCCATAGTCACAGAAGTTACTGCAGCTCAAAGAGGAAGCCCTTCTTGCTCAGGACTGTCATAGCCACAGTTTGCAAAAGTGCAGCCATTGACTAATGCAATGTAGTGGAGATTAGATGTACATCCCTGAGGTCTTATCTGTTGTAGCTTTTTCATTTTCTTTTTCTTTTCATTAGGTCAGACATTTTGCCCTGTAAATTGTGGTAGTGATACCAGGAATAAAAAATTAAGGAATATTTAACTTTTCAATATTTGTGTAGTTAAGTTTTTCTACATTTTAGTACAGAAACTTTAACAAAATGCAGTTTTGAAGGTGTCTCCTTGTGAGTTAACAAGTAAAGAAGACCATTGTTAATTACTATTTTGTATGAATTTTGCTAAAGTTAACTGTAAAGAAACACCTACTGACGTGCAGTTTAAGGGGAAATCTATTCTCCTCATTTCCAAAAACATGATGAATGGGCACTGACATGTGGAGAGAATAGATACTTATATGTTTGCAATGTGTGTTTTAGATTATTAGGATTAGGTAATAAAAATAGCATATTTTGAATTTAATAGTATTACAATTACCTTTAAATGAAAAGATCTCAAAAGTTAAAAAATTCATAATAGTAGCAAAATTACAGTTATGAATAGCCACAAAAATAATTTTATGGTTAGGGATCACCAAAACATGAGGAACTAAAGGGTCATAGCATTAGGAATGTTGAGAACCACTGCTTATCAAAATTTTAAAAAAGTAAATCACATACTTCCAACATACAACGGCATAGGATATACATTACCTTTTCAAAAGGAAGAAAAGTGAGGAAATACTGGATCAAAGCAAAACAAGAATCTACCTGGCAAACTCGAAACTCTGGATATCCATGTTTGATTCAAAAGTGTTTTTCAGAGCTCCAACTCCTTTCAGCTTTGTTGACTGCAACAAACTTCTTTGTCTTGGGCTGTTTTCATTCACTGTTAGCAGTTTTTCTTGGTAGGTATCCCATAGTTCTGGCATCTCCAACATCTTGGGGCAATCTAGGCTTAACATAATTTCACATAATGACATCGCCAGGGCTCCATACAGGGACACCCCTGACACATGACTGGCCTCAGATCCCACAGCCAAATTCTTTATGGATGATTCTAAAGCCAGAACATGAGGCCTAAGCTGGCAAGTTCTTCTGCCTATAGATGCAGAAATTTGGTTCTTCCATTCAAATACATCCAATTACATCTGAATCAGTTTTCTGTTTTCTGTGGTTCCCTTCACTGCTTAAGCTTTTCTTTAATCCCTTTCACAAGCTTGAAGCTTAGCTGGACATGCCATGAAGTCATCGCTCCCTTTATTCCATTTAGCATCAGGCTTTTCTTTCAACTTTTTAAATCTCCTTTAACAATGTATTTAGCTACATTCCACTTCCTGGTGCTCCATTTCTCCTCAAACTGAGTGTTTTCTTTGCTCAGCTTGCTCCTTTTCATTATAGATCTGCATAAGAATGACAACTAATAACCACAGGGCACAGTCAATACTAGGCTGTCTTGAAAGTTCTTCTGCCAAGGCAATTAATCCCAATCTCTTCAATTTAGCCTCAGGGAGATTTATAGGACAAGGATGAAAAGCAGCTACATTCTTTGCCAACATATCACAAGAATAGTCTCTAGGTCATATACTAATATTCTTCCCCTCTGAAACTTCCTGTGCTGGGATCCTGTAGTTCACATTACCCTCAGCATCATCATCTCCCATGCTCCTCCTAGGATAGCCCATCAAGCCCCACTTAAAGTGTCCAACCACTTTTCTAGTCCAAAGTCTCAAAGTTTTCCATATTCCTCCAATAAATATCATCATCAGTCTCGTCACAGCAATACCTGTGTACTAACTTTTCTTTTTAAACATGAATATATTGCTGTGAAGAGGTACCATGACCAAGGCAACACTTATAAAGAAGAGACCATTTAATTGGGGCCTGATTGCAGTTTGAAAGGGTTAGTTCATTTTCATCATGGTGGAAAGCATGGCAGCACTTGTAGAGTTAGCTGAGAGCTACATCTTGATCTGAGAGAGAGAGAGAGAGAGAGAGAGAGAGAGAGAGAGAGAGAGAGAGAGAATCGCATGGGATTTTGAAACCTCAAAGCCATGTGATACATAGTGATACACTTCCTCTAACAAGACTACATACATCTCCTGATTCTTGGCAAATAGTGCCACTCCAAGATGTTTTAGCATTCATATATATGAGCATGAGCCTATGGGGGACCATTTTTATTCAAACCACCACATTATATAACCTAAGTAAAGGCAGAAATGAAAAAGAAATATAAAGTAGAGTAAGTAGGAAGCAGGTCAGAAATAGGGACTGGAGAGAGAAATCAGTGGTAAGGAGTGCTTATTGTTCTTACAGAGGACCCAAGTCAACAATGTTCTCAATTGTCTAACTTCAATTCCAGGAGATCCAGTACCCTTTTGTGGTATCCATAGGTGCCAACACTAGTGTACACAGAAACATGTATGTAGAAATCCATTTTCAAAAGTCATATTTTAAAAGATAGCAAGAGAAAATCAGTCATAATATAAATAACAAAGGAAGAAACTTCACACTGTGATTGCATAAAAATATTATGTGTAGGGTTAGTGCCACAGAATAGAAAACATTTATCAAATTTCATCATATTTTAATTTCAATAAAAACTTCATTGTTCAGTAACATGTTCTCATTCATGTCTTTCTAAATATTTGTTTTATTGATTATTTTAGATCTCAGACTTAAACCCAGGACCTCATATATGATATCCCTGGGGTCCCTATTTTTTAATAGCCTGCATCCACTCCCAATATGGAAATCAAATCTGGGACAGAGTTAGCACTTACTATCTCATCTATCATCTTTCTTGGATTACTTATACTTTTAGTTAAACTGTTTTCTTAAGAAATTTAAAGTGTGGGAGTTAGATTTGCATATTATTATGTGTCTTAAAATATCTTATTCTGCCATAGCTCCCTGCTCCCAAACCCAGTGGAAGAGAGAGCTCACCATGCAGACAGGTGGGCACCCCTGAGACTGCAGGGCAGGAGAGACCGCCAGTACTGCCCACCCTTACCCACATCCCTGGCCCAAGAGGAAACTGTATACGGCCTCTGGGAACAGAAAGATAGGGACACTCAAGTAGTAGGTTCCCTGCAGTCCAGACTGTACCCGGATCTGAAGAGACCCGGTCAAACAGCTCCCTGCACCCAAATCCCGTGGGAGGGAGAACTATACGTTCAGAGAGGCAGACACACCTGGGAAGCCAGAGGAGACTACTCTCTGCCCACATTTCTGACTCTAGAGGAAAATGCCTAGTGCCATCTGGGCCCCTGTGCACAGGGACCAGAGAGAAGGTAGGGCAGGCCTTTCTGGTTGCTGCCCTCACAGAGAGCTGAAAATTAGCACCGAGGAGCAATTTCAGGATAGAGACCAGAGGTAAGGCCAACTTTTCTGCTCCAAGTGACCTGCCTGGTGGACTCAGGACACAAGCCCACAGTAACAGCTGAAGAGCAGTAGAAAGGAAAGACTACACACATGAAAGCAGAACACTCTGTTCCCATAACTGGCTGAAAGAAAACAGGAAAACAGGTCTACAACACTTCTGACAAACAGACCTATAAGACGGCCAATCCACTGCCAAAAATAGCAGAACAAGGTAAAACAAGAGACAACCTGATGGTGAGAGGCAAGCACAGGAACCCAAGCAACAGAAACCAAGACTACAGGGCATCATCGGAGCCCAATTCTCCCACCAAAGCAAACACAGAATATTCAAACACACCAGAAAAACAAGGTTTAGATTTAAATCACATTTGATCATGATCATGGTAGACTTCAAGAAAGACATAAAGAACTCCCTTAGAGAAACACAGGAAACACAAATAAGCAAGTAGAAACCTATAGAGAGGAAGCACAAAAATCCCAGAAAGAATTACAGGAAAACACAAATAAGCAGGTGAGGGAATTAAAAATGGAATTAGAGAAATAAAGAAAGCACAAAGGGAGACAACCGTAGATATAGAAAACCAAAGGAAGAGACAAGGAACCGTAGATACAAGCACCACCAAGTGAATACAAGAGATAGGAGAGAGAATCTAAGGAGCGGAAGATTCCATAGAAATCATTGACACAACTGTCTAAGATAATGTAAAACAGAAAAATCTGATGGCCCAAAACATACAGGACGTCCAGGACACAATGAGAAGATCAAACCTAAGGATAAAAGGTATAGAAGAGAGCAAAGACTCCCAACTCAAAGGACCAGTAAATATCTTCAACAAAATCCTAGAAGAAAACTTCCCTAACCTGAAGAAAGAGATGCCCATGAACATACTAGAAGCCTAAAGAACTTCAAATAGATTGGACCAGAAAAAAAACTCCTCCTGTCATATACCAGTGAAAAGCTACTGGTCCAAAACATACAGGAAATCCAGGACTCAATGAGAAGATCAAACCTAAGGAAAATAGGTATAGAAGAGAGTGAAGACTCCCAGCTCAAAGGAACAGTAAATATCTTCAACAAAATCATAGAAGAAAACTTCCCTAACCTAAAGAAAGAGATACCCGTAAGCATACAAGAAGCCTACAGAATTCCAAATAGATTGGACCAGAAAAGAAACTCCTCCCATCACATAATAGTCAAAACACCAAACGGACAAAATAAAGAAAGAATATTAAAAGCAGTAAGGGAAAAAGGTCAAGTAACATATAAAGGCAGACCTATCAGAATCACACAAGACATTTCACCAGAGACTATGAAAGCCAGAAGATCCTGGACAGATGTCATACAGACCCTAAGAGAACACAAATGCCAGCCGAGGTTACTGTATCCTGCAAAACTCTCAATTAACATAGATGGAGAAACCAAGATATTCCATGACAAAACCAAATTTACACAATATCTTTCTACAAATCCAGCACTACAAAGGATAATAAATGGTAAAGTCCAACATAAGGAGGCAAGCTATACCCTAGAAGAAGCAAGAAACTAATCGTCTTCGCAACAAAACAAAGAGAAGAAAAGCACACAAACATAACCTCGCATCCAAATATGAATACAACCGGAAGCAATAATCACTATTCCTTAATATCTCTCAACATCAATGGCCTCAACTCCCCAATAAAAATACATAGATTAACAAACTGGATATAGAACGAGGACCCTGCATTTCTGTTGCCTACAGGAAAACACACCTCAGAGACAAAGACAGACACTACCTCAGAGTGAAAGGCTGGAAAACAACTTTCCAAGCAAATGGTCGGAAGAAGCGAGCTGGAGTAGCCATTCTAATATCAAATAAAATCGATTTTCAACTAAAAGTCATCAAAAAAGATAAGGAAGGACACTTCATATTCATCAAAGGAAAAATCCACCAAGATGAACTCTCAATCCTAAATATCTATGCCCCAAATACAAGGGCACCTACATATGTAAAAGAAACCTTACTAAAGCTCAAAACACACATTGCACCTCACACAATAATAGTAGGAGACTTCAACACCCCACTCTCATCAATGGACAGATCATGGAAACAGAAATTAAACAGAGACGTAGACAGACTAAGAGAAGTCATGAGCCAAATGGACTTAACGGATATTTATAGAACGTTCTACCCTAATGCAAAAGGATATACCTTCTTCTCAGCTCCTCATGGTACTTTCTCCAAAATTGACCATATAATTGGTCAAAAAACGGGCCTCAACAGGTACAGAAAGATAGAAATAATCCCATGCGTGCTATCAGACCACCACGGCCTAAAACTGGTCTTCAATATCAATAAGGGAAGAATGCCCACATATACGTGGAAGTTGAACAATGCTCTACTCGATGATAACATTTATTTCTTCCTGGTCAAGGAAGAAATAAAGGAAGAAATTAAAGACTTCTTAGAATTTAATGAAAATGAAGGTACAACATACCCAAACTTATTGGACACAATGAAAGCTGGGCTAAGAGGAAAACTCATAGCTCTGAGTGCCACCAAAAAGAAACTGGTTAGAATATACATTAGCAGCTTGACAGCACACCTAAAATCAAGAACAAAAAGAATCAAATATACCCAGGAGGAATAGAAGGCAGGAAATAATCAAACTCAGAGGTGAAATCAACCAAGTAGATACAAAAAGGACTATACAAAGAATTAAAAGAACCAAAAGCTGTTTCTTTGAGAAAATCAACAAGATAGATAAACCCTTAGCCAGACTAATGAGAGGACACAGAGAGTGTGTCCAAATTTAAAAAATCAGAAATGAAAAGGGAGACATAACTACAGAATCAGAGGAAATTCAAAAAATAATCAGATCCTACTACAAAAGTCTATATTCAACAAAACTTGAAAATCTGCAGGAAATGGACAATTTCCTGGACAGATAACAGATACTGAAGTTAAATCATTAACAGATGAACCATTTAAACAACCCCATAACTCCTAAGAAAATAGAAGCAGTCATTAAAGGTCTCCCAACCAAAAAGAGCCAGGGACCAGACGGGTTTAGTGATGAATTATATCAGAACTTCCTAGAAGACCTCGTACGAATATTATCCAAACTATTCCACAAAATTGAAACAGATGGAGCGCTACCGAATTCCTTCTATGAAGCCACAATTACTCTTATACCTAAACCACACAAAAACCCAACAAAGAAAGAGAACTTCAGACCAATTTACATTATGGATATCAATGCAAAAATACTCAATAAAATTCTGGCAAACCGAATCCAAGAGCACATCAAAACAATCATCCATCATGATCAAATTGGCTTCATCCCAGGTATGAAGGGAAGGTTTAATATATGGAAAACCATCAATGTAATCCACTATATAAACAAACTGAAAGATAAAAACCACATGATCACTTCATTAGATGCTGAGAAAGCATTTGACACAATTCAACACCCCTTCCTGATAAAAGTCCTGGAAAGAACAGGAATTCATGTCCCATACCTAAACATAGTGAAAGCCATATACAGCAAACCAGTAGCTAACATTAAACTAAATGGAGAGAAACTTGAAGCAATCCCACTAAATCAGGGACTAGACAAGGCTGCCCACTCTGTCCTTACTGATTCAATATAGTTCTTGAATTTCTAGCCAGAGCAATCAGACAACAAAAGGAGATCAAGGGGATACAGATTGGAAAAGAAGAAGTCAAAATATCACTATTTGCAGATGATATGATAGTATATTTAAGTGATCCCAAACGTTCCACCAGAGAACTACTAAAGCTGATAAACAACTTCAGCAAAGTGGCTGGGTATAAAATTAACTCAAATAAATCAGTAGCCTTCCTCTACACAAAAGAGAAACAAGCTGAGAAAGAAATTAGGGAAACGACACCCTTCATAATAGTCCCAATTAATATAAAATACCCCGGTGTAACTTTAACCAAGCACGTGAAAGATCTGTATGAAAGGACTTCAAGCCTCTGAAGAAAGAAATTGAAGAAGATCTCAGAAGATGGAAAGATCTCCCATGCTCATGGATTGGCAGGATTAATATAGGAAAAATGGCCATTTTACCAAAAACGATCTAGAGATTCAATGCAATCCCCATCAAAATTCCAACTCAATTCTTCAGAGAGTTAGACAGAACAATTTGCAAATTCATCTGGAATAACAAAAAACCCAGGATAGGTAAAACAATCCTCAACAATAAAAGGACTTCCAGGGGAATCACTATCCCTGAACTCAAGCATTATTACAGAGCAATAGTGATAAAAACTGTATGATATTGGCACAGAGACAGGCACATAGACCAGTGGAATAGAATTGAAGACCCAGAAATGAACCCACACACCTATGGTCACTTAATTTTTGACAAAGTAGCCAAAAGCATCCAATGGAAAAAAGATAGCTGAGCATTTTCAGCAAATGGTGCTGGTTCAACTGGAAGTCAGCATGTAGAAGAATGCAGATTGATCCATTCTTATCACCTTGTAGAAAGCTTAAGTCCAAGTGGACCAAGGACCTCCACATCAAACCAGATACACTCTAACTAATAGAAGAAAAAGTGGGGAAGTATCTCGAATACGTGGGCACTGGAGAAAATTTCCTGAACAAAACACCAATGGCTTATGCTCTAAGATCAAGAATCGACAAATGGGATCTCATAAAACTACAAAGCTTCTATAAGTCAAAGGACACTGTTGTTAGGACTTAAAATGGCAACCAACAGATTGGGAAAAGATCTTTACCAATCCTACAACTGATAAAAAACATACAAAGAACTCAAGAAGTTAGACTGCAGGGAGACAAATATCCCTATTAAAAATGGGGTTCAGACTAAACAAAGAATTCACAGCTGAGGAATGCCGAATGGCTGAGAAACACCTAAAGAAATGTTCAACATCTTTTGTCGTAAGGGAAATGCAAATCAAAACAATCCTGAGATTCCACCTCACACCAGTCAGAACGACTAAGATCAAAAACTCTGGCGACAGCAGATGCTGGCGAGGATGTGGAGAAAGAGGAACACTCCTCCGTTGTTGGTGGGACTGCAAACTGGTACAACCATTCTGGAAATCAGTCTGGAGATTTCTCAGAAAATTGGACATTGAACTACCTGAGGACCCAGCTATACCTCTCTTGGGCATATACCCAAAAGATGCTCCAACATATAACAAAGACACGTGCTTCTCTACGTTCATAGCAACCTTATTTATAATAGCCAAAAGCTGGACAGAACCCAGATGCCCTTCAACAGAGGAATGGCACAAAAAATGTGGTACATCTACACAATGGAATATTACTCAGCTATCAAAAACAACAACTTTATGAAACTCATAGGCAAATGGATGGAACTGAAAAATATCATCCTGGGTAAGGTAACCCAATCACAGAAAACACACATGGTATGCACTCATTGATAAGTGGCTATTAGCCCAAATGCTTGAATTACCCTAGATGCACAGAACACATGAAACTCAAGAAGGATAACTAAAATGTGAATGCTTCACTCCTTCTTTTAAAAGGGGAACTAGAAGAGTTGGGGATTTAGCTCAGTGGTAGAGCGCTTGCCTAGCAAGGGCAAGGCCCTGGGTTCGGTCCCCAGCTCCGGAAAAAAAAAAAGAAGAAAAAAAAAGGGGGGAACAAGAATACCCTTGGGAGGGAATAGGGAGGCAAAGTTTAGAACAGAGGCAGAAGGCACACCCATTCATAGACTGCCCCACATGTGGCCCATACATATACAGCCATCCAATTAGACAAGATGGATGAAGCAAAGAAGTGTACACTCTCAAGAACCGGATGTAGATCTCTCCTGTGAGACAGAGCCAGAATATGGCAAATACATAGTTGATTGCCAGCAGCAAACCACTGAACTGAGAACGGGACCCCCATTGAAGGAATCAGAGAAAGGACTGGAAGAGCTTGAAGGGGCTTGAGACCCCATATGAACAACAATGTCAACCAACCAGAGCTTCCCGGGACTAAACCACTACCCAAAGACTATACGTGGACTGACCCTGGACTCCAACTGCATAGGTAGCAATGAATAGCCTAGTAAGGGCACCAGTGGAAGGGGAAGCCCTTGGTCCTGCCAAGACTGATTCCACAGTGAACGTGACTGTTAGGGGGAGGGCGGTAGTGTGAGAAGGATGGGGAGGGGACCCCCATATAGAAGGGGAGGGGGAAGGGTTAGGGGGATGTTGGCCTGGAAACCGGGAAAGTTAATAACAATTGAAATGTAAATAAGAAGTATCCAATTTAATGAAGATGGAGAAAAAAACATCAAAAAAAAAGGAAAAAAGAAACAATAATCTTATTCTTCTATGATTCAAGATCTACCGTAGTTTTCATTTTTTATTCATTTTATTATTTTTAAATTTTTCTTACAGCATAGTAGGTTTCCTTAAGGTATTTTTCTAACTTTTTTCTTTTTAGATGACTCCTCTCAACTACTTTCTGTCCCTTCCTCCCAGCTCCCTTCAGCCATTTTTTTTTTACTTTTCCACCAGTATACTCACTCCAACTTTCATATCAAAGTTGTTGTTCTGTTTTCCTACCTGCTCCCCTTAAAGCCTTTTTTTTTTCTTCTCTTATGAATCTCTTTCTAGTTTCCTGGTCTTCATACATTCTTTAAGATTAATATAAATATATAAAAGTTAGAAGGTAGGATCTTGTACTGGATAATTTTGTGTAAATTTGACACAATCTGTAGGAGGGAACCTCATTTGAGAAAATGCTTCCATAATATGAGAGCTGCTGTAGGGCATTTTCTTAACTAGTAATTGATGGGGGAGAGTCCAGCTCATTATTAGTAGTGCCATCCCTGGGCTTGTGGTCCTTGGTTCTGTAAGAAAGTTGTTAATAGTAACCCTAACAAGGACAGATCCTTATGAGGGGATAGGTATGTACTTGTGTTGTCTTTGTTATCCTAGGATACTTCTCTCAATATTTTCCTGGAATTTTCTTAATTTGCCTTTTCTTTGCAGCTGAATAAAATTCCATTGTATATAGGTATCACATCTTCATTATCAGTTGATAGTCATCTGGATTGATTCCATAGAATTATCTACCATATGACCATCTATACAAACCACTGCTGGAAATGTATCCAAAGGACTATGTCCATCCAACAGAGATATTCATGTTTATTGCATCTCTATTCATAATAATAAGGAAATGGTCATCCACAATATTTTTTGCTCTATTTTTGGGGGGAGGGTGTCATTACTGAGGACTGAACCCAATGCCTGTGTATGTCAGGGAAGCACATTGCCATTGAACTACATCTCCAGCCCTTCACATTTATTCATTTGCTACATGTGTGCTTATATGCATGCCTTGGCATATGTGTGGAGGTGGAGGTCAGAGGATAACTTGCAAGAGTTTTCTCTTCTCACTCTATGATTTCCCTGGATGAAACACAGGATGTGCAGTTTGGTAACAAGCACATTTGCTGCCTGAGCTGTCTCACTGGGCCTCCTTTATAAAGGAATTGTTTTGTTATACCCTAGTAATAGTACAATAGTAGTAGTAGTACAATAGTAGTAGCTGTTGGATCCCCATGTCAGTGTGATTTTGAGCTTCTCTAGATAAGCTTCTTCTTTGAAAGCTTTAGGAATTTTTATTTCTGCTTTAGAGTTTGGAATCTTGTAGGATTATTTCTGAGTTAAAAAACATTAGAGAGCTTGCGAAGTACATGCTGGTGTCTGACTGCCATGCATTCTTGTGATTAGAGCGCATATAGATATACATTCCTAATGTTTAAATGCCAAGGCTTGAACTTATCTTTTTAGTTTTGTGAGATGGAGACTCCCCCCAAATGGACTCTCAGTAAACCTGATGGAGAAGGTTATTTACAATTATGGAAATAAAATAATATCAGTGGAGTGCTTTTCTTCTGTGACACTCAGTATACTTTAGTTTCTCATTCTGAAGGCTCATTTTTTTTTTACCTCAAACAAACCAAACTGAAAGAGAAGTGGGGCATCAGGGGCATAGTGGTCCATGCTGATAATAGCAGCAGTTGGCAAGCTGGTGCTGGAAGATTACCATGAGTTTGGGACCAGCCAAGGCTACATAGTTTCCAGTTAGTATAGGCTACAGAGCAAGACTATCTCTGGGAAAAAGAAAAAAAAATACTAATGGTATAATCTCACTATTTAGGGGGTTAAGATAGTAGAAGTAAAACTCAAGGCCATCATAGTCCAACATTTATGAGTTCTAGACCATCCTGGAGCACATAGTAAGACCCTGTCTGGATAACAAACAAAACAAAACTACAATTAGAGACCAACATAGGAAGGTATGCCTTTAATTCTAACCCTCAGGAGACAGAGGTTGGCAGGATCTCTATGAGTTCTGGGTCTTCCTGGTCTCTCCAGAGCTAAATAGTAATACCTTCATTTTTTTTATAACAGCATATATATATATATATATATGCACATATACATACATACACACACACACACACACACACACACACATATATATATATATATATATATATATATATATATATATATATATGGATGGATCTTGAGAATATGGCCTGAGGGAGGCAACCCATTCCCAAAAGGACATGCATGATATATACTATATACTTATTGGTAAGTGTAAATTAGCCATAAAGTACAGAATACCCATGATACACTCCACAGACCCAAACAAGCTAAACAAGAAGGAAGGCCCACATGAGGAAGCTTGGATCTCACTTAGAAGAGGGAATAAGTAGTCAAAACGAGGCAGATGGAGGGAGGGAACTGAGGAGGAGAGGAAATGGGGAGGAGGATGGAGGGTTCAGGATCAGGTGTTGGGAGGAACAGAGGGAGGGCCAGATGGCCATGAGAATGAATGAAAATCTGCAACTGATGGGGGTGGGGAGGTGACATGACAGTGACCTGGAATAAGGGAGGCACCCAAGAATCAATAGGGGGACTGTTAGCTGTGACTCACAGCATTGAGATTATGGAACCTGATGGGATTACCTCTTGTAGCCAGGCAGGAATCCCAGTGGAGCAATAGGGATACCAACCCACACACAATACTTTCAACCCAAAATTTACCCTATCTATAAGAAATGCAGGGATGAGGGATAGAACAGAGGGAATGGCCAACCAATAACCTGCCCAACTTGAGATCCATTCAATGGGCAAACAATAGTTGCTGACACTATTAATAATACTCTGTTATGTTTGCATAGCTGTCCTCTGAGAGACTCCACCCAGCAGCTGACTCAGACAAATGCAGACATCTATAGCCAGACAGTGGTTGGAGCTTGAGGACTCTTATAGAGGAGTAGAGGGAAGGATTGAGGGCCCTGCAGAGGATAGGAACTCCACAGGAAGAACAATAGAGTCAACTAACCCTGGGGCCTCTCAGAGATTGAACCACCAGCGAAAGAACATACACTGGCTAGATGTAAGCCTCCCCACATATATGTAGCAGATGTGCAGCTTGGTCTTCATATGGGTCCAGAACAATGAGTGTGGCCTATCCCAAAAGCTGTTTGCTGTCTGTGGGATACATTCTTCTAGCTGGGCTGCCTTGTCTGGCCTCAGAGAGAGAGGATGCACCTAGCCCTGCAGAGACTTGATGTGCCTAGGTGGGAGGGTACCCTGCGGAGCCTCCATCCTCTCAGAGGAGAAGTGGAGAGGGTATGGGAGGAAGGATTGTGGAAGGAGATAACCAGGAGGGGGAGAGGGAGCAGAAAGTGAATTTTAAAAGCCCTCACATTACTATTATCACACCAATAATTTAATAAAATCATCCTTTTGTAGTATCAGGTATCCTCAATGTTCCAGTTTCCCCAATTATATCAGTTTTTTTCCAAACCAGTAACTAAATTTGGTTCATGTATTATATTTGGCTACTGTTAAGTTTGATCATTTTCTTTTAATTCATTTCCATTCATGTTCTCTTTTAGGTTTTCCTTAGAATTTATTTGTGAAGAAACAAGGTCATGTAGAGTTCCTGTACTTTGGAGGTTACTGATTGCATCTCCGTGGTGTTAGTTAACTTGTTCTTTTGTCCTTTATATTGCCCATAAACTGGTAGTGACATCTATAGATACAATCAGATTCAGGTTTACTTCTTTGCCCAAGAGCATTTCATAGGTAGTGGGATATAGTTAATATTATGACACAAGATGGAACACATATTGGATGTTATTTTATGTTGAAAGCAAGGTTAAGATTGAACACTGGCTCCTGGTGACATGAACCTAAGTCAGTCATTATAAAATTTTCTACCAGCCCATAACTTAATCTTTTGAGCAACCATTAATAATCACTGCCTAGAAATTTGTGGTTGTAAAATAGCAGGGTTCTGAGCTATACATTACTGAATAAATCGTGTCTAAGCTTGAATTGCTTTGGAATTTGGAATTGCCTTTTGACCCAAGACAGGAAGGATTTTAAATTTTGTATGAATGCCCCCGCCCTGTAATTTACCAAATTTTACTCAAAAACAGGAATTTGAGCAAAATCAAAGATCCAATACCTATTGATCTGGAATCTACAACCAAAAAACCTCTTTAATTTGAGGCCCAAAATGATTTAATGTTTTTGAATTCTTCCAAGCATTTAAAAAATACTTTATTTTATTTTAAGTTTTTCCAAAAAATAGCAAAATAATAGTCATTTGCTCAGACCCATTTATGAGGTCACTATATTTAATAGTAAAAGTCTAACAAAGTTGCTATCAAAGAAAATTAAGACACTGTATCTCATTAATATACAATTAAAAAAATTCAGAAAATACATTACAAAATGGAACCCAGTAATATTGCGTTTTAAAATTATATTGCAACCAAAATGGGATCCACTTAGAAATATTTATTTATTTTAACATTTAAAACCCAAAATATTTTATTTTATAACTGGCATTTAAGGCCCAGAATCTTTAGAGCATGAGACAGGTTTCTCTGTGTAATCCCTGGCTGTCCTGAACTCACTTAGTAGAAGGCTGGCCTAGACCTAAATAACTAGCTCTCTACTGCTGACTCTGCCTCCAGATTTGCCAGAATTAAAGGCATGGGCTACCAGTGGGACTCTTTTTGTGACAGGCTTTGTGCTGGTTACTTACAACATTCTTGAAGAATCTACCTGTGAGGGTACAGTTTTCTAAGATGAGGAAAATATTGCAATAAAAAATATGTTATAAGAAAAAGAAAGGAAAGGAAAAAAGAAAGAAAGGAAGGAAGGAAGGAAGGAAGGAAGAAAGAGAGAAAGAAAGAAAAGAAAGAAAGAAAGAAAGAAAGAAAGAAAGAAAGAAAGGAAGAAAGGAAGAAAAAGAAAGAAAAAAAAAGCGCTTTTGCTAAAATGCATCAATTCCTCAGGGCTACAGCACAACTAAAACAAGATAGGAGCCAGTATCTTTCCATGGCTTTACTTTGGATCACCTGATTACCTCTGCATATTAATCATTCGAGCTTTGTCTTTTACAGTCTGTGTCATACCCCTCTGGTCTGAATACACAGGGTTAAGTCATTGTGTTACTAAAGTTCTTCATGGTGGAGCTTGAGCTTTGCTGGGCCTAACAAGCTAGACTTGGTCACCTGTCCTCAACAGCTGAGTAACGGCACAAATAATCCTGAAAAGCAGAAAAAGGCATTTCGTTGCTAAGCCACATTGGGACGAGGAATAAGAAGGTGATATCTTTCAGAAGTGTATCTTTCAGATCTTAATGGAAGTTTAGGTTTAAATAAAAGGAAAGAGGAATGAGTGCCTCTTATCACTACTGTCTTGGCTCCAGTCTCTCCTACAAGTTGGTCTGACAAGTTGTCAGAACTCAGTGAAATGTTTTGCCAAGGACACAAAGTCCCTATCTGGCAGGCACCAGGGACCCACCCTTTTCCTTCTTCCAGTGTGACTCTCCTGTGGAAATTTTTGGGACCCATTGTTTTAATAGTGTGTCAGCCAAAGAGAGAACACATGTCTTTTTAGAATCTTCATTGGTGCTAGGATGTTTGCAATTGTTCTAAACCTTGGATTCCAAGAGCAGTGAAGCTTTCAAGGACAGACCACCTCCTAGAGGAAGGCAATTATCCTTGAGGGTACAACCACACCTTGGAACAGGAAGACTTATCCTTACTAAAAGAATCATCACATTGTTCCCTTCAAAAGAGGACTTTGTAAAAACAGAATTGACAGAATGATCCACCAAACTACACTTAATAGAATGCTTTGGTCATAAGACTAATTCTATAAATGGCCTTGCTGGGTCAGTGGGTCCCAGAAAGGAATGTTTACAGAGATTACCCGTTTTGCTTGAAGCAGACAATTCAAGGAAATGTGGATCCAAACAATACTCTCCCTATAAAAAGTAACAGCCATTTCTTACCACTCACCCACTCCACAGGCATCCCCTTTCCCATGGGAGATCCATTCCTTTGCTGTTTTGAAATAAACAGTCTAGTTTGTTGAGATCAAGCTTGATAACTTATCTCTGCTGATGAAATGAGCCAATTCAAACTAAGTTAAAGTATAAAGGCAGGTTTATTAGGGGAAGCTCTCAGTTGAGTTCACTGACTACACAAGAGGGGGTCAGTGAAGTCAGGATGCACAAGGAGACAGAGAGGAAGGGGAAGAGAAAGAGAAAGCATGTGCACATAGAGAGGAGAGAGATGTAGATAGAGGAGGGAAAAGAGGAAATTCAGAGAGAGGAAGAGAAGAGAGCGGGAACCTAAATGTCTGGGATTATATATTGAAGAACCTTTAGGGGAGAGTAAGTCCAGCTCCTGAGCTGAAAAGGCCAGGCCAGGGTAGAGGGCAAGGTATGTCAACCATGCCCTGTAACAGGTAGGGACTGAGGGATGCTGGGAGAACCTGGAGGCCAGGTCTACTTTGGTATGCTAAATAGGCACTTCAGCTTGTCATGGGTCTATAACCCAACATCCCAGGCTTTTGTTGATAATAAATAAATAAGAAACATACACATCTATGAATACTTCCTGCTTCCATTGGGACATCATTATTGGGGATTCAAAAGCTAGAATATTGGCTAACTCTGGGAAAGCAGGCTGCTGTCCAAGTGCTGTAGGACCATCTAGGGCTTTAGTACGTGAAGGCCCAGGAAGCAAACTGTGTGGGAGTACCTTTGGGTAGCTGATTGAAAGCAGGCACCTCCTGGCATACACACACACACACACACACACACACACACACACACACACACACACACACACACACACACACACACACACACACACACACACACACACACACACACACACACACACACACACACACCGATAAAAAGAAAAGGTTAAGATTAGGAAGAAAATTTTTTCTTGGGTGTGCATTTGAAACTTTAGTCCTATGATATAGGTTAGGGTGAGGAAAGCCCTAAAACCAGGGAAAGGGGAAGGGTCCCATCCTCAGGAATAAGCAAGTGGAAAAAGAAACATGGTGTTGATTGACAGTAGTTATCTGGAATCCATTTGACCTGTGAAAAGGTGGGTTTGAGGATTCTAAGCTTATAATATTTTAAGTTTACAAAAGAGATAAATTTTAGATATGTAAATATTATCACTGTTTATAATATGTATTGAAATACATATTCTAGAAAAAGACACAAACGTATGCCTTTGTGTCATAGTAGAGGCTTGGGAAACAATTTAAAATCTGATTGATGTTAACACTCTGAACTTTAAAGTCTTAATACAACAGTAGCATACGGAGGGGAAGAAATCTGAAGCATTTCTTATTCCTTTTGTATGCCTTAAGTCAGTTTCTTATCACCATTTAAGGCTTTTACATCCTCTGCTCTTCCTAACTTGCAATTACAAACCTCAAAACACCTTGTTAGACCCTCAAACACTTTCTTAGATCCTTGAATTCTCTCTTAGAAGCTTTTGTATCCTCAGACCTTACATAAACTTTAACCTTGACACTTTTTTCCTATCCAGTCATTCACCATGAGACACGGGTAGTTGATCAGGAAGCAGTCCCTGCAGAGTGAGGTTCTTTAGCTAAAGGAATAGTAAAAAGCTACTTCTGTCATTAGTCTAGTCTTCAAATACATCAGAGACCTAAGGACACATTTTACCTGAATAAGTAGGACATATAATCTGTAGCAGTAAATATTTAAAAAAAAAAAAAAGCACCATCCCATGCTATTGCCAGCTCTGGCGGGTCACATGGCATTTGTGGAGTATTTTCATCTCAATCACAAAGTGTCTCAACTTGACTCACTCACTATATTTCCATTCTACATCCCAAGCTGTCGCCGGCTACTGTCTGGTCCCAGCAGCAGCCACTCTCTTGCCACTTTCTGCTGTGACCTGGGTTCACAGTCCCAGCATCCACCTCCTGTGGTTATAGTCACAATTTCCAGTAACCTTTTAAAATCAAAACTCAATAAGTTTGTAATTTATCAATTAGGTTTATATCAGTAAATCCTCACCCCACAAAACGTCCACACAAATGAACTCCAAACCAATTAATATTAATATAACCTTTCCACCTAAAAAAGACAAATTGTCCTATAAAAATCCATTCCTTATGAAATATTCATAACTACTTGTGTGGTCCTTTAAGGCCACACAGATCTGGGTCATCCTTCTCCACCTCCATCTTGGTTCTCTTTCTTTCTCTCCTCTCTCTCTTCCCTTCAAAACTCTGTGCCCACCTTACTTTTTCATTGCCCAATCACAGGCCTTGCCTTATCTTGTGCCTGCCTTCACCTGCATCTAGACAACAATCCCCAATAGTCCAAATAGCCTATGTAACAATTAAAATGGCAGAAACTTTACCCATTGCCTAGATGACCACCACACTAGGTTCCTGTGGTGTTAATGGCTTCTTTGGAGACACAGGTCCTAGGCAGGATCAATCCTTGGCTGCCCGATCCAGTAAATTGGAGACGCCTTCCTGTGGAGAAGAAACTTGGGAGACTGACCTTACTTTGTCTTATGAAATGTGAGGCATATCAGGTGTCCTGTTTGTCCACACTTTGGGAAAGGTCCTGGCAGAGGGTGAGGCATTGGGGCAGGTGAGCCCACTGGTTAGAAAGTACCACAAACCAGATGGACGTCTTTGTCATTATACCCATATCTTCTTGGAGACATTAGGGGAGGTCACTATTAGGATTTAAGAACCTTGGTCATGATAAGTTTGAACATTTTTTATTCATAAATGCAGCTCCTAGAGAGATTGGCAACTTTGCTGATCCAACTATATGGCATCATTATAGGCTACTGTAGTTTTCTGTATGGCTTAGTATATCCAAACACCTAAAGCTTAAAAAACAGAGAAGTTGGGCTGGAGAGATAGCTCAGCGGTTAAGAGCACTGACTGCTCTTCCAGAGGTCCTGAGTTCAATTCCCAGCAACTACATGGTGGCTCACAACCATCTGTAAAAGGGCATGTCTGAAGTCAGTGATGGTGTACTCACATACATGAAATAAATAAATAAAGCTTTAAAAAAAAAAAAACAGAGAAGTTGGATTTGACTGTCAGCAAGGTACTGAACGAATTTGACAGTCCTTGTCTAAGATGGCAGCCAAGTCCTAACTCCTGTTCCATAGTCAAGACTCCAACCTGCCACATACTGTTTATTTATTTCCTGATGCCACCTGAGGTGTGGCCAAGCAGCTGTGGAGGGTGATTTAAAGTGAGCTCTTTATGCTGTCTCAGAAATGTAACACTAAGACCAAGACCATTTAGTTTTGAGCACTTCTGGCCCTTTTCTCCTCCTCTTTTTCTAGACCAAATGTTACGTCAACACCCCAAAGATGAACTTGGGGACAATGGTTCCCTTTTTCTGTTCCTCTTCAAAATGCGTTCATAGTCAATAAATTTCTACTTTTCCTCATTACTCATCTCGTTAATTGGCATGTTGGGATGCTTGGCTGACTCTATCCTGTCAAAGGTGTGGGAGGCAGGGAGGGCTCTTGTTCTAAAACTACCTTTATGTTAACAGAATAAAGAGGGAGTCCATATTATACTGAGCAATAAAGAAAGAGAAAACATTTAATAAAATGCAACAATTAAATGTAATTAAAAACTGGAATCAACAAACTCAGAATAAAGGCGACATTCACATTCTGATGAAGGGTTTGTACAAAAGGCCTATAGCTCACAATGATGAAATTCTGAGTGTGTTTGGGATGAGGCCAGGAAGTCTATGTTCTATTCAATACTGCATGAGAGACCCCAGTCAGTGCATTAGACTTTAGTCTTTTCCAATCTGATAGGTGAAAAATGGTTTCTTAGTGTAACTTTAATTTGCATCTCTTTCATTACCAGCAGCTTTTATATGCTCAGGGACTGTTTGCATTCCTTTTTCTTGAAATGTGTGTTAATTTCTCTTTTCCATTTTTCTATGGAGTAGATGCCATTTCTACCTTTAAACAAATACTTAAAGGAATTAAACCTTTATCAGGAATGCAAATTATAATTGCTTTTTCCCACTTTGCCACTTTGTTATTTTTCTTGGTGTTTCTAGGATTTTTTTTTTTTTTGTAGCATGTAGTGTTTCTTTTCAACTTTATATAATCAAATCTAACAATATTTTCCTCTCTTTGTTTCTGATTTTTGAGTTCTAATGAGGAAGGCATTTTGTAAATGACAGTACAAGAATTCATACATGTTTTTTTCTAGAATTTCTTCCATGTCCTATTTGGAATATGGGAGGTCACACTTTGTCTTTTCTGTATGGCTAAAAAGTCAATACTGTTAGTATTTTGTCTATGCCTTGCCCCACAGTTACCTGGCAATGTCCAGGTATGCCTGACTCAATATAAAGGGGCTACTCATCCCCTATGCTCTCTCTTGCTCTTGTCTTTTACCTCTCCTCTGCCCTCACCCTCTTCCCTTCTCTTCGTTCCCTCCCCATTTCTCCCATGTGTTCTTGGCCAGCCTTCTTCTCTACTCTCTTCTCTGTTCTCTCTCTCTCTCTCTCTCTCTCTCTCTCTCTCTCTCTCTCTCTCTCTCTTTCTTGCTCGCTCTCGCTCTCTGTCCCTACTACCCTCTCAATTCCCCTCCCCATGCCCTAAACAAACTGTATTCTATTCTATTCCCTAGTGTGGCTGGTCCCTCAGGGAGAAGGGATGCCTCAGCATGGACCCTCGGAAGCACCCCCTTCCTTCATACCTGACTACACATCCACCAAAACATATTCCTCCTCTCTTTATCATTTTATAAACACAACAAATACTGTTTATTTAAAATACCTTCTTTCCTCCACTATATTAGCATCCCACTTTTATTATGTCCAATTTCCATAAATAAGCAGGCCTATTTCTGAATATTCTGGTCATTATTGAAGCTTTATGATAAAAAACTTTTATATTTTTAAAATGGAGATTTAAAATGGAGTTCTCATTTCAGTGTGATGCTGAATGAAAAAACAGGCACATTAAAGAAGCCAAAATAGGTGGGGGAAGAGGGAAAAGTTTATTCCCAACTGCCAAGGCTATCTCTCAGGAAAGCAGGGAGAAGCCACAATGGAAACATTTTCCATTGGGACTGGGAGACAGGGAGGACCTGAGCTAGGGTGGGGCCCATGAGCCCAGTGGGGTTTGTGAGCAGGGATAGAAGGAACTTAGAGGCTAGATTGACCTTCACAAGTTAATAGGTACCACGATCATGTTTCTTTTGCCAGAAATAGAGAGATACAGAGACTAACTACCCCCCCCCCCATTTTTCCAAGTATGAACTTTCTTCAAGCTCCTGAGGGAAGGCTGGTTTAGGAAATGAATTTCTGGGGGAGGGGAGGAGAGGCCAGACAAAGCCTCTTAAAGAACAACAAAATGTAGTTGTGGTAGGAGAGCAGAATGTGTAGAAAATGGCATTAAAATTAACACATCAAAGAAAACAATAGCTGAGGAAGACTGGAAATCCCCCAAGCATCACATAACAAAACAGTCTGTTTGAGAAAATCCCACGCTCTAGAAATGTGGGGAAAAGGCAGATGCTATGTAAATGATGTACAAACAATCAAGACTAGGGCCCAAGACGTTTGAGCCTCAGATCTTTTCCAGCTCTCTGGCTTACTTCCATTCTTTGGAGTACATTTTGTTACCAGAAATTAGGGTCCTCTCTCAGAGGTTAGTCTGGATATAAAAAGAATTTAAGAATGGGCTCAGAAGTTGGAAGACAATTTTATTAGTTTTAGTAAAACAACAGGGCAGGCAAGTTGTAAGGCTATGAGTTGGGGTGCCTAGGATTCCCTACTCAGGTTTTATTAATTTTCTAGAGCTTCTGTCAAAAAGATACAGATGAATAGCTAGGTGAGAGCAAGGTATGGAACCAAGGATGTGTGGCCTTTCAAAACCTCTATCATTCAGAATCTCCTCACAAACCCATTTCTCTTTGTTTTTAATGGAAGCATCACTGCAAAGGCATGATTGATTATAATATTGGCTGTCAGCAATCAACTGACCATCCAGCCTTTCTTCCCTCCCTGGACACAAAGGCTAAAAGTCCCAAGCTTCTAGCATTTTTCCCATTTTTCCATGCTATAAGCATACAAATGATATTTTATCACTCTGTAGATTTAAAGGATTTTTAGAAACTGTACACTAGGAAACAGAAAGAAAGAAACTGAATATATATTGTTCAATATCACACTTCTTTGCCCAACCTTTGATGACTTCTATTCTGTTTTCTGTTTGAATGGATTTGTCTATTCCAAGTTATCTCATAGAAATAGAACCATACAATATTTGTCATTTTCTATTTGGCTAATTTCATTGAACATAATGTTTTCATTCAAGTTTATCCAGTCGCAGTTTCTATCAAACTTTCATTTCCTTTTATTTCATAACAATATCTATGTTAGCTTGCAGGTGATTGAGCTGGGCTGGGCTCCTTCCAGGGACCTAGCAACAGGGACCTAACAACAGCTCACCAGATGCAGATGGCCTGGCAGCATAAAGGGACTGCTTGCTACCCCAGTCCTCCTCTCTCTCTTCTTTCTCTCTCTTACTTTCTTTCTCTTACTCTGTTCCCAAGTGTTCCTGGCTGCCCCCCACCCTCCTCTGTCCTTCTCTATCCCTGCTGTCTCAGCCCTTGTGGCTCTGTCTGGCTCTACCCATTTTCCAGGTTCTCACTCCCCTTCCTTCCTCCAAATAAACCTCCTTTAATACCAGGTCTGTCGCATGGCATCATTTCTCAATGCTGGGGTGGGGGAGTACCTTGGCATGGGCCTGCCATGTACCCCTTACCTCTGCCACCGCATTATAATTCATAACATTTTCTTACATTCTTTGTGTGTGTGTGTGTGTCTGTGTGGTGTGTGTGTGTGTCTGTGTGGTTGGGTGTGTGTGTGTGTGTGGTGCACTAGTGTGATGGTTTCATGTGCAGGTCAGAGGACAACACTTGTGAACTTGTGAGAATCAGTTCTCCCTACCACTCATGTGGATTCTGGGGATCAAACTCATGTCATCAGGCTTGACAGAAAGCTGATCCATCTCACAGGCTTTTATTTGATTGAATGTGTGTTCTAATTTTATCTTTCCTTACCTGAAGTTTTCTTTCTTTATTAAGCATGATTAAACCTTGTTGATTCTTTATATGTGCCATGACCTGTTTAGTGTTTTGATGTAAAGTAGGACTACAACATAGAAGACAAAGAAAATGAAAGGTTAAAGGCAAGCAGCATCCATGAAAAAGAGATTTCTCAAATTAGGGACTTTCGAATATTTGTAACATGTCAAAGAATTCAGAATTGAAACAGAATATTATGTTCTTTGTAAGTCTAAGCAAATTCGTTCATTGTAAAGCAGCATGGGTGTAGGGAGATGAATTACTGGTAACAACTTATTAAAATCTTCCTATCATAAAACAAAAAGTAAAATGGTATAAGGCAGGGTTTTGAAACTAGGATCTACATGATGTAAGCATTTGGGGGCATTAGGAAGTAACACAAATCCACTGGAATTATATATTGCTAAAAATGCTTTTGATTTATTTAGGAAATAGTTAAATGCAATTGCTGAAGATGCAGAACAATGAGGTATTTCTCCCTATTTTATTTTGTTGTGATGGTTTGTCAAACTGATTTATGATGGTTTTGTGTTATGGTAAATAGTAGATATACAAAATTTAGAGAACTTAGTAAGCAGCACAAAATGTTATGAGATAACATCAAACACATGTAAGGCATTTTGTATTTCCTCTGTCCTTCATTGTGAGACAAGCTAGAAAGGCAGGCAAACTTACAGGAACCTGGAAAGGGAAAGAAGCCCTCCAACACAGTACTGGGTTTACATTTCTCATTGGCTGAGACATAAGAACTTCCATGCAACTGAAGAATAACATCAGTGAAAACTTCCCATAGAGTCACACTTTCTGAACTACATCTCAGTTACTTAAAACAAGTGGACCATGTTTGCTTAAGAGCAAAGTGCATGTGACTTTTGAGTTTGACTTCATCAGCATACTTAGGATATACCTCATAAACCATTTTATTGTTTCATTGTCAAAAGGAAATTAAGATAATAGAAATAAGTCTTCAAATTCATATGCTTTACCTAGTTTTTAAACTCTAAGTTTTAAAATCTTCTTAACCTTTAACTCTGGTTATAAATTACCTTTGAGGAATGTAACTTTAAAAAGGACAAAACCATATACAGAGAGATACTAATATACATAGTTTCTCTATTGTCATTTTTCTCATCACTGGCTGAATAGATGGCATAAACAACTTCAGAAAACAAAGATTTGTTTTGAGAGGGTGGGTGTAATCCACTTTATTGGGAAAGATATAGAGACAGAAGCTTGTATATCAGCGTGTTATATACCACTAATCAGGAAGCAGAGAGAGAGCACCGAGGTCAGCACTAGAGTAAGTCAGGGCCTCATAGCTCCACCCTTAGAGTACTGTTTTTCAGTCAGGTCCTAAGCACAAAAGGTTTAACAACCTCTCTCATTATTGCCAACAACTGAAAACTGAATGATCAAACACATGAGAGTTGTGGGGGACACTTCATGTACAAACCACAATATTCTGTCAGGCTTCTTGTCCATCCCATAATTCAAAATGCATTCAGTCTAACTTCAAAAGTCTCCACATTCTTAGCAGCATCAGCATTGTTAAAAAGTTCAAAGTCTTAAATATCTTCTGAGACTTAAAGACATTTTTCATCTGTGAACTCCTGTAAAATTAGAAAACAAAATGAGTAATATACATTGGAACAGAGTTAAAATTCTAATTCCAAAAGGGAGAAGTGAGGACATAGTGAAGAAAGAAAGTGTCAAATCAAGACTGACACCTTATACCAAATTCTATAGCTCTATATCCAGCACTAAGAACTTATGGAATCATTTGAAATTCAACAGGCATGGAACACACATGCCTTCTTTCTTGACAGCTTGACTTAATGCCCACAACTTTCCTCAGCAGATGTTCCGCATTCCTGGCATGTCCAACACCCTGGAGTCTTCATGGTGAGTTAGACTTTGCAATCATAGTTTTATACATCGCGTACTCAGTAGCTCCATGACCCTAACGTACATTGTCTGGTCTCAGTGGCTTTTTGGGACTTTGATGCAAGCCTCCATGACCTCATACTGCATGTATTTGCATGTCTGTAACAACAATACCTCTTAAATAACACCAAGTTCCGCAGCCAGCTTCAGATGGAGCCTCTTTGGACCACATTTACTTTGAAGTTGAGTCTTAGAAAATTTCCCAGAGTAGCTCTTCAGTTCTCCTCTACCATCTACACCCCATGTCCAAAAGCTTCCTTAACCTCCCAAATAGCACTGCCAGCTAGGGTCTAAATGTTCAAGAAAATGAGCCTGTGTGGGATATTTCACATTAAAACTGTAACAGTTGTGGGCTGAAGAGATGGCTCAGTGCTTAAGAACATGTATTGTTCTGGCAAAGGACCTAAGTTCAATTGCCAGTACTCAGTCCTGGCAATTTGCAACTGCTTGTAACTCCAGCTCAAAGGGACATCTAGAGACATGTACACATATGTACATGTGAATAAATAAACAACAACAACAATAATATTTTAATAATAGTATTTTTAAAAGACTGTAACAGTTGCAGCTTTCTCTCTCTCTCTGTGCCTACACATAAATCTAAAGTGTATACTCATTATCTTGTTCCTTTCTTAGTAAATCCTAGTTCTGCTTCATATGGATTCATCCTGAAATTCTGTTGTGTAGTGTAAGTCAAGATTCTGGCCATGTATGGGTGTTTCAGAGGGAAATCTTCCATCTATAACTAGGAGCACTGTGCTGCATTTCTTCTAGTAGTATAAAGAAGTCTCTTATACTTTGGGCTGATGTCTAGTCATGTAGTAACATGATATTTTTGAAGCTTAGTGAATAACTCCAGCAAAGCCCATTTTAAGTGCTCTTATTCATGGTTCTAATTTTTATTGTATAACCATATAGCAAAGGCTTTTTTTCAACAGCTCTAAGAATTTCAAGAACTACCGTTTGCAGAAATAATCAGATACTTATCACATGGTGTTCTGTTGATACAGACTTAAGGAAAGAGAGGTATGTTTGAGTTTTCAGCTTGAGAGAATAGTCCATCATGGTGAAGAAGGCAGGGAAGCAGCACCAAAAGACAGCTGGATTGTGTTTGCAGTGATGGAGCAGAATGTTGGACTCAGTTTGCTTTCTAATTTTTTTATTCATTTCAGGTCTTCAGCTCACATTCAGATTTGGTCATTCCTATTCAGTTATACCTCTCTGGAAAAACTTTTCTGCACATACCCAGAGGTGTGTTTCCATGCTGATTCAAAAATCTAGTTGACAAGGAAGATTAACCAATCAGTGCTTGAAAGGTAAATTTAGAAATAAAAAGTTGTGTGATGAAAACAATCTGCATTTTCCTGAGACTGGATAAACGTTATTAAATTTTCTTGATATATATGTAAGGTTATTTCAGCATTATCTATAATATGAATAGAAGTTGGGAAACAACCTAGTTAACTAGTGACAATAGAATTCACACAATACTATTATGTGCTATTTAGTTAGCAAATAAGAAAATGCTTCATATACTGATATTAAAAACCTGCAGGCATTATCGTTATATGAGAACAGTAAGCTAGAGAGCAGTGAATGCTACCTTTCCTGAGAGAAGATGAGGTTATTTTAAATATGTTCATACTGTGTTGTATACATTGCTTAGGGGAAGAAAAAGATATGTATGACATAAGTAAAGGTGAATGTCTGTATGAGATGGAGGAGGAATTGAGACACATAGGAACCACAACAAGACCAAGACTGTCCATCTGCATTCTGATTTTTGAATCATATGATTTTTAAAAAGTTAAAAGAATGTGGACTTTACATCTCAAGTATATTTTCCCACTGACTGTTAATCTTGAGAAAAGGCTCTAAATTCTACAATCATTTATTATAACCAACACAAGAAATGTTCAAGTATTCATTTTTTTCTTTAGAATTAGTGATTTTTTCTTTCCATACCCTTAGTTTTAAAAAGACGGTGATGTTTCTGGTTTACAGTAATTCAGGCAATATAGTTGTTGCCTGTTTTATGATAGAAGAAGAAGTAATTTTATTTCTATAAAGCAAGAGTTGATTGGGAATTTTGATGAAACTGTGATAGATGCCAGGAATAAATGACTTTGAAGAGAAACAGACCCAATAAGTGTGAACAGAGTAAAGGCTAAGCTACTACCCAAGGCAGTTGGCTGCCTAGAAATCTTGCTCTAATGTTAACATTTCTTCTAGGCTCTGCCCCACAGTTATCTGGCAACAAACAGGTGTGCCCGACTCACTCCTAAAGGGGGGGCTGTCTCTTCCTCTCTCTCTCTCTTCCTTCTCTCCCCTCCATCTGTCCCTTCTCTTCTCTCTCTCTCTCTCTCTCTCTCTCTCTCTCTCTCTCTCTCTCTCTCTCTCTCTCCTGTCTGTCTTTATCTCTACTCCATCCTCAACTCCCTTTCTCTTGCCCTATATCCATTGTATGACTGGGAGAAGATGAGGTTATTTTAAATATGTTCATACTGTGTTGTATATATTTGCTTAGGTTCTTACAGGACCTTCGTTCTAGGACCTCTACCCCTGGGTGACTTCCTTCCTCTTGCTCTCTGGGGAGCAGTTCTTTCTCGCTGCTGAAAAAAAAATCCTGAATTTAGGTAAACTGTTCTCCCTCAGGCTCTGAGATCCACAGCAATCCCAGAGCTCAGGCCCTAGTTCACTGTGTGACCTGGTGAACTGGCCTGGCTGTGATCTCTAGCTACCTTGTTCTTGGGAGGCTGGAACAGGGAAATCATTAGTTCCCCTCCTACTCTCACCGAGATGGGAATGTCTTCAATGCCATGCCTCTTGGTCTAATTCACAGGCTAAATTTGGCCCCATTATCCAAAAACCAGTAACTCTACATAGCCGCTTAAAGGTGCTTTTAGAACTCTCCACTGATCCACAGATCCATAGTTCATTCCTCTTCCTCCTCATTCTCTGCTGTGCACTTTCACCCCGCCCCTCACTCTTGCTCCCTGCAGCTGTGGCCTAACTATCCTAAGTTCTCCACATTCTCTCGCTCCCTGCTCTGTCAAGCTGCTTCTGGGGCTTCCTCATTCCTGCGGCCTCTGCTGCCTGCTCAACTTCTCTGCTGGGCACTCTATGGCGCAGGCGCAAGCTCCCTCACCCTACATTGCCCAGAGCACCTGGAGCTTGCTCCCCTGCCTAAGCAGAGTTGCTAGGAGACAGAATACTGCTTCAGGCTCTGCTCTCTGTCCCTCCCCCCAGCTTGCCTGTATTCTGCTTTGTGGAGCTGCACTTACGCTCCCATGGCCACTTCCTGCCGCCAAGCTGCACTGCACACCCCTCACACTGTCCTGTTTAGATTCATCTCTATGTTTGTCTTTGCTATGCGTCTGTTCTGCTGTTCTAAGATACACCGTCACATTTCTACAGCTCCATTCTAAGGTATAACATATGACTCTTAGTGCCATCTTAACTAGGAATAGAGCTGAGACTGTTCTCCATCTTTGTTGTGGGCAGATAAGTTTTTTTTCCCTATGCTATTGCTTCAGCACCATTTTAGATAATGGCAGTCACATGGCTGGCTGTAGCTCCAGTACCATCTTTGTTATGGGCAGTCCCCGGTTCACTGTTTCTAGGAGTACAGCCTGTCAAAGTCACTTAGTAATTAAGGTTTTTGTTCTATTCTGCCTTGGTAAATATTGATTTCTAAACAATAAAAAGTTAAATATATGTTTAATATATTAATATTAAATTGCCTTTAATATATGTTTAGCCTGTTTTTGCTACTGTTATTAAGTCACAGTGTTCTCACTTTATTTGCTAGACACATCTAGAACAAGCAAAACAAACACAGGTTGTCTAACTCAGATATGCTTGGTGAATACTGGCTCTCAATCTTGTGAAAAATATGCTAAATGTAATGTTAAATGTTTGGGCTTGTTGTGATAGACAAAGACCCCCAAAGACTAACAGTGATCCCCCAAGGTCTATGAAAAAGATTTGGGCACAGTGATAAGATTCTACCTGGATTGTGTTATTATAAGCACTGAGAAACACTGCTTCATTGCTTTGCCTGCTGCCAGGGCTTGTCTTACACTGAACAAACAGAGGATGCCCAGAGCGTTAAATGCCTCATACTGCCTAAGTCAAAGTGAGTCATTTCTCATTTTTCACATACCTACTCCACAGGAGAAAGCTTTTTGTCTTCTAGGCCTGAAGGCCAGACTGACTCTGTTCAAGTTATAATGGAGACCCCAGGGACCTGGGGCCTGTTTAGACAGTGAACTATAGACCAACTATTTTTATTAATATATGACTCCTAGATTATAATTTATTCTTCCCAGATTTCTGACTACATTGACAGCTAAGCTAACTGTAACTTGATAGCTAGAAAACTGACCTAGCTCCTTACCCCAAGGTAACCCACCACTATATTAGCTCATTACTCAATTTGCTAACGAGCTAAGACTGCCAGATCTCTTATCAAGGACAGACAGGTTTGCCTTGCTCACAGTCTTCATGATAAAGGATTCACAAGTTCAGATGTGAGCTCTGAACTTAATCCTCTCTGATTTTATTTTGATACTTTATAGAGAGACTTTTTCTCTCTCTCTCTCTCTCTCTCTCTTTCTCATTATTATTATGTTTATTTCATGCTTGCTCTTTAAACATGTATGTGTTATGTATGAGGGCACATGTGCATTGGCAAATGTATAGAGGTCAGAGGATATCTTTGTGGAGTTGGTTCTCTCCTTTCACCTTATGTGGGTTCTGAGGATTGAACTCAGGTTATCTATCTTGCGCATCAAGTGTCTTTACCTCCTGAGACATCTCACTGACTGGCCCCTTACAGAGCTGTCCTTAAGAGGGTTAGGGAGTTATGGTAAATGACCTCAAAACAACCTTGCAGTTTATGGTGGGTTAGATGAGATGTCCCCCATAAATCTCAGGCATTTGAATATTTCATTCTCCAGTGGGAGAATGTTTTCATTTGGAGGTGTGGCCTTGTTGGTGCAAGTCTGTCACTGGGGTCAGTCTCCAGATTTGCAAAGGCTTGTGCCATTGCCAGTGTGCTCTCTGCCTCCTGCTTGTGGTTTGAGATGTGAGCTCTCAGCTGTTTTTACTACTATGCTTTCAATCTACCATCTTGACTCTAAGCCCTTAAAACCATAAGCCAAAGTTTTATAAGTGACGTTGGTGTTTTATCAGAACAAGAGAAAAGTGGCTAAGATATAGTGTGAAAATATATCACATAAACCAAGTAGCCATGGGACTGGGGCACTTGGTAAGTACTAGGGTGACATGGCAGCTCTGAAACTCTGGATTCTCTGTCTTGAGTAAATTTGATATAACCAATGTCTGCATTAATCCCTTCCATCTGGTGTTTGGTGGTACTGCATTGCACACCTATACTGTTATCTATTGACATTTTAATTGATAAAGAGTATTTCTGGCTGTCTTCTGTGCTACTAAATCTGCTATATACAACTCTCATAGTGCTTATACTATGGATATTTAATGTCATTTTTTGTGAATAAGAATCTAGAAGTACAATTGCTAGGTTATTGCCATGATTTGACCTCCAGGAGCAACTATGAATATGGTTTCCAACATGACTCTGCCACATTTTGTCCCTGCAAGCAGGACATGGCAGTTCCATTTGTGTTGCAACCTTACTAACTTGAGTGATCAGATGTACATTTTAGACACTCTATAGAAGTATAATAGAATTACATTGTAAATTTTCATTTGCATTTCTATGATGACAAACGCTTCTAAGCATCTTTCGTTCCATCCCTGCTCTTTACACATTTGCAAAATACTAAACCTAAAATGTTAGTCTGTAGTCATGGCGTTATCTGGTTGTAAAACTCTCAGAAGGACAACGGCAGCACCATCACTATTTCACGTTGGTATTAATGTGTGAACTTTCCACTGACAATAGAATGGGTACTATACACACATTCAATAGTTTTCATAAACTATTGCCCAACTATGTCCTAATGAAATGCTTCAAGGAAACAGTCACCATAATTAAGGGTCAGAAATGTTTCCCGGGAGGTGATGTATGTAATTTAACTGGGATATTTGAAAATTTCTGACTTCATTAGATGGTGAACCTCCTATGGGGAAAATAGTTTCTAATGGTTATTTTTAATTAATAAAGTGTCAAGATAATGATAGAGTCCCTGGAATTGGAAAACAGAAAACGATTACTGTGCAAAGCAGCTCTGTAAAAATACAGGGCATGATCTCTCCAGGACTCAGCTTCATCAGCTACAAAACAGGACAAATTAATGACTTGAATCCTCTTTTTTAACTCTGGACCCATGTTCAGTATTTTGAATTGCTCTCAGACTACTTAGGTGGTTTTTTTTTTTCTGTGATTAGATTAATTAGATGTACAGTACAATTTGGAGGAAAAAGAATATCCCTGTCAGGACTGACAAGTTCTCTTCCTGTAGTTTTTTCTCTATGATAATTAAGTGAATTGAACCTCTTGATTTCCTAGCTGTGATAGTTAAATATGCATGAATTCTTCTTTTCCCATTATTTTATTGTGAACATTTTCAAACACACAGGAAAGTTGAAATAATGTTGCAATGAACACTCAAAAACCTAGACACCTAGATTCTGCAATTAACCTTTTGCTCTACTTAATTTGTTAAATCTGTATACCATTATATATTTAAAATAAATAAAAAATATATTTCAAACTAAATGACTGACCTCAATTCACATCTCTTTGTTCCTTGTACTTTAAGATGGACTTTGAGTATGTTAATGCACTATGGCACATATGTACTCTTTCCTAGAAATGAGATAGCTGGTGTTGTTCCTAGAATGAATATTTTCATATAACATCCTTTAGGACAGTGGTTCTCAATTAGGGACAATTTTCTCCCCCTCATCTGATGCAGGGGCTCATTTGGCAGTGTCTGGGGTAGCTTTGGTTATCATGACTTGGGTATACCAGTGGATGCTGCTAAGTCCACAGGAAGACCCCCTAACAACAATTACCCATTTCCAAATATTATTAGTGCTGAGAGTGCCCAATATTGTTTTAAGAAATGGTAGACCAGGGCCAGAGAAATGGCTCAGCAGGTAAAGGTGCTTACCAAGCTGACAACCTGAGTTTGATCCCTGGGACCCATGTGGTAGAAGGAGAAAAATGACTCCTGCACATTGTGCTCTGACCTCTACATGTGTGCTATGGCATGTGTGCACTGTGGCTGTGCAGCCCCCAATATAATAATATATAAAATGAATATATAGTAAATAAAATGAAATTAAAAAGATAACAAAAGATATGGTAGATTCATCTCTAGTGCTATTCAGAAACACATAATGTGAGAAATTGTATTGCCATTCTCCAGGACGCCAAAATGTCTAAGATTAAACAAAGGCTTGAAGACCGTTGGTTCTTTTAACTTTCTTGTTCTGTTTGTGAAATTATTTTACTAAAGTACTGTGTGCTTATCATTTAATTTTTTCCATTCTTCCTTTTTCTTCATTTAGATATGAAATATTTGTTTATGAAACCTTCACACAATCCCTCACCACCACCACCAAAGAGTGAATGAATTCATTGGTGTGTGTGTGTGTGTGTGTGTGTGTGTGTGTGTGTGTGTGTGTGTGCAGTTCATTTATAGAACACTTAGCTAGCATGTGAGAGGCCCTAGGTTTGATTCCCCGGGACCATCAAACAAACAAAAAACAGTAAACAATTCATCTCAGGGGTGATCAAGCAAGGGATGGGCAGGTTAAAGAGGAACAGGAATCTGAAAGAAGTTCGTGTGTTTATTTCTTTGTCTAGCTTTTACTTTTGTTTTCTTCACTGCAGTCATTCTCAGTCTAGCTCATCCAAGCAAAGGCTTCCTCTGAAGGCTTTGTATGTCTGTGATATGCACAGTCCTGGGAGGAAAAACAAGGAAAGCCAAGGGTTGAAAGACAAAAACAACAATATAAAAGCCAATCCACAACTGCTCCCTCATGCTAATTGTCAATGTACACTTGCATCCAGATTCTAGGTGTTTCATATTCAGTACCCATTAGCCAGGCCCTTGTTCCCCATCAATAGCAGCATACCGTAATGACTAGCATGTAGATAAAAAGTGCAAGTCTTCAAACTTTCCCAAGATACTGTATCTGAGAGTCTTCCCCCCACAACATACACTTCTCAGAATATTACAGATGTGGACCCACACCAAGTTTGGTGACTACGTTCAGGAAACCTTGTGGTTTTGTGAATTTTAAAACAGCTTTATATTGATTATTTACCTACTTGCTTACCTATGCATGCCACAGTTCACACGGGGAGGTCAGAAGACAACTTGTGGGAGTTGCTTTTTTTTCACCATCAAGGTTCTAGGAATCTAATTCATGGTCTCCAGGCTTGGCAGCAAGTGCCTTTTCTGGCTGAAGCCAGTCTGCTTTTGTGTTTCTTCTCCCTTGACATTATGACATTATTCACTAGAGTTGTTTTTTTTTTTTCACTTTTTTTTTTTGGAGCTGGGGACCGAACCCAGGGCCTTGCGCTTGCTAGGCAAGCGCTCTACCACTGAGCCAAATCCCCAACCCCCACTAGAGTTATAAATACTTAAAGCAATCCTTTGGTAAAACTTTACCAGACATAAGAGGATATTCAGGGTAGAAAGCTTGATCTTCTCAAAGTGTATCCTAACAACAAAAGTCACCAGCTTTCTATGTATCCAGACCTCCATGTGATGCTTTGTCCAGCCAAACAAAAGTCTGTAGAAAATTCAAGCTCTTTTTCATGCACAGGAACTTCTGTGCAAGCCATCATAACTTTTAAAACCCTGAAGCACATTGTACTTAGTAGAAAAGGGCACAGGTCCCATGCACACAATTGGTGAATTTTGATCTTGTGCACCTCAGAAAACCACTTCGCCCAAACAGGATGAGAAATGTTATCAACTCTAAAAAGCTCCATACTTAGAGCAGCCAAAAACTTGTTAAAGGAGACCTACTACTTGAAGCTTTGGAGCAGCTACAATTTTTTTTTTTTGGTAAGTATGTTTTTCTAAGTAACAACAGCCAAGCCATTCCTTTGTCCCTTTGCCAGTTCAGTCACAGGTGAATTTCTGAGTATCTCCCGCCTATCATAAACAAAGCCAGATGTTTTAAGTCTAAATCATAGGGCTGAAATCCTGCCAGTTAGTCTGGATTCAAAGTAATCTGGAAATTGCTGGCTGTTTTCAGAGAAATAGAGTAGCTTTCAAAGTATCATTCTGATTTTCACTTTGCTGTTTAATGGCTTTGTCAGTATGGGAGAGTCCTTTGACCTCTGCAACACTTAGTTTCTTCTGTGTAAGAGAAATAACAATCCTTACTTAGAAACATAGTTGCGAGAATTGTAAGTGGTTATTTAGAGTTTGGTGCAGGGCAGCTGGGATCATAGGAAGTGCTGTGTGTCTAAGGGGTAGAAAATTGGAGTGTTGTAAAGTTTTCAGAACTAGCGCAGAGAGGATTTTACTGTGCTAATAATACAGTTAAGAATTTATTTTCCTAGAGCTGGAGGTGAAGCTCAGTTGGTAGACTGATTGCCACTATTCGTGAAGCCCTGAGCTTAATCCTCGGCACTGCATAAACAGTCGTGGTGGTTCAACCAGAGGTGGAAGCAGGAGGATCAAACATTCAAAGTCATCCTTAGATACATAGTGAGTTTGATGCCAGGCTAGAGTATCTGAAGCTCAAAACAAAAGTATATTTTCTTGCCTAGAATTTGAGAGGCTCCTCAGCCAAAAGGTATGACTCTATTATGGGAGTGCATTCAGCTCTTTGTTTGGGAACATCTCCTTGGAAGTAGCAGGACCCATAACATCTAGAGAAAGTGTCAGTCTGCCATTGCTTGCACATCATCTTTTTCTGAAAGTACTATACTTAAGGAAGTAGAGGAAGCAACACTAGAAATTATTCTAGGGTATTGAGATTGAGAGCCTCTGGCTCTCAGTCAACCACTGTCTTCTAGATGAGGGAATTATCTAGATAAGGGACATAACATTGTTATGAGAGTGGGAGGGTAGAACAAGGAGGATGGCAAATGAACTGGACAGCTTGTTCAGCCTGGCAGGAAATGCTTCATCTCAAACACTACCAAGCAAACATGTCCCACCCTCCAATATGGATGCAGTTCAATTGATTCATTTCCAGCCTCTTCTATAGTCACATTTGGTAATTTTCCTTTTGAAAATAGTAACCGGGTGTGGACATAGATCTTGTGTGTGTGTGCATGTGCATGTGTGTGTGTGTGTGTGTGTGTGTGTGTGTGTGTGTGTGTATTAGGCAAAAGTTCTCATTGGAAAAATAGATTTGAATAGAAGTACTGAGATATAAAATTTTCAAAGAATGTGTTTAGAAATGTCTACTACCTCTTTATCCTCAGCCTACAGGAGGAAAAATATTAACAAATAGTTCTAGAAAATGGAAAAGAGCTGGGTGGGGGTTAGGTGAGCCAGTGACAGAGTTCTCCCTGTTCAGGTGTCAGGTTCCACCTCCATCCCTGCAATACAAATGTGACAGTGAAAAGAGATGGTGTTTGCTGGGCCTGATGGCATACACCTTCATCCAGTACTCAGCAGACAGAGTAGATCTCTGTGAGCTTGTGGCCATCCTGATCTACAGAGTGAGATCCAAATCTAAAAACCAAATAGAGTAACAGAAGGAAGAGTGACAGAGGTCTGAGGTGAGTAGCACCTTTTGTGGATATGGACTTTCTAGAAATATTTGCCTACATAAACACATAGCTAGAACCCCTTCCAGGACCTAATTAATGAGGGCATCACAGAAAAGCTTCACAGTAAGCCCACCTCTGGCATCTGTGACACACCTGTGAGATGCTACCCACAAATCACCTCTTACACTTCCTTATGGACTTTCCTCCCCACACGAGTTTACAGAAAAGGTCAGTTATGATAAATAATTTTAAATTTTCATTTTACCCACTGTTATGCTATTTAATCTCCCCACTCCTTTTTTTTTTTGAGACAGGATGTTTGTGTAGCATAGGCTGGTGTTTAATTTTTCTGAGTCTGAGGATAACCTGCCTTCTGGTCCCTTTGTTTCCACAGGCTTGTGCCATCATGGTGGGGTTAACCTGAGTGTTGGGGATCAAACACAGGTCTTTGTGCATGCTAGGCAAGTGCTCTATATACTGAGGTATATGCATAGCTCTATGTTTTTTTTACTATTGTATTTATGTAGAGTGTTACCTGCAGTGGAAGGAATAGGGATAAGGCTGGCTAAGAGAGGCAACATGGATTATAGATGATATTGTGAGACATTATTGTTGCTGGGGAAAATGCTATGACTCTAAGGAGCTGCGCAAGGGGACATGCTACCTATATTCATGGAAGGCTTGATTATCCCAGGCCAGCCTTATAAGTGAATTGTCCTTCTGATGAGGGTGACATTGAAGGAAGTGACAGATTGAATGTTTACTCTTTGTGAAAAAGGCAGGCCAAGAAGAAATTGGTCTGAATAGCAGCAACAGATTGAGGTTAGATATAAAGAAACACAATTTTGTTTTGAGGGCAGCATGGACCATTAAGGCAATTTTGGATCAATCTTTCTTGTAGCTCTTAGTGGATCATCAAATTCTCATCATTCTGAGGTAATTTAGACACAGGTTTATTGCATGTTAGGAGACTAAACAAAATCACTAATCAGGGAAGCCTTCCCAGTTGCCAATAGCATGCACTGAGAATGTTTGCCCTAATGGGTACAAATTCAACACCCTACTACAAAATGATGAGGAGAGCACACCAGGAAATATACATGCAATAGAATGTGGGATGTATATTATGAAAATTCTATTTTCTTTTTAAAGGGTATATGTGATTTGACACGGTCACATTTATATCCTAGACTGCCTGAACTCACAGTCTTTCTGCTTTAGGTTTGAATGCTGGGATTGCGGTTGTATACAACATGACCAGCATTAAGGTCTTTTTCTATTTTTTTTTTTTGAGGTTTTCTTGTTGTTTGCTTGTTAGTTTGTTGAGATAGTTCTCATGAGCCAGCTGAGACACTTGTCTGGCTCTCAGTTAGTGTCTCCTACCTTTGTTTTTCTGAGTGCTAAAGGTCACGAACATATGTCACCATGTCTGACATAGAGGACTTGGTAAAATGTAATTGGGACCTTACCCAAGTTTTTTACAAGAAACAGTATCTTACCCATGTTTGAATGAAAAGTTAGTAAACCATATTAAATGGACCAAATTCATCCCTAACATCTATTTTTTGCAATAAATTTTTT
The DNA here is from genome assembly GCF_011064425.1 of Rattus rattus. Taxonomy (NCBI): domain Eukaryota; kingdom Metazoa; phylum Chordata; class Mammalia; order Rodentia; family Muridae; genus Rattus; species Rattus rattus. Next base: position 4,615,087 of record NC_046172.1, on the reverse strand, counting down.
TGGAGCCATGACCACATGGATCATTTGTTTAACATAGTACCTATGGCTGCTTCAGTGGCAGCAGAGGCTGAGGATTTGCCACAGCCTGTATAAAAAACTGTGAAGTTTAACATTGCTGTCCGATCCTTCTAGAGCACTGTTTCAAACTTCTGTCTTAATTGAGCATGGTGATGATGAGACACGACCAAGGCACCTTATAAAGGACAACCATTTAATTGGACTGCACACAGTTTCAGAGGTTTAGTACATTATCATCATACAGGCAGGAATGGTGCCCGAGGAGCTGAGAGTTCTACATCTTGATTCACAGGCAAGCAGGAAGAGACTGAAACACACTCCCTCTAACAAAGCTACACCTCCTAATAGTGCCATTCTCTGAGTCCATGGGGGCTATTTTCTTTCAAAACACTACATATTCCTAATGCTGAGATTCTATGATATAGTTAATTCCTCATGTTGTGGTGACCCCAAAATATGCTACTTCATAACTGTAATTTTGCTACTATTATGAATAGTAAGGTAGCAGTCTCCATCTGTGACCAGAGGTAAGGCTGTTAAACAGTCCTTCAGATCCAGTACTGGCTTGCAGAGAGCCAGTCTACTGAGCATTTTCCCTTTTTTCTTTTTTTTTTTTTTTTGGTTTTTTTTTCGGAGCTGGGACCAACGGACAGGGCCTTGCGCTTCCTAAGTAAGCGCCCACCACTGAGCTAAACCCAGCCCCATTTTTTCCTCTTAAGCCCACAGGTAGGACCCACTTTTTCTCCACTGACTACCAAAGAACTGGAGTGCATAGGACGCTAGGAGCTGCAGGGCAGTCTGAGAGAGGACACTTCCGGTCCCCATTTGTGCCCAGAGCTAAGGCTGTTCCACAGCCCCCCAGACCCAAAACCTGCCAGGAGAGAGCTGGCCTCCCAAGAACATTCTCAGTCCTAAGATCACAGGCTCACAGGTACACAGGAGGCACACGCTCCAGGCAGAGACAGCAAGCCCAACTAACAGCAGAGATAACAAGATGGAGAGAGACAAGCACAAGAACTTAAGCAACAGAAACCAAGACTACTTGGCATCATCAGAACCTAGTTCTTCCACCACAGCAAGTATTGGATATCTAAACAAACCAGAAAAGCAATATTTATATTTAAAATCACGTCTCGTGATGATGATAGAGGACTTTAAGAAGGACATAAATAACTCCCCTAAAGAAATACAGAACAACACAGGTAAACAAGTAGAAGCCCTTAAAGAATTACAGGAAAACACAGCCAAATAGGTGAAGGAATTGAACAAACCCATTGAGGATCTAAAAATAAAAATAGAAACAGTAAAGAAATTACAAAGGGAGACAACCCTGGAGATAGAAAACCTAGAAAGAACTCAGAAGTCATAGACACAAGCATCACCAACAGAATACAAGAGATAGAAGAGAGAATCTCAGGGGCAGAAAGTACCATAGAAAACATTGAGAGGGCAGGGGACCGTAGCGGCACTGGTGAGTGTTCCCAGGCGGTGCTGGGACTGGCCTCCCAGGCTGGGTCCCCCCACCCCAGGTACAAAGTAAGCAAGTTGAAGTCATAGACCATGGGAGATACAGCAAAGCCTTATTTTGTGAAGCGCACTAAAGACCGTGGAATTATTGATGATGATGATTTCAGAAGGGGTCACCCCCAACAAGATTATTTAATGATGGATGATTATGCTAAAGGCCATAGCAGTAAAATGGAAAAGGGCCTTAAAAAAAAAAAAAAAAAAAAAATGTCCCTGGGAACTATGGGAACACCCAGGAAAGGACTGTATGCGGTCTCCAGCAACCCATATGCATTTAAAAACCGGATGTACAGTCAGCCTGATTGGATGAACTATAACTACAAAGATCAGAATAAGAAATGGCTGTCTGATGAACTGGCTGGAAATGCAGATAGCTGGAGAGAGTTCAAGCCTGGACCTAGGATTCCCGTCCTAAGCCATCAAGGAAAGAATCCTTTCAAGAAAGTGAAGACACCTACAAGGTGGCCAGAGGGGAGAGGCTGCAGAGCAGTGAGAAGGCTGTTTCAGAAAGACCTCACCAGCCTAGAAGCCATGTCAGAAATGGAAGCAAGAAGCCCTGGTATGCCTCGAGTCTCTAGGTTATGTGTCTGTGTTATATTTTCATCCAGATAAGTGTTGTTCTCTTCAGTAATGAGCTGTTCAATGTGACTGTGTTAGTGTTTATAGCACAGTTGGACAGCTTCACCATATTTCATGCATTGGACCACCACAAGCTCCAAGGCAGGCAAGGCATCACAGTGCAGTACTGTCCCAGTACTAAGCAAAAAAGCAAGGCTCATTTTATAAAAGTAAACACCACATGGGAATGGGAGTGGAGGAGGGTGGTCATTTAACCTGGGAGATCACACTCTAATTGCCGTAATCCATATTGTTTATGTGTGCATGATTTTAATTTTAAAATATGTTCACGATGTACACGACAGTATAAAACTGAAAATGACTACTGTTAAGAAGACAGTATAGGCTGTGTATACACAAAGAGAGGGAGGAAAGCTAGGAGGAAGGGAGAGAGATAGTGGCAGGGAAAAAGGAAGCTGCGGGGGAGAAACCAAGTTTCTGTTTACCAAAACTCACGCACACAGGGAGGGGCGGATGGAATACAAGCTTGACAACAGAATTTGGGAAATAGAAATTTAGAGACTCAGAAAGTTGATAAAAGCAGTGCTGCTCCCTTTCAGAAAAATCAAAATCTGCTTCTTTCTCATGTAGCCAAGGCTAGCCTTAACTAGATTCTCTTGCTTACACCTCCCAATGCTGAAACTTCAATTCTAAGTAACTTCACATTTTTTAATAATGATACAAGGTGATTGCATTTTTCCAAAATGTGCAAGGAGATGTTGTATCCAATTATTTCTAAAAACAGGGAAGTTATTTCTATCTAGTCAATGAATTTACTGAAGTGAAATAAAGTCGTGAGTTGAATGGAAAGTGTAAAAACTGTTTATAGTATGAAATTAGACCTAGAAAAATTGCCCCCTCTTTGGAGACAGTGTTTCACTGTGTGGTACTGCCTGGTGTGGAATTTGCTCTGTAGACCAGACTGGCCTCACAGTGATGCTCATGTATTTGCTTCCTGAATTAAGGTTTAAAAGGACTTGGTCTCAAAAGAAAATAAATAAAGTAAAATGAACCATATCCTAACAAGTCTTCGAGATAGAAAGGCTGTTGTGTGGGATTCTGAGGTGATATGGAGCCACATTTCTGTGAATTGGGCAGCTGCAGATGGGAGATGTTAAAATAATCCAGACTTATTTATGCAGTGCTGGATGGAAAAGGGATGGAAATCGAAACTGAGATTGGGGATGCTTCCTGTCACCCTGGCCATTACCTCAGGCTGCAGGACCTGGAGTCCTGACAAGGGAACAGTGTTTACTGGTGGTTTCTGGGCTTTGGATTTCTCTGTTACTTTTTAACGTTTTGTGCAGACCTTAAGTGTTTCTATTAAGGCATTCATGTAGGTGTGGACATTGTTACCTATATTTGTCTTATGGAAATAAAAAATTAAGACTTGTGTGTGTTACAAAAAAAACATTGAGACAATGGTCAAAGAAAATGAAGTAGCTAAAGGGTTTGCAACCCTATAAGAAGAACAAATATCAATCAACCAGAGCCCCCAGAGTTCCCAGGGACTAAATCACTATCCCAAGAGAACACAGGGATGGACCTATGGCTTCATCCGCATATGTAGCCGGGGACGGCCTTGTTTGGCATCAATGGGAGGAGAGACACTTGGTCCTGTCAAGGCTCAATGTCCCAGTGGAGGGGAATGTCAAGAGAGGAGGGAGTGGCAGGGTGGGTGAGGGAGCACCCTCATAGAAGCAGGGAGGGATAGCAGGTGTCTGGAGAGAAAATCTGAAAATGAGATATCATTTCAAATGTAAATAACAATGCAATTTTAAAAAGTAAAGATGAACTAAAAAGAAAAAAAAAAAAAGAAAATGCAAAAAGCAAAAAGTTTCTAGCCCAAAATATCCAGGAAATCCAGGACCCAATGAGAAGACAAAACCTAAGGATAATAGGTGTATAAGAGAATGAAGATTCCCAACTTAAAGGGCCAGTAAATATCTTCAACAAAACCATAGAAGAAAACTTCCCTAACCTAAAAAAAGAGATACCCATAGGCATACAAGAAGCCTACAGAACTCCAAATAGATTGGACCAGAAAAGAAACACCTCCCGTCACATAATAGTCAAAACACTAAACGCTCAAAATAAAGAAAGAATATTAAAAGCAGTAAGGAAAAAAGGTCAAGTAACAAAAATAACAGGAAACAACAATCACTATTAAATTAAAGTAAATAACATGTGGTTTACCTTACATTGTTACTTGTGGTAATAGCATTTAAAATCTACTCTACCAAGCACCCAAAGAAATGTTCGACATCCCTAGTCATCAGGGAAATGCAAATCAAAACAATCCTGACATGTCTTACACCAGTCAGAATGGCTAAGATCAAAAACTCAGGTGACAGCACAACTGACAAGGATGTGGAGAAAGAGGAACACTCCTCCATTGTTGGTGGGATTGCAGACTGGTACAACCATTCTGGAAATCAGTCTGGAGGTTTTTCAGAAAATTGGACATTGCACTACCTGTCGACCCAACTATTCAACTACTGGGCACATACCCAAAAGATACTCTAACATATAAGAAGGACACATGCCCCACTATGTTCATAGTAACCATATTTATAATAGCCAGAAGCTGGAAAGAACCCAGATGTCCTCAACAGAGGAATGGATACAGAAAAGATGGTACATTTACCCTATGGAGTACTACTCAGCTATTAAAAATAATGACTTCATGAAATTCATAGGCAAATGGATTGAACTAGAAAATATCAACTTGAGTGAGGTAACCCAATCGCAGTAAAACACTCATGGTATGCACTGACTGATAAGTGGATATTAGGCAAAAAGGATATGGAGGCAAAATTTAGAACAGAGACTGAAGGAATGGCCATTCAGAGCCTGCCCCACATGTGGCCTATATATATACAGCCACCAAAAATAGATAAGATTGATGAAGCTAAGAAGTGCATGCTGAATCAAAACAACCCTGAGATTTCACCTCACACCAGTGAGAATGGCTAAGATCAAAAACTCAGGTGACAGCAGATGCTGGCGAGGATGCGGAGAAAGAGGAACACTCCTCCAGTGTAGGTGGGATTGCAGACTGGTAAAACCATTCTGGAAATCAGTCTGGAGGTTCCTCAGAAAATTGGACATTGAACTGCCTGAGGATCCAGCTCTACCTCTCTTGGGCATATACCCAAAAGATGCCCCAACATATAAAAAAGACACGTGCTCCACTATGTTCATAGCAGCCTTATTTATAATAGCCAGAAGCTGGAAAGAACCCAGATGCCCTTCAACAGAGGAATGGATACAGAAAATGTGGTACATCTACACAATGGAATATTACTCAGCTATCCAAAACAATGACTTTATGAAATTCGTAGGCAAATGGTTGGAACTGGAAAATATCATCCTGAGTGAGGTAACCTAATCACAGAAAAAGGCACATGGTATGCACTCATTGATAAGTGGCTATTAGCCCAAATGCTTGAATTAGCCTAGATGCCTAGAACAAATGGAACTCAAGACGGATGATCAAAATGTGAATGCTTCACTCCTTCTTTAAAAGGGGAACAAGAATACCCTTGGCAGGGAATAGAGAGGCAAAGATTAAAACAGACACAGAAGGAACACCCATTCAGAGCCTGCCCCACATGTGGCCCATACATATACAGCCATCCAATTAGACAAGATGGATGAAGCAAAGAAGTGCAGGCCGACAGGAGCCGGATGTAGATTGCTCCTGAGAGACACAGCCAGAATACAGCAAATACAGAGGCGAATGCCAGCAGCAAACCACTGAACTGAGAATAGGACCCCCGTTGAAGGAATCAGAGAAAGAACTGGAAGAAGCTTGAAGGGCTCTGAGACCCCATATGTACAACAATGCCAAGCAACCAGAGCTTCAGGGACTAAGCCACTACCTAAAAGACTATACATGGACTGACCCTGGACTCTGACCTCATAGGTAAGTAATGAATATTCTAGTAAGAGCACCAGTGGAAGGGGAAGCCCTGGGTCCTGCTAAGACTGAACCCCCAGTGAACTAGATTGTTGGGGGAGGGCAGCAATGGGGGGAGCATGGGGAGGAACACCCATAAAGAAGGGAGGGGAGGGATTAGGGGATGTTTGCCCGGAAACAGGGGAAAGGGAATAACACTCGAAATGTATATAAGAAATACTCAAGTTAATAAAAAAATCAAACAAACAAACAAACAAACAAAAAGATATTCTTTCTTCCCACAGGAATAAGAGTATATCTCAGCAGCTTTTTTACATATGGAAATGCATTATATACATATGGAAGTGAAACATAAGCAATCCTAATGTCAACACGTAACTTCTATTAAAATATTTTTCTGCAAAAAAAAAAAAAAAGAAGTGCATGCTGACAAGAACCCGATATAGATCTCTCCTGAGAGACACATACAGAGCATGTCAAATACAGAGGTGAATGCTAGCAGCAAACCACTGAACTGAGAACACGGTCCCCATTGGAGGAATTAGAGAAAGGATTGAAAAAGCTGAAGGGGTTTCCAACCCCATAAGAACAACAATGCCAACCAACTAGAGCTTCCAGGGACTAAACCACTACCGAAAAACTATACATGGTCTGACCCAGGGCTCCAACTGCAGAGAATAGCCTTGTTGGGCACCAGTGGAAGGGGAAGCCCTTGGTCTTGCCAAGGTTGGACCCCCAGTACAGGGGAATATTGGGGTGGGGGTGGTAAGGGGTGGTCAATGAGGTCGGAACACCCTTATGAGGGGATGGGGAGGGGATAGGGGGCTTATGGACAGGAAACCGGGAAAGGGAATAACATTTGAAATGTAAATAAAGGAATATATCCAATCAAAAAAGTGTATCTAAGAAAAATTTCACAGATCATATGAAGCTCAAGAAGGAAGACCAAAATGTGGATGCTTCATTCCTTCAGAAGGAATGAAGGGGTGAATTTCACGGGAGGAAATACAGGGACAAAAAGTGGAGCAGGGACTGAAAAGGACATCCAGAAACTGCCCCACCCTGGGGATCCATCCCACAAGCAGCCACAAACCAGTCACTTTTTGCTGATGCCAACAAGTGCTCTCTGACAAAAGCCAGATGTGGATGTCTCCTGGGAGTCTCTGTCAGAAACCTACTGATACAGATTAAGATAGTTGCAGCTAACTATTGGACTGAGCACAGGGTCCCCAATGAAGGAGTTACAAAAAAGAGTGAAGGAGCTAAAGGGGTTTGCAACCCCATAGGAAGAGCAACAATATCAACCAACCAGACCCCACCAGAGCTCCCAGGGACTAAACCACCAACCAATGAGTATACACGGAGGGACCCATGATTCCAATCACATATGTAGCATAGGATGGCATTGTCTAATATCGATAGGAGGAAACGCCCTTCGTCCTGTGAAGGCTTGTTTCTCCAATGTAGGGCAATGCCAGGGTATTGAGGTGGGATTGGGTGGGTAGGAGTGTGAGCATCCTCATAGAAGCAAGGTGAGAGGTATGGGAAATGGGGAAAAGGGATAACATTTGAAATGTAAATACATAAAATATTCAAGAAAAAAGCAAGCAAGCAAAAAAAAAAAAAAGACAGAATGAATAGTAATGTAAATATTTTTGGAGATAGAGGTTTTCCAAAGGAGTTGCAATCCATGATTAAGACCCACTGATTAGATTACTATTAAATTTACCAAAGCTCAATTATTTGTATAGTGTTTGGAATGTACCTCTATAGCACTGGCAAGAGTTGAAGGCTGTGTGTACTAGTTTGCTTTCCACTGAGGTGATAAAACACCATGACCAAAAGCAGCTTGGGAAGAATAACTTTAAGAATAAAGATACCAAAATAACCTCCCTGAAACTGACCAGATTCATTAGGTCCCTCTTTCACCAAGGTTAAATAAACAGTAAAAATTGCTGACAGTCAACTCAAGCTGCAAAAAAGACTCCAAGACCAGACCAGCTGCCTGGAAGAAGCAGAGATAGCCTAGGTGCCTGGAGGAGGGTTAGGCCAACTACATCCTTTGGAAGGGACACTCTCCAGCCTGTTGAACAGCCTACAGGCCATGCAGTGATACTCCACGTTCCTAGTTTTTGTGACTTCTCACCTGTGATGGGGTAGACTTTGTTGATGCAGCTGTCTCTGAGTCATTTCTGTTCCTGTAAGTAACCCCTCACCTATATTTCTACTGTAAGTAACTCCGATAAAACTCATTGCCTCACCAACTTCGACTTTGGTAGTATCTGTACTTTATTCAGCTCTGGGATCCCTATCTGGGGTGAGTTGATGCATGTTGCAACTTCCCAGGAAAAGTCTTATCACATAATAAGGGGTCATGGAGGAAAGCTCTTTATTGGCTTGCTCTCTATGGCTTGCTCAGTTTACTTTCTGATACAGCCTAGGACCAACTGCCCAGGGGTGGTACTATCCACAGTGGGCTGGGCTCTCCTGCATCAATCATTAATAAAGAAAAAGCCCCACAAACTTGACTATAGACATCTGATTGAGGTATTTTTTTCAGTTTAGGCCCCCTCTTCCCTGTGACTCTGACATGTATAAATTTGACAAAATCAAATCAAAACAAAACAAAAACAAAAACAAAATCACACCAACCAACAACAACCACCAAAAAAGCCCAGCTATCCAGCACACTGCAGTTACCTCAGAATGGGAGTTCAGTTCCAAAGCTGAGCTTCATCGTTCTCACTTGTAGCTGCCAACAGATTTTTTCATTTCTGGCTCAGTCAGTATTATTTTTGCCATAGATTTTCATAGTCCACACCGTCTTTGAACACACAATCCTCCTGAAAATGCTAACATTCCTGGTGCACCATCATGCTTGTACCGTTACTATTTTAACCTGGACCAGATGTGCTCACTTTACTACTCCAACTATTAGAAGATTTTCCCTACCTCCAATTGGATCATGTATAGTTACGGGGCTCTAGAAAGCCAGATAACAGCAAACATGGCTCTCTTAGGCCTTGACCTTTCCCCCAATTCCCTCTGCTTTGCTGAACACCTTTAGATTACATCCCTAAAGCTAGCCCTCAAGGTCTATATCCCTATTTGGCCACTTCCTCCCCCTGAGGCTGACTACCAAGGTCCAGCTGGAGAGTGTCCCTTCCAAGTGATGTAGTTGGACTAACACTGTTCCAGGTACCTCGGCTATCTCTGCTTCTTCCAGGCAGCTGGTCTGGTCTCAGAGCAATTAAAAGCACCCTTTGACTCACCTAATTAACATGCCCAATTAAAATTAACCAACTCACCCTAACATGAGGTTTCACCTTGTACCTTTATAAGCTGTCATATTCCCGCGTGCCACGTCTGTCTCCTCTCTATCCAGAGACCGGCAGGCCTTTGTCCCCCAGGACAAATAAATACTACTTTATCTTCCTTATTCCCTTCCCTTTCTCCCTCATTCTCTACCTCCTGTCTTTCTCTCTTATTCCCTGCCCTTTGTCTCTCTTGGGCAAATAAATCTCCTTTGTGCTAAGAACCTGGTATTGGGGTCCTGAGCTGATAATGTTTTTTTTTTTTTTATTGATTACCCTGAAACAAGTGAGATATGGAAATAAGTGCTTAAAGACTAGTGGTGTAGCTCAGTGGTATACTGCTTGTCTAATATGGATAAGGCTTTGGGTTCTATCTCTAACACAACCAAATAAAAACCAACTAAACAAACACCTATAGGGAACTGCCTTCCTTACAACTGCCTTCCTTGCAGTGAAACTATATACTACTTCCTCCCCTATGCTTTTAATCAATGCCAAATTACTTTAATAATGAACAAAATGTAATTTCTATGCAAATAGATAATACACTGTATTATTTAGGGAATAATGACAGGAAAAGTAAACAGTACATATTCAATACAAATGTGTTTTTTAAGTAATTTCATTCCATGTGTCTTAGTTTCTATTCTATTACTTTGATAAAATGGTCTGAAAAAAATCAACTATACATGAAACAGGCTAAATTCTGGTTCGCAGTCCAAAGTTACTGAATGTCTTAGCTAACTTTTCTATTGCTGACAAAACACCATGACAAAAGCACAGTATACAAAAGAAAGCATTTAATGGGCCCTTACAATATTAGAGGTTGAGTCCCAGGACCATAATGGTTGGGAGCAGAGCAGCAGGTAGGCAGGCCTGGCATTGATTGGAATGATAGCTGAGAATTTCTGTTTAATCCCCAAGCACAAGAGAAAGGTAGATGATGGAGGTGGAACACACACTTGTAAAAGCCTAGTTTTCTTGATAGTTTGCATTTAAGATTGTTCTGGAATCCATCTGTACTTTTCATATTCCACTGGGAGTACAGAGACCACCCTTTGGTTCCATCTCCCTAGATATAAGTCTGTATAATGTAGAGTATCTATTGTTGGACACAGTGACTGTTTTATAGTCATATCTCTGGGCACCAGGGGTACAGTCCAGGCTTTCAGCTCACCTACACCTTACCGCCTGAAATTTGGAATTCTAGACACACAAGCTCTGGGGCCTCGTTTTTTTCATTTGGGAAAGAAAACAGTGGAAACAATGACTACTGTTGCTGACATGGGAAAACATTATTGGGGCACAGTTCTCTGTGGTGACTTGGCATAGCTGTATGCCATGTAAGCTGAGATACTGTTTGCTAAAACAAAGAGGATTTGTTCCAGAGGGCCTTTTCAGGAATATTTATATACAAAGAGCCCTGGAAGGTAGAGATCGTGTTTCCATGCAGAAGTGACAGTACAATGACTTGCCATCCAGTTTAATGTTTCTTTTTGGACAGAGCTCAGGTAGTGAGTGTATTCCACAAAGTATAAAAGACTTGTAAATTTGGAGGTCCCTCCTGTAATGCAACTCACAGTGCAGAGAGGCTTCAGTTAGCATTCATTGTATCTCCTTTTGGGAATTAGGTTTGAGGAACAGAGACAAATGAGGCTCTTGCCATTGCTATAGTGAATAGTGAGCTGTCTTTTGTCTCTGACTTAGTGTTGTTTGCTTCTTTAAGTGATGGAACATGGTTCTTGGCTTAAGATGATGGGCTTAGCCTACAGAACTAGGATCCTGAAAAATCAGTGGCTGCTCAATCCACTCCAAGCCAATGGCTCCAAGGTTTGCTGTGTAACAATCACAAAGAAGGTGTGTGAGGATAGTAGAAAATGGGCAACCAGAGTGTGCTTGAGGCAGAGAAGCAGCTTCCTGTAGCAATGGAATGGAATCAAAATTTAGTTGCCAGCCCCTGTGTTCTTTGCTGGGTCCTTCTATAACCAGTACTAAGTTGGATTGACTTTGGACTGTACTCAAACTAGGGATTGAATTGTAAGGCTGCTGTCTGGCTGAGCTGAATGAGTGTGGAGGACTGTGGTTGGGTTGGAGATATAAGAGAGTACAGGCTTAGGAACTGCACAGCTTCTAAGAAGGATGACCTGCCTAAAGTTTCAAGGGAAGAAGAAATAACCAGGAAGTGAGGAAAGCAAGTGTGACTTGCCATTTTCAGATGTTACATTGTTGAGTCAAAACATTTAAGAATTCCCAGCTTCTGAACTAAATTCACAGCATTGGAGTCTGGCTTCTATATTCACTGTCTGTGATGTGAATCATCAAGACAGTAAGATGGTGGTTCTACAGCTTGCAGATGTTCCTTCTTCTGAGATAAGCTCAGGACTCCTTTGTCAGCATAGAGTTTGTGGAGAAATTACTCTGCCAGGGTTTCCTTTTCCCTGTCTAGCTGTGGAAAAAAGAAACTTCCCTGCTCCTCAACCTTATTATTAGAAACAATGTATTTTCTACCAGCATCCATGATGCCATGATGTTAACCCTTTAGCTTGCAAATAAGGTAAAATACTGGCCTTTAACATGTTTTGAAAAAAATGTACTTAGTACACACATTTGATCTCATTCTTAACATGTACGAGACAGATTATCAACAAACACTTAATGTGAAATGATGGTTCTTATGGGTTATATATGAAGCATTTGGATACCCCAAAGGATTCTGTGCTACAAGCCTAGTTCCAAATTCTGCAATGGTCAGAGGTAGGTCTTTGGGGAACTAAGGGTAACTTTATTAATCAATTTATCTCCCCATGGATTCATAGTATAATGGCATTTTTAGGAGCTTATGGAGACTTCTGGAGGTGGAGCCTAGTTGGAGACAGTAAGACACTAAAGATATCCTATCTTGTCCCTGTTACTCAACTCTCTCTACTTCTTGGCTGCCAGTAGTTGAGCAGCTCTGCCCCACCATGCCCTTCCACCCTGATGTGCCAGCTCAGCACATACTCATAGCAATGGAGCCTGGACTGAAATGTATGGAACCCTTGGCTAAAATTAATTTTCACTCTTTTAAATAACTCCTATCAGGTATTTTTATAGCAATGAAAATTTTGAATAACACAGTGATAAATGATAAAACACTAACAATGACATCCACGATAACTTTTTACTTTACCTCTCCAAAATGTTAACCACAAGAAGTTTAAGGGTGCTAGTGGAGAGAAAATAAGCAGAGACAGTCATGTCAAGGAGCCCCAGCTTACTGGGATGAGGGGGAAATTTTTACTTTAGAAACTCATTTCTAAGATCCTGGATACCAGTTTCTTCCTCAAATTCTATTTGCTTTCTGGTTTCCAAGGTTTAGGAAGACGTAAGTGAGCATGTGGGAGACAGAAGCTTTGGTGCAAGTGACACCAGGTGACAGAATCATATTCCATGAAATAGTAGAAGTGGGATCTAGTGGCAAGCTAGGCTACTTTATTTGGACTTCAGCTCAGGAGCAAAAGGGAGCTCATACTGATCAAATGGGGCAACAGGCTGCTCTCTCACAGGAGGGAGCAGCAAGTTTTGGTTGAATTTCTCTGAATCACTAATGTTTAGGAGCTGTTCACTGTCCATGGACAAGGTTTGAAAATGCTGTTTTCCCAAGTGTGTATAAGCATTCTGGCTTTAAGCTTTGTGAGCACAGGTCAGCACCTTAACATGGGAATTGCTGAGTTCTCTCTGTCCACTATGTGTGTCTTGGGGATAGAACTCACAATAGATTTGGTAGTAGGTTCCTTTCTTCTCTGAGACATCTTATGCGTCTACTCATTAAGCTAAGCAACTGGTATCATAGCCACATATCAGAGATGTAAGAGATTGATATAAGATATTATAACAAGATATTATATTGCTATAAGATATTATAACAAGGCTACTTGGATGTGAACAATGCATTGTGTAGCCTCTAAAATTAACAACTTTTAATAAATTTTAAAAATCAACAGAACTTATTTTTGATGATGTAAACAGTCTTTACTATGATCTGATGTGATGTTTTATAACAAAGCTTGAGAAATAACAAGATTGGTAGCAGAAGAAACCCAACATTATGTTTTTAATGGGAAACTAGCAAGGACTGAGAGATTATTTGCTTTCTGCCCTGTGGCAGTAGTCCCTACTTGAGACTTTTCCAATTCAGAGAATTTATTATTGTTGCCTCAGTATTCTCTTTGCTCAAGATGTATGGACTTCACCGACTGGTCTCCTTTAACACTTTAAGACAGGTGATCCATAGCATGCTTTTATCTTGCTTTATGTTGATACGTCACTTTCCATTTTCTTGTACAATGTGCTCTCTCAAAATCTTTCACTTTTACTCCAAAAGAAAAATCTTTCATCAAGCCAAACATGGTATGGCACCCCTGAAACTCTAGTACAAGAGATACTGAAGAGGCAGATTACAAGGTCAAGGTCAGCCTGGGCCATAGCAGCAAGATTCAATCTCCAAAATAAGACAAAAATGACAAACCTGTGAGACGAGAATGCTACAGGCAGAAGGAATATTACTCCCATAGACAGATACTTAAGAAAAAGTTAACATGAAAATTTTATTTAGCAGCTTTAAAATATGAAAGAAAATTCTAGGGCTAATGATATAGCTTATGGTAGAGTTCTTACCCATTGTGTGTGGGGTTCTGAGTTTGGAAGAAAATAAAGGTGAGTTCTTTTTTTTTTCCTTTCATTTTGTAAAATAAAATCATTTTATTTTAACTACCATATCAAAACTTCATACAGGTTCCTTAAGGAAGGCGTGAAGACTCTTGCCAAGTCCCAAACACTACATCACATGAATTTCTCTATAGTTAGAATCAATTAATAGGTGGACCTTTATTTAAGGTTTTGTACTTTCAATCAATTACACCTTCAATTAATTAATTTTAATGGTTATCATTACTTCTGAAAAGTTTCTGAAGTTTAGTTGATTTACCACCCATAAAAAAGAAAAAAACTGAGTTAAAACTAGGAACAAATTAGTGAGTTCTTAAGTTCAAAGTCAAATAATTACAGATGGAAACTGAAAGGATTGAAGAGGAACAGAAAGCAAAATATGTAGTTTAAAAACATAAGCATGGTAGTACTAGGACCAGAAAGTGATATCTTGAGACATAAACATAGATAGAATTCAAATACACAGCAATGAGCTAAACACAACAGTGGGTACCTTTAATCCTAGTATTCAGGAGGGAGAGGAAGGTGAGTTAAAAGCCAGCCTGCTCTATCCAGGACATACAAACAAACAAACAAACAAACAAACAAACAAAAACATGACAATAAAAATACAGAAATCAAGAAGACTAAAACTAGTTTTAATGTTCTAAGGTTAAATTAGCATTTGGGGAAAGTGATAAAATTGGTATTTTTATCATAGTATTCAAAGTAGTCATGATTTAATCATTAGCAAAAGTATTAAAAATTATAACGTTTATAGAGAGAAAAGTAGAGCAACAAAATATTTATTTAATTCAAAGCCAGCCAAGTAATGAAAGGAAAGGAGTACTGAGAAATTACATCAAAGGGTAATGAAGGAATTTGATGTTTGAAATAATCTAAGTTTTACCAGTAATTATATGAAATGTTAATGCATAAAATACTAATTTCCTTTTAATAGTTGTGTGGTGTAATACATGGAGTTGCTGGTAAGTGCTTCGGATATTTTACTGATGAACAGTAAATGCTCTCTAATTTTTCTATTATAACCAATATTGTATGGAAATTTATGTACATAGAAACTTCTATTCTATTTTTATACAATAGAAAAAAATGGAAACATTTTTTAATTAATTTAACATTAATTTAATTAATGACAGGTTGTTGAGGTGATGAACATGTTAATTAACAATTAAATTTCCATACTATGTATTTGTCTATTGAAATCTTAAAATTCTACTAAAATAAAATGCTAATCTGAAATGCAAACATTACTCTCTCCTGACAGAAACATATGAAAAGTTTTCATTTAACAATAGTATCAAACACTCAATCATTTCACATTTTAATTTATGTATAAAAATTTAAAAATCCCTCACATTCTATATATATGAAACAAAATTGTTTCCAGTGGACTATCCACTAACTTTTTTGTCCATTAATTGGATCAACAAAGAAGTTTCTGCTTAGATCAACCACTATTAGATTAGATCCTGTGAGATTAGAAACTGAATATGGTGAACCAATCTTCTGGTTGAGTTAGTTACTATTGGATCAACTTAAGATTTGATACAAGGTAGATGGCCTGACTCTTTTAAAAGAGAGACCTCATCTCATGCATTCTAGGCTGGTCTTTCACTTAACTTAGGACCACAAACTTCCAATCCTCCCAGCTCTACTTCTTTACTCCCGGGATCATAGGCATGAGAAACCATTCCTGATTTATGAAGTACTAGGAATTGAACTAAGGGCCATGTGCATGGTAGGCAAGTGCTCTACCAGCTTAGCTACAACCCAAGCTCCTTACATTGACCCTTGATTGAATCAATCTTTGGTAGTTCAATTCCTGATTGTAGATGACATAGTGTCTTTCTAATGATGTGATTAAAGACTATGATCAAAAGTCACTTGAAAGGAAAGTGTTTATTTGGCTTATATGTCCTGGCCTATCATTAAAAGAACCCAAGGTGGGATCTCAAACAAGGCAAGCAAGATCCAAAGCAGAGACAATGGCAGAATCTGCCTACTGGCTTGCTCTCCTTGACTTGGTCAGCCTGCTTTTGAATCTACCCAGTACCACCTGCCTAGAGGTGGCATTACCCACAGTGGGTTGAGCCCTCTGACATTAATCATTAATATAGGGAATCTGACAAAAGAATGTCCTTAATTAAGGTTCCTGCTTGTGTCAAGTTGAGCAAACACTAATCAGCACAGATGGTCAGCTGATTAGGTTAGCTACTGAGACACTGAATCTCCTGATTATATTAGTTAATATTTGAATCTGCTTTTGAATGGTCCAAACAAAAATTGGGTCAAGTCCTAAGTTGAATCCTTCCTTGGATCAAGCATAGAATAAAATGAACTCTTGACTGAATCAGTCTTCAGTTGGATCAAATGCTGATTGGATCAAGCACTGATGAGACCACTCCTGATTGAATACAAACCTTATTGGTTCATCTCCTTAATTAGCTTGAGACAAATCTGGATCAATATGTGATCAAATCATTAAAAAGAACATCAAGTACTTATTGGACTGGACACTGTTAATGTTGCAGACATCAACTAGATTGGTGAGTGATTGAGTGGGAGGGGTTGTGAGATTGTGGATTATATCCAATCTTCTCAAACTTTACTTCTTGTCCCTCTGACAGGAAAACTCCAGATATTTCATGTCAATGACCTCTGGCCCACTGCTTACCTCTAGGTCCATTATGTCAAGAGTTTTGCCATCCCAAACTGCTTATGTATTTGCATTCTATTTCATCAGTGATAGCGCTTGACTTGGCCTCTTCTCCAGACTCTTCTCAGAACTCTCTTCACTCAAAAGCTCTCTGCGGCTAAGCACAGGCCTGATCCAACTCCTGTCATCACTTCTGAGCTTTTGAGACCTCATTAATACCACAATCATATGGGCATGAGTGCATGTGTATGTCCTACCAGACCCAGTAACAGACAGGTGGGACAGGTGGCAATCAGTATGTAAAGGTTCCCTGTTGAATATCTTTCCACACCTGGACTGGCTTGCTGAGAAAGCCATGGGCATGGTGCTAACATTGTTGTCTGAGCTACCCTTTCAGTCCTCTCTTTTGAACAGCTGCCTGGAACCTCACACAAAGTGCCCCAGTATGCCTTGCAGATATGACTGTAAGAAAATGACTACCAACTCAAATGTAGAGAAGTCACAGTCAGGATATAGTATTGTCCCAGACCTACTTCCTCATGATTTTGGACTGTTATAATCATTGTTAAGTCAGATATTATTACTAAGCTTGGGTAACTTGCCTCTATATACCCTGCATGCCTTCTTTGGGGATCTTTTGGCAGAGTTCCCACCCCTTATTGATTTCCTTGATTTGTCCTAGGATGGTCAAGTTGCTCATTATTTATGACATGTTTTCCAAGCTGAACTGTGTCCTGTACCCCCATTTTCTCTTCAACTCTGCAATTGCCCAGGCACTAGAAATAAACAGCTTGTGCCTTATTAGATCAAGTCTTCATCTTCCTAGAACACAGTTGCCAACTCAGGAGGAATAGAGGTTGTCCCCATGCCTCACAGAGGAAACTTCAGGGCCCCAATAAGTGATTAACTGGAAGCCTTCACTAAAACACTAAAGAGGGGGAACTCTAGAGCCCAAATAAACACTGAATTTATCCATCCCTTTCTTTATCTTATCTCGAGTCACCCTCTGCCATATTGTAGATGTCCCCACCACTCTAGGTGTCCATCATTTACTTATGCTTGGCACTTGATGTGACCTTTATTGTCTTCTATCACTCTCCCATCCCTCTGTCCCTAATGACTGGCTGGAGAGCACTTATGTTTCAGGTGTGGAACCAGCCACAACTGGGAATGTATCAATGTTTAGAGATGCAGACAGGTACTTAGGGAGGGCCTTTGCACAGAGCCAAGTGCAGGGTAAGAGATTTACCACATCACACATACCTCCCAAGTGCCCACCCACTTTCTCAGGGAAACAGACTTAGTTATTTTTCTGTTACTGAGAAGCAACACCAAGACCAAGGCATATATCAAGGCTTATAGTTCCAGAGAGTTAGAGTCCATAACCATCATGATATGCCATGCCATGAGCAGGCATACAGGCATGACACCGGAGCAGTAGTTAAAAACTTATCCACAAGTAGGAAGAAGGAGGAGGAGGAGGGAGGAGGAGGAGGAGGAGGAGGAGGAGGAGGAGGAGGAGGAGGGAGGGGAGGAGGAGGAGGAGAGAGGAGGAGGAGGAGAGAGGAGGAGAGAGGAGAGAGAGAGAGCTAACTGGGAATGGTGTGAGTTTTGAAACATTAAGGTACACCCCAGTGAAATACTTCCTCCAACTAGGCCATATCACATAATCCTTCTCAAAGTTCCACCAATTGTGTACCAAACATGCACAGAGTGTGTACAAGTTCAAGCCAGACAGGATATCTGTGCTGAGAGGGGGAAGTAGACACCAGTTCTTATCTCTAATGTTAAAGCTTGCCCCCATAGCTATTTTGTTCCATGCTTGCCAGCTACTTCATACTGTTACTGTAACATACCTGCCAGTTATTGATGCAGAAAAATAAGTTGACTCAGAGGAGAGTAATGCTGACCTCATACCTTGTTATGTTCTGTATGCTATGAGGTTAATAAATTCCACAACTATAAACTTCATGTAGGACTCATCAAATTAAAGGTCAATATGAACTGTTATGTCTAAAATGGCTTGAGTCAGGGCCAACCACTGGGTAGCACTTCCAGCACCTGCCTATGAGCTCATTGTTTCAGGGTTAGCCTTTGTAAACTGGCCTGGGAAATGTCCACGCACACCTTTGAGCTGTTGCCCTGGTTGGTTTCTGGGGTGACTCTTAGACCCCAACATCTAATCAGAAAGCTATCTCTAACACCCACTTACATCCACTTACAAAGGAAAGACTAGTTTTCTCCAATGGAGTCTCACTGGGTATATTAACCACATTTAAGAGTAGGCTCCATGCCTAGAAGTCAATGGCCAAAACAAAGCAAACTTAGTGGTATCTTTGTAAACATTTTGTCTTCCATTGCTTTGTCCTGCCATTTTTATTTTGTTTTCTCTTTTATTAGTACTTTGCTTGTGTATTATGGTTTCCAATTTTGTATTTTGTGTGTGTTTCTTGTGTTTTTTCTTTTTTCTAAAGTTCTAATTTGTTTTCTTATTTATTTGCCTATTTTCTAAAAAGAAAGAGAAAGGAAGGAGATGGAAGGGGAGGATCTGGGAGGAGGGAAACTATGATCAGAATATATTGTATGAAAAAACATTTTCCCCATGGGTGCCATTCCCATTCTTACTACCAGAGAAACCCATCTCTAATAATTAGGTTGAACTAATAAGAAAATCTCCACTTTCATATTCATAGGAAACTTCTGTTGCAAAGAATTTTTATTTAATTTAAGATGATGATAAATCCAGGTAATTATATGGTGATTATTCATAAAATCATCAATTAAACTCTAACTCACATACACTTGCAGCATCTCATACATAATCTGGCAATTGAAATATTTTAGGAAAATATATTATTAGAATTTTAAATATCACCCCATTACAAGCATTTATCAACAAATATGGAAGCATGTATCTTAGCTAGTTGTAATCAATTCTTATAGGGGAAGGTGTTAGATGATATCCAGATAACACGATTATAAATAATACAATGTATACCCACTTCCAATGTGTTCTCCCTAATAAATATCTGTTGCAAAACAGATAAAACCTGACAAGAGCAACTTAAGGAAAAACTGGTTTACACGGGGCCACAGTTTGAGAGAATAGGTTATTCTGGCAGGAGGCATCTGGTTATATCGTGTCCACAGGAAGCAAAGAAAGATAAATGCTGGTGTTCTGCTCTACTTCTTCATTTGTTTAGGGCCTCAACCCATAGAATGCCACCACTCATACTCAGGATTGGTTTTCTTTCTTCAGTTAAATCTTTCTGGAAACACACTTGTAGACATATTCTGACATTTTATCATCTAGGTGATTCTAAATCCAGTCAAGCTGACAATCAAGATTAACTGTCACAACGAATAAAAGATACATTGGGTATAAAATTAATACTTCAGAAGTAATGTTGTTAGGAACAGATAAAGGACAAAATAATCCATTCTCCATTTTTTAAATGTTATTTTGTTAAAATCTGTACCTAAGGAATTACTTAAGGGTCTCTTATAGTTTTGCTAGCCTACTATTTTACTCAGTTTTCCCATCTGAGACAGGAATGTGTATAAAACCAAAATGGAGATGACAGGATTTGGAGGTGATTTTCAAAGCTAGGTGTATTTTAAACCACAGAAAATAACTTCTACTGGTTGGAAGTGTCTGTGGTGGTTTGAATATGTTTGACCCAGGGAGTGGTACTACTAGGAAGTGTGACCTTTTTGGAGTAGGTGTGGCCTTGTTGGAGGAAATGTGCCACTGTGGGGGTTGGCTTTGAGACCCTTCTTCTAGCTGTCTGGAAGCCAGTTTTTTCCTGTTTGCCTTCTGATCAAGATGTAGAACTCTCAGTTCCTCCAGTGCCATGCCTACCTGGATGTTGTCATGCCTGCCTGGATGCTACCCTACCATGTTTTCCACCTTCATAGTAATGAACTGATCCTCTGAACCTGTAGCCAGTCCCAGTTAAATGTTGTCCTTGTAAGAGTTACCTTGGTCATAGTGTCTGTTCACAGCAGTAAAACCCTAAGACAATGTCAATATGTTGATTTTTAAGACAACAAATTTTGTTTGTCTCAATTTCATTAAGCGAGGTTAATTTTCATGTGGACTAGAAAGTTCCTTTCAGAAAGGGGATTTCAAGTTTAGAGAAATGAATCTTTGGGTAAAGGTGCTAGCTCTCAAGCTTGAAGTTTTTCAATCCTGAAGACTTGAGTTATATTTCCTGAGATTGATATGGTGGAAGGAGAGAACACAGCCATAGAATTTGTCCTTTGACCTGCATAGAAGAACCACTATACATTTACACACACACACACACACACACACACACACACACACACACACACACACCAATTTAAAGAGGATTTTCAACGTTGGAGTGATGGCTAAGTATAAAACACTGTTGTTCTTGCATAGGACAGGTTTGATTCCCAGCATGTGCAGTGGGGATCACAACCATTAAATTCAGTTCAAAGGATCTGATGGATTGCTCTGGTCTTCTTGGGCATCAGGCATGCATGTGGTGAATAAACACACTTATGAATAAAACACATAAATTAATTAAAATTTGAAAAAGAGGAATGCCCTTTCTATAGCTTCAAAGCAGTTATTCACCTTTCTTTGGCTTATCCACATTCTCTTTCAGTACAGCAATTTCTAGCTTACTTTAGCAAGTCATTTATTTCATCCTTAGGTAGAAGTCCATTTCCAGGTATAGTGGACACTTTTGATCTTTGTGGGTTTACCAGTCTTATTTAAAGTTCACAGTCAGTATCAACATCTTTTTCTTATCCTGCAGATGACAACAATTGAGAGAATGGCAGGTAATACTTCGAGAAATGAATCATTCATTTCCAACTGTAGTGAGTACTTCACTCACAGATTTGTGAGTGGGTTGACTATCAAGATTAAAGGAACATATTGAGAACAGATACAAGAGAAAATTTTAGACCTTCATTCCTTTAGTAATGGACATTCAGATTGTTTGATACTCAGTATAATAAATGCTATGGGGATGGTAACTTGTGTAGTGTGACATATTTTGTGTTAGTAAATTGTCACATGTTTAGGCACACTGAGATGCTGGCAGTGGATGCAGAGTTAGTGCCTTCTTTAAATCTCAGCATGTTTATCTTAAAGTGTCTTCCAAAACTCCTTGTCCAAGGACAGGCTGGCCCTGTAAGAAATAGAAAGGAGAAAAAAAGAGCTCAAGAGTGAAGGTACTGTGTCCTTGAGCACAGAGATAAAGTTGTAATAGCTGGAAGGTAAACAATGCCCAGGCACCTTCCAGAGCAAAAGGCTATTGTTTAAGTCAAAACATGAAGATGTCGATTGTGAGAATAACTAATCAGAAGTATAGGCCAGGAGAAATTTGCCTGGAACCATTGTTTTTATAGGTGAGAGTGTGTTTTGGTTCCCAGGGCATCAGTCGGTTTTTGCTGGATGATGTGAGTGTTTCATCAGATACTTTTCTTTCAGCTGCTGGCTGTTTAATTCTTTTATTACTGTTTACTGTGTGTTTAATATACTCCTTCAAAACCAAAAGCACAGCCATCGAAGGTCATTTTCCATATGAAACATGTATATATTTTTCTGAGCTAATGTGCATCTATTTTTTCCTAGAAAATATTCATTTTAGTAAAATTGCTAGAGAAGAGGTATACACAATTTCAATTTATCTTGATATTACATATTG
The DNA here is from genome assembly GCF_011064425.1 of Rattus rattus. Lineage (NCBI taxonomy): Eukaryota > Metazoa > Chordata > Mammalia > Rodentia > Muridae > Rattus > Rattus rattus. The sequence continues at coordinate 4,592,635 of NC_046172.1, read as the reverse complement.
TTTTCCAAAGTACCTGGACCAGTTTCCACTTTCATCAGTAGGGCAAGAACAGGTCTCGTCCTCTATAGGTTCACACAACTCTATAGTGTTTGACTTCTTAGTTTTTGTCTTTTGATGGGGGTTAACATTTCATTAGTTTTGTTTCCTCTTATAGATACTCACATTGGACATCTTCCTCTTCTTTGAATTACAAATTTATATTCTGTTTGGTCAGTTTGTTTGTTTTCCCTCTGTGAATTTGTAGAAACTGTATGTGTGTGTGAGTGTGTGTGTGTGTGTGTGTATGTGAGAGAGAGAGAGAGACAGAGAGAGACAGAGAGAGACAGAGAGAGACAGAGAGAGACAGAGAGAGAGACAGAAAGAGAGAGAGAGACAGAGACAAAGACAGACAAATACACAGACACAGACAGAAAGACAGAGAGAGACAGAGAGGGGGGAGAAAAAGCTTCTTCTTCTCAATGCTTATATCCTTTTAAAGTTTTGAGTTGCAAATGGCATCTTCCAGTCTACAGATGTTCTTTTCACATTTTTTTGCACATCCTATCATCAAGAAGTATGTAAGTAAAGTTGAGTTTGTTGATATTTTCTTTTCTTTTCAAGTTTATGTCTTTTGTATTTTGAGAAATCCTTCTTGGACCCACCCTCATTGAGAATAATTTTCTAAATTTAATGTTTAAAATTGGAAGGTTTTGCTTTTCACAGCTGGAATTTATTATTTTTATCATGTATATTGATCTCTAAAAATAACAGATTACCACTAGTTTTGCTGCTAAAGACACATTACCTTTGTCAACTCAATTCCTATCAGTCTCAGAAGTCTGATACCAGGTATAAAATTTCTCCTGAGAAGCTCACAAGGTTGACAACGAGCTCCTAACTATCCACTTGCTCAGTTAGAAGTTGAGAGTCTTCTTCAAGTCACCATAATTGTGGTAGAATTAAGATCAGCTAATTTAGGAATTTAATCCTACCTATAAAATTCATATAACACTTTATAGACTAGAGTTTGATTTAATAACTGGGAGAAGGTACGTGTACACATGGATCTTGGAGCCATCTTAGAACTTTTCCTACCCTATGGTATGAAGTGGAGAAACATACTTTTTCTACATGTTATTTTATTTCAGCAAATTTAAAATATATACTGAAGCAAGCACAATAGTTGCCTAAACCCTTAGTTTTCTGTGATTCTAAATGGACAGTTTAAGTACCAACCACTTTTCTTAATTCTTAGGTTAGTTTACTACAAACTTAAGGCAAACTTCATCTGTAAACATTTTTATATATGCCTTCAAAGATGTATTTCCTTTCATTTTCCTTCTACTTTCCCTTTTATCTCTTTTTCCTTTTTCCTACTTGGAATTAGCTACAAAGTTAAGAGCAAAATCATCTAGAGTGCCAAATCCAACTAAGATTTCTGACACCAATGACAAGTTCAAGGGTATACTCCCCATGCCCCTTGGTTTTGACAGTTTGCTAGAAAGGAACAAAATTAACTGAAGCCTGACATATTCACACCTATGTCTACTATGAGCAAAGAGGTAAATTACAAAACATACATAGAATGAAATCTTGAACTTGGAAGGTATTAAATGTGAAGCTTCAGTGTCCTCAGCGATAAGGGTACCCTTTCAGAATCAACATTTGGCAATATATGAAAGGAGTATTCCCAATGCAGGAAGATTTAGTGCAATGGCTTTGGACCTTCTTAATGCTACAACCTTTAATACAGTTCCTCATGTTGTGGTGACCCTAACATCAGCATTATTTCATTCTTACTTTGTTGTGGTTTGCCCTGGAGTTATCTGTATTTTGATGCTAATTCCACTGCCCCAAGGACAGCTGCCCTGTCTCGTACTCAGGACTCAGGTGACTTCATCAGAACCTTCTCCCCATTGAATTTGTAAAGTACAGGTGAGGGGCAGGTACAGGATAGAAGGAGGCCTGTCATTGGAGGAGAAGGAAGGATGGGCTGGAGAGAAGTTTGAAGGAGGAGGAGGAGACTGGGACAGAGAGGAAGAGACAGGACAGGGGAGAGAGAGAGGGGAGAAGCCATGGCAGGTGATGTTAAGATTCTGATCTGTGTATTTACAGGTTGTTATCAATGTTCTTAAGGGATGGATGGTACCAGGCTTTGTATGTTTAAGTGGGCAATTATATCTTACCAATTGGGTCAAAGATTATTGTGTTGTGTGTTCTTTTATGTGAGGGTTTGAGTGTAGGAAAGTGTGCGGCTGGGATGTGTTTCTGCCAAGATATCTAGCAAATGAAAGACCCACCCCATGAGTCTTAACTCAGAGCTGCAACAGGCTTGAACGAGCCCAGGCACGCCCAGATACCTAGGGCCGAGTCACCATTAAAACTAACAGACCATAAAAGGAAAGGAGTACAGAACAGACTAGGAGTACCGGATCTGACTCACAGGCCACCTGGCAGGAAGGGATAAGCCCCTAGCCCCCGACATTCAGGACGTCCCAGCCCGCACGTACTCTCTTACCTAATGTTACAACCTCATTCGAATATGATTCAAACCTGCCAATGTGTGTAGCTATACCTTATTACCTCATCATGTGAAATAACCAATCATATGTGAACATGTCTATATGCCTCGTTTAAATCCACCAATCCCCGTAACTATGCATCTGCTTCCCCAAACCCTATAAAAGCCCCATGCTGGAGCTGCTGGACGCGCAAGTCCTCCGAAGAGACTGTGTGCCCGCAGGTACCTGTGTTTTCCAATAAACCGTCTTGCTGATTGCATTCGAGTGGCCTCGGCTCGGTGATTGGGCGCTTGGGGTCTCCTCCTGAGGAAAAGGTCCTCTCCGGAGGTCTTTCACAGATATCATGGGACACAGCAGTGCAGACCCAGTGGGGTAAAAGACCACAATACTTTTTATTTTTTATATTTTTACAACAACATTACTTCAAAACTGTAATTTTGCAACTGTTGTGAATCATAATGTAAGTATCTGATATGCAACCTCGGTGAAAGGGTTGTTTGACCCCAAAGGGGTTATGACCGACAGGTTGAGAATCACTGCTTTAGCATAAAAAATTTTTATTGGCTTTTCATTCTATAAGTATGATCAATGAAATTGTTGCCTATGTAATGTTGAGCTTACTCTCCCACCTCTTTGACCTTCTAGGTATCAGGCTGAAATGTGCATCACAGCCCTGAGTTTCTAATATATTGGTCACACTGAAGTATCAAGTGCCATCTCTGAGCTATCAGTCAACGTATCCTGTTAAGTAGGGTCCTGAGTGGGCTATCAGAAATAACAAAGACACTCATCACTTCTGAGATTGCAAAGGTTTACTTTATTTCCCACTGGGGAACAAAGTCCAAATTCATTTCTCCTGTCCTTCCTTCCCTCCCCCCCCCCTTTTTTTTTGTTTGTGGGATGATTTTTTGTTGTTGTTGTTGTTGTTGTTGTTCTTGTTTTGTTTTCCAAGACCGAGACTCTCTGTGTAACAGCCATAGCTGTCCTGGACCTCACTCTGTAGACTAGGCTGGCCTTGACTCACTGAGATCTACCTGTCTCTGTCTCCCCATTGCTGGTATTAAAGATGTGCATCACAAGACCCAGCCCCTTTCCTTCCTGTTGCCCCTTCTTTTCCCTTCCTTCTCTTCTTCTTCCTCATTTTCTGTCATGTATACTGCCCCCTTCCTTCTCATCTTACATCCCTTTTTGTTATACTGCAGATTGAACCTAGGGCCTCTTAACTGTTAAGAAAGCAGAGATACACCCCAAGCCTTCTTTTCACTTTTAATTTCTTTGAGACCAGGGTCTCATTCTGTAGCCCAGATTTTTCTTGAATTCATGATCCACCTTGCTTCAGTCTTCCAAGTAGCTGTGATTATAGGGCAAGTCACCAAGCCTGATTTACCCTTCCTTTTTTCTCCCCATCCCTTCCTTTGTTTTTCATAAGCACAGGGAAGAATAGTTTGGTTTTTTTAAATTAAAGATAGTTAACAGGGCAAGGACTTATATTTCCTAAACCTTTCCTATCCTCTTAGGTGATTACACTAGATTGTGAAGTTGATCCCGCCAATGGGATAATATGTAGCCCTCACCTACCCTACATCATGGTCAAAAACCATCTTGGCCACTACTATTATTAGCCTAATATGTTCAGGCACTCTCATTTTTTTCTTACAAATCATATTGCCTTGCTGAGATGCTTTCCCCTTGTCTCCTTGTCCCTTTGAAGAACATGAATATTGTTATCCATTATTTCTTGCACCATAATACCATCACACCTATAAACCTGAAATGATTTTCTCTCATTATGAATTGTTTAATAATTATTAAAACTTTCCCCAAATATCTCATCTTAAAATGCAACAGTTGATTTCCTATTGTTTGATTTTAGGGTATGAAAGCAGTGGGGGTGGGGGTTCAAGAAGAAATAGTGAGTAGAATCACCTTCAGGCGTTTTTGTTTGTTTGTTTTTGTGGAGGTCTCACCTGTGAACTTTTGGAGTGACAGCACTCCTTGGAGATGGATTTGCATCTGGAGAGCTCAGGCACAGCTTTAGCCCTAGGGCAAAGATGGAGACTGGCCACTTTACTTTGTTTGTTTGTTTGTTTGTTTGTTTGTTTGTTTTGTTTCATTGGCTATTTGCATTTCAAATGTTATTCCCTTTCCCAGTTTCCGGGCCATAAGCCCCCTATCCCCTCCCCCTCCCCTTCTTCTATAAGGGTGTTCCCCTCCCCATCCACCCCGCTTCCTGTCTTCCCTACATTACCCTACACTGGGGGTTCAACCTTGGCAGGACCAAGGGCTTCTCCTTCTATTGGTGCCCAGCAAGGCCATCCTCTGCTACATATGCAGCTGGAGCCATGGGTCAGTCCATGTATAATCTTTGCATAGTGGTTTAGTCCCTGGGAGCTCTGGTTGGTTGGATTGTTGCTCTTATGGGGTTGCAAGTCCCTTCAGCTCTTTCAATCCTTTCTCTAATTCTTCCAACGTGGGTCCCATTCTCAGTTCAATGGTTTGCTGCTAGCATTCGCTTCTGTATTTTACATGCTCTGGCTGTGTCTCTCAGGAGACATCTATATCGAGTTGCTGTCAGCATGCACTTCTTAGCTTCATCAATCTTATCTAGTTTTGGTGGCTATATATATATGGGCCACATGTGGGGCAGGTTCTGAATGGCTGCTCCTTCAGTCTCTGCTCCAAACTTTGCCTCCATATTCCCTCCTATGAATACTTTTGTTCCATCAGGCATGTTTTATGTATGCTGACAGCTTTTATGCACAGCTGCAGTCTGAGGTAGAGTTTCAGGACCCTAGGGCCATGCTTCTCAATCTTCCTAATGCTGTGGCCCTTTAATACAGGTTTTAATACAGTTCCTTATGTTGTGGTGACTCCCAACCATAAAATTATTATTTTTTTGCTATGTTGTAACTTCTGCTACTGTTATGAATCATAATGTAAATATGTTTAGAGACAGAGATTTGCTAAGGGGTTTTGATCCACAGATTGAGAACCACTGCCCTAGTGCAAATACACCCTGTTCTTTTAAGGTCTTGTGTGGAAGCAAGGACTAGAGGTGTCATGTCAGGAAGAAATGGATCCAAGGTTTGTTGACTATGAGACACTATTTTTCTTGTATTTCTAGCTGAGGTAGAGTTTTTGGACAGTCCCAAGAACACTATTGAATAAAGAGCATCTGGAAAAATAAATGATCTAGTTAGTATGCAATATGACAATGGTCACTTGTCCTACCTGTAGCCTTTTTCCATTCACAGTTTTGGTATCTGGAACAGCAGCAAAATTACTGTTATGAAGTAGCAAAGAAAACAATTTTATGTTTGGGGTGGTCTCACCTGTGAACTTTGGAGTGACAGCACTCCTGGGAGACTGGATTTGGGTCTGGAGAGCTCTGGCACAGAGGGGGATCACCACATCATGAAGTACTATATTAAAGGGTCACCATATTAGGAAGATTGAGAACCACTCCTCTGAAAGTGCACTGAAACTGTTCTTCTAGGCAATAAAGGGTAGAAACAGGTTTCATAATTATGGTCTAACATCTTCAAAACAGTATCTTACCAAAGCTATGCACATTTACTTGTTATTTTGCTCCTAAAGGTTCTTTAAGTTTATTAATTTCCCTTCCTTAACTTTTTTCCTTATAATTTATTTGTGGAAGACAATGAGTCATCTGTTCTATAGAGTCTACCACATTCAGGATTTTGCATACATTACATAACTATCAAGGATAGATTCCTATCCCCTATGAGATTCAGTTCCCACAGCAGGTAGCACTCCAATTTTAAGAAATGAGGGAGTATCATAGTTGTCTCTCAAAATTTGAAAATACCACGAGAAAAGATCAAGAAGGCACCTCAATTGTCTGTACTTGAGATAAAAAGATTTTTTTTTAAAAGTGTGTGTGTACGTGTAGGGGTGCATATGCACATGAAGGCCCCAGGTTGTCTTTCTTTATCACTTTCCAATTTAGTTGTGCATTTGTTTTGTAAGTCATGGTTCCCATTGAAGTCAGAACTTGCTATTTAGGCTGCTTATCTGGCCAAGAAGTTCTGGGAATCTACTTGTCTTTCCTCTTTCAGCAAAGGGTTCTAGACATGCACTACTACACTCAGCTTTTGCATGGGAAAAATCAGAATTCAGGTTTTACTCGAGCAGTAAGTACTTTATCTACTGAGCCATCTCCTTAGTCCCACGATTTAAAATATATGAAAAAGAATGGAACCAACAGAACTTTTGAAAACCATTTTATAGATTTATTTTAAATTTTCCATCAATTGTTTTTAATTTGCTCTATTGCATAGCTTTTGGTCCAAAGAATGAGATATGAGTCATTTCTTTAGCCATGGATAGAGACACGAAATTTTGACCTTCCATGAAGATTATGAGATCAATCTCACAGGAGGATTTCTGGTAAAGGACACAGATACATAATTGTCTCCTTCCTTAAGAGTTAATCTAAATATAGCTGTCAGTTGCCTAGACAGAAACTGCTCTGCAGGAAAACTGTGTGTTCCAGAAACTTTATAAAACAGTTTAAAGCCTACCTGAATATGTAGGTTGGCACAATGGTCTCTTTGGTCATTGTCCATTCTCATACCACAATAATGATTTCCTCTACAGTGGCCCTTTTCATCACTGACCACTGTCACCTTTGAAAGTCCCTCATATTATTTCATAACTAACTCTATCTGGCCTCTACACTATACTCTGTCTTGTCATATTCATTTGACAAAAACCATACAAAGAAGGGAACCAACAGGAGGCCAGAGTGTGGCGCTGGAAAATTGTGAAGCATTCAGTGTGCAGCTTAATGATGTAGAAAATAGAATGTTTCTCTGATATTGACTGTTCTTGATCTATCCTGAAAGCTGAATGTATCTAAGTTTCCTTAAGTTGATGTAGATTCCAGTGTGAAGTCCCCAGGACTTGAAAGCCCATTTCTCTAGGATAGATTCTTCTGGAGGCCGTTTGTTACAGTGCTACTCAAGAGACTTTACTGGAGCAATCTGTGAAATGCAACAGTGATAACCTATACTAGTCCTGGAACATGGGATCTCTGGGGTCCACTCAAGAAAAGTAGAATTGAAATTCTGGTCAGATTGGAAATCTTATTTTCTAATCACAGGTGGTTTTCAAGTTAGGAGATCATATTTTGTAACTGTAAAAACAAAGGAATTAAATCAGTCTTGCTGCTCTGTAACTCAGAGATCACAGAGGTGGGAGAATCAGGAGTTCAGAGTCGTCCTAGGTTATATAACATGACCCTAGCTAAAAATTGGCTCTGTCCCATAAAACACACATGTCCTTCAAACACTAAAATGAATGTGAATGATCTGATTCTGTTCAAGCATAAATGTACTGGAATCATATGACAGGCCAGGAGCAATCCTATTCTATCCAGTGCACTTACAAGTACCGGTAAAAACACAACCCTAAATATCTTTAAAATTAAAAAAAATTTAAAATATCACCATTTGCAGATGATCTGATAATATATATAAGTGACCTGAAAAATTCTACCAGAGAACAACTACAGCTGATAAACACCTCCTGCAAAGTGGCTGGATACAAAATAATTTTTAAAAAAATCAGTAGCTCTCTTTTATTCAATGATAAATGGGTTGAGAAAGGAATTAGAGAAACAGCACTATATATAATAGCCATAAATAATACAAAATATCTTGGAGTAACTCTAACCAAGCAAGTGAAAGAACTGTATGACAAAAACTTCAAGTCTCTGAAAAAAATTAGAGAAGGTATCAGAAGATGGAAAGATGCTCATGGACAGGTAGGATTAACATAGTAAAAATGAGAATCTTACCAAAAACAATCTACAGAGTCACTGCAATTCCCATCAAAATTCCAACTCAATTCTTTACAGAGATAGAAAGAGCAGTTTTCAACTTCATATGGAAAAGCAAAAAATCCAGCACGGCTAAAACAATCCTGTACAATAAAACAAAAACAAAAACAAAAACAAAAACAAAAAAACTTCTGGAGGTATCACCATCCCTGATTTTAAGCTATACTACAGAGCAATAGTAATAAAAAGCTGCATGTTATTGGCATAAAAACAGATAGGTTGATCCATGGAATAGAATGAAAGACCCAGAAACAAACCCACACACCTATGAACACTTGAAAACATCTTCAACACATGGTGCTGGCCTAACTGGATGTCTGCAGGTAGAAGAATGCAAATACATCCATATTTATTATCCTGCACCAAACTCAAGTCCAAGTGGATCAAAGACTTCAACATAAAACAAGACACACTAAATTTAATAAAAGAGAATGTGCCTCACAGCTCACTGCTCCCAAACCCCTTGGGAGAGAAAGCTCACCGCATGGACCGGTGGGCACTCCTGAGACTGCAGAGCGGGAGAGACCACAAATACTGCCCACCCCTGCCCACATCCCAGGCCCAAGAGGAAACTGTATATGGCCTCTGGGAACCAGAAGATAGGGGCACTCAAGCAGCAGGTCCCCCACAGTCCAGACACCACCCAGACCAGAAGGGACCTGGTCAACAGTTCTCTGCACCCAAATCAAGTAGGAGGGGTAGCTAAACTTTCAGAGGGGCAGACACACCTGGGAAGGCAGAAGAGACTACACTCCACCCACACTTCTGACTCCAGAGGAAAACACCCAACGCCATCTGGGACCCCAGTGCATGGGGGCCCGGGAAAGGGGCTGTGAGCCCCCTCCTGGGTTGCCACCCTCATGGAGAGCTCAAAAGAAGCCCCCCACGAGAACTTGAGCCGCAGGAGGACAGGTAAAACCAACTTTTCTGCTCCAAGTGACCTGCCTGGTGGACTCAGGACACAGGCCCACAGGAACAGCTTAAGAGCAGTAGGCAGGAAAGACTAGCCGCCTGAAAGCAGGACACTCTGTTCCCATAACTGGCTGAAAGAAAACAGGAAAGCAGATCTATAGCACTCCTGACAGACAGGCCTGATACCCACTATCAGAAATAGCAGAAAAAGGTAACGCCAGAAACAATCTGATGGCGAGAGGCAATCACAGGAACCCAAGCAACAGAAACCAAGACTACATGGCATCATCGGAGCTGAATTCTCCCACCAAAGCAAACACAGAATATTCAAACACAAGAGAAAAGCAAGATCTAGATTTAAATCACATTTGATCATGATGCTGGAGGACGTCAAGAAAGACATAAAGAACTCCCTTAGACAAACGCAGGAAAACATAAATAAACAAGTAGAAGCCTACAGAGAGGAATCACAAAAATCCCTGAATGAATTCCAGGAAAATACAATCAAACAGTTGAAGGAATTAAAAATGGAAATAGAAGCAATAAAGAAAGGACACAGGGAAATAACCCTGGATATAGAAAACCAAAGGAAGAGACAAGGAGCCATAGACACAAGCATCACCAACAGAATACAAGAGATAGAAGAGAGAATCTCAGGAGCAGAAGATTCCATGGAAATCATCGACACAAGGGTCAAAGATAATGTAAAACAGAAAAAGCTACTGGTCCAAAATATACAGGAATCCAGGACTCAATGAGAAGATCAAACCTAAGGATAAAAGGTATAGAAGATAGTGAAGACTCCCAGCTCAAAGGACCAGTAAATATCTTCAACAAAATCATAGAAGAAAACTTCCCTAAACTAAAGAAAGAGATGCCCATAAACATACAAGAAGTCTACAGAACTCCAAATAGATTGGACCAGAAAAGAAATTCCTCCTGTCACATAATAGTGAAAACATCAAATGCACAAAATAAAGAAAGAATATTAAAAGCAGTAAGGGAAAAAGGTCAAGTAACATATAAAGGCACACCTATCAGAATCACACCAGACTTCTCGCCAGAGACTATGAAAGCCAGAAGATCCTGGACAGATGTCATACAGACCCTAAGAAAACACAAATGCCAGCCCAGGTTACTGTATCCTGCAAAACTCTCAATTAACACAGATGGAGAAAACAAGATATTCCATGACAAAACCAAATTTACACAATATCTTTCTACAAATCCAGCCCTAAAAAGGATAATAAATGGTAAAGCCCAACATAAGGAGGCAAGCTACACCCTAGAAAAAGCAAGAAACTAATCGTCTTGGCAACAAAACAAAGAGAAGAAAAGCACACAAACATAATCTCACATCCAAAAACAAATATAACAGGAAGCAATAATCACTATTCCTTAATATCTCTCAACATCAATGGTCTCAACACCCCAATAAAAAGACATAGATTAACAAACTGGATACACAATGAGGACCCTGCATTCTGCTGCCTACAGGAAACACACCTCAGAGACAAAGACAGACACTACCTCAGAGTGAAAGGCTGGAAAACAACTTTCCAAGCAAATGGTTGGAAGAAGCAAGCTGGAGTAGGCATTCTAATATCGAATAAAATCAATTTTCAACTAAAAGTCATCAAAAAAGATAAGGAAGGACACTTCATATTCATCAAAGGAAAAATCCACCAAGATGAACTCTCAATCCTAAATATCTATGCTCCAAATACAAGGGCACCTACATACATGAAAGAAACCTTACTAAAGCTCAAAGCACACATTGCACCTCACACAATAAGAGTAGGAGATTTCAACACCCCACTGTCATCAGTGGACAGGTCATGGAAACAGAAATTAAATAGAGACATAGACTAAGAGAAGCCATGAAACAAATGGACTTAACAGATATTTATAGAACATTCTATCCTAAAACAAAAGGATATACATTCTTCTCGCCACCTCATGGTACTTTCTCCAAAATTGACCATATAATTGGTCATGAACCAGGCCTCAACAGATACAGAAAGATTGAAATAATCCCATGCGTGCTATCAGACCACCATGGTTTAAACCTGGTCTTCAATAACAATAAGGGAAGAATGCCAACATATACATGGAAGTTGTACAATGCTCTACACAATGATAACCTGGTCAAGGAAGAAATAAAGAAAGAAATTAAAGACTTCTTAGAATTTAATGAAAATGAAGGTACAACATACCCAAACTTCTGGGACACATGAAAGCTGTGCTAAGAGGAAAACTCATAGCTCTGAGGGCCTGCAGAAAGAAACAGGAAAGAGCATATATCAGCAGCTTGACAGCACACCTAAAAGCTCTAGAACAAAAAGGAGGAGGAGTAGAAGGCAGGAAATAATCAAACTCAGAGCTGAAATCAACCAAGTAGAAACAAAAAGGACCATAAAACAATCAACAGAAGCAAAAGTTGGTTCTTTGAGCAAATCAACAAAATAGATAAACCCTTAGCCAGACTAACGAGAGGACACAGAGAGTGTGAACAAATTAACAAAATCAGAAATGAAAAGGGAGACATAACTACAGGATCAGAGGAAATTCAAAAAATCATCAGATCCTACTACAAAAGCCTATATTCGACAAAACTTGAAAATCTAAAAGAAATGGACAATTTCCTAGACAGATAACAGGTACCGAAGTTAAATCAGGAACAGATAAACCATTTAAACAAACCCATATCTCCTAAGGAAATAGAAGCAGTCATTAAAGGTCTCCCAACCAAAAAGAGCCCAGGTCCAGATGTGTTCAGTGCAGATTTCTATCAGACATTCATAAAAGACCTCATACCAGTACTATCCAAATTATACCACAAAATAGAAACAGATGGAGCACTACCAAATTCCTTCTATGAAGCCACAATTACTCTTATACCTAAATCACACAAAGACCCAACAAAGAAAGAGAACTTCAGACCAATTTCCCTTATGAACATCGACGCAAAAATACTCAATAAAATTCTGGCAAACCGAATCCAAGAGCACATCAAAACAATCATCCACCATGATCAAGTAGGCTTCATCCCAGGCATGCAGGGATGGTTTAATATACGGAAAACCATCAACGTGATCCATTATATAAACAAACTGAAAGGACAAAACCACATGATCATTTCATTAGGTGCTGAGAAAGCATTTGACAAAATTCAACACCCCTTCATGATAAAAGTCCCATACCTAAATATAGTAAAAGCCATATACAGCAAACCAGTTGCTAACATTAAACTAAATGGAGAGAAACTTGAAGCAATCCCACTAAAATCAGGGACTAGACAAGGCTGCCCACTCTCTTCCTACTTATTCAATATAGTTCTTGAAGTTCTAGCCAGAGCAATCCGACAACAAAAGGAGGTCAAGGGGATACAAATTGGAAAAGAAGTCAAAATATCACTAGTTGCTGATGTGGTAGTATATTTAAGTGATCCCAAAAGGTCCACCAGAGAACTACTAAACCTGATAAACACCTTCAGCAGAGTGAGTGGGTATAAAATTAACTCAAATAAATCAGTAGCCTACCTCTACACAAAAGAGAAACCAGCCAAGAAAGAAATTAGGGAAATGACACCCTTCATACTAGTCACAAAATAATATAAAATAACTCGTGACTTTAACCAAGCAAGTAAAAAGATTGTATGATAAGAACTTCATGCCTCTGAAGCAAGATATTGAAGACCTCAGAATGTGGAAAGATCTCCCATGCTCATGGATTGGCAGAATTAATATAGTAAAAATGGCCATTTTACCAGAAGCGATCTACAGATTCAATGCAATCCCCATCAGAATACCAATTCAGTTCTTCAGAGAGTTAGACAGAACAATTTGCAAATTCATCTGGAATAACAAAAAACCCAGGAGAGCTAAAACTATCCTCAACAATAAAAGGACTTCTGGGGAAATCACTATCCCTGAACTCAAGCAGTATTACAGAGCAATAGTGATAAAAACTGCATGGTATTGGTACGGAGACAGACAGATAGACCAATGGAATAGAATTGAAGACCCAGAAGTGAACCCACACACCTATGGTAACTTGATTTTTGACAAAGGAGCCAAAACCATCCAATGGAAAAAAGATAGCATTTTCAGGAAATGGTGCTGGTTCAACTGGAGGTCAGTATGTAGAAGAATGCCTATTGATCCATGCTTATCACCCCAGAAAGCTTAAGAGTAAAAGTGGATCAAGGACCTCCACATCAAACCAGATACACTCAAACTAATAGAAGAAAACTAGGGAAGCATCTGGAACACATGGGCACTGGAAAAAATTTCTGAACAAAACACCAATGGCTTATGCTCTAAGATCAAGAATTGACAAATGGGATCTCATAAAACTGCAAAGCTTCTGTACGCAAAGGACAGTGTGGTTAGGACAAAACAACAACCAACAGATTGGAAAAAGATCTTTACCAATAGTACAACAGATAGAGGTCTTATATCCAAAATATTCCAAGAACTCAAGAACTTAGATCGCAGGGAGACAAATAACCATATTACAAAATGGGGTTCAGATCTAAACAAAGAATTCACAGCTAAGGAATGCCAAATGGCCGAGAAACACCTAAAGAAATGTGCAATATCTTTAGTCATAAGGGAATCGCAAATCAAAACAACCCTGAGATTTCACCTCACACCAGTGAGAATGGCTAAGATCAAAACCTCTGTTGACAGCAAATGCTGGCGAGGATGTGGAGAAAGAGGAACACTCCTCCATTGTTGGTGGGATTGCAGACTGGTACCATCATTCTGGAAATCAGTCTGGAGGTTACTCAGAAAATTGGACATTGAACTACCTGAGGACCTAGTTATACCTCTCTTGGGCATATACCCAAAAGATGCCCCAACATATAAAAAAGACGCGTGCTCTACTATATTCATCGCAGCCTTGTTTATAATAGCCAGAAGCTGGAAAGAACCCAGATGCCCTTCAACAGAGGACTGGATACAGAAAATGTGGTACATCTGCACAATGGAATATTACTCAGCTATCAAAAACAATGAGTTTGTGAAATTCATAGGCAAATGGAGGGAACTGGAAAATATCCTTAGTGAGGTAACCCAATCACAGAAAAACAGACATGGTATGTACTCATTGATAAGTGACTATTAGCCCAAATGCTTGAATTACCCTAGATGCACAGAACACATGAAACTCAAGAAGGATGACCAAAATGTCAATGCTTCACTCCTTCTTTAAAAGGGGAACAAGAATACCCTTGGGAAGGAATGTGGAGGCAAAGTTTAGAACAGAGGCAGAAGGCACACCCATTCAGAGCCTGCCCCACATGTGGCCCATACATATCCAGCCACCAAACTAGATAAGTTGGATGAAGCAAAGAAGTGCAGGCTGACAGGAAGCGGATGTAGATCTCTCCTGAGAGACATAGCCTGAATACAGCAAATACTTAGGCGAATGCCAGCAGCATACCACTGAACTGAGAACAGGACCCCTGTTTCAGTAATCAGAGAAAGAACTAGAAAGCTTGAAGAGGCTCGAGACCCCATATGAACAACAATGCCAAGCAACCAGAGCTTCCAGGGACTAAGCCACTACCTAAAGACTATACATGGACTGACCCTGGACTCTGACCTCATAGGTAGCAATGAATATCCTAGTAAGATCACCAGTGGAAGGGGAAGCCCTTGTTCCTGCCAAGACTGAACCCCCAGTGAACTTGATTGTTGGGGGGGGGGGGTAATGGGGGGAGGAGGGGGAGGGGAAGCCCATATAGAGGGAGGGGGAGGCGTTCGGGGGATTTTGGCCAGGAAACCGGGAAGGGGAATAACAATTGAAATGTAAATAAGAAATACTCAAGTTAATAAAGATTAAAAAAAAGAGAGAGAGAGAGAGAATGTGAATGCATTGATACAGGAGACAATGCCCTAAAGAGAACACTAACAGCTCAAGTCACTAAGATCAGCAATTAATAGATAGGACCTCAAGGTACTGAAAAGCTTCTATAAGGTAAAGAACACCATCAATAGGTTTAAAAAAATGCAGCCTACAGGATGGGAGAGGATCTTCACCAACCCTGCATGTGAGAGAGTGCTATAATAAAGAATATATATGTAAAGAATTTAAGAAACTAGATACTAACAAACCAAATACCCCAATTAAGAAATGCGGTAAAGAACTAAGTAAAGAATTCTCAACAGAGGAATCTGTAATGTCCAAGAAACACTAAAACAGAGAATTCACAAGAGGATCACAAATGGCTGAGAAGCACTTAAAGAAATGTTCAAAGTCCTTAGTCATCAGGGAAATGCAAATCAAAAGGAGCCTGAGATTCTACCTCACACCAATCAGTGTGGTTAAGATCAAAACCTCAGGTGACAACAGATGCTGGCAAGGATATGGAGAAAGAGGAAGACTTCTCCATTGCTGGTGGGATTGCGAACTGGTAAAACCACTCTGGAAATCAAGAGATTTCCCAGAAAATTGGAAATAAATCTACCTGAAGATCTAGCTATACCACTCTTGGGCGTATACCCAAAATTGCCCCACCATGCCACAGGGCCTTGTTTGTGACAGCCAGAAGCTGGAAATAACCTAGATGCCCCACAATAGAAGAATGGATACAGAAAATGTGGTTCATTTACACAATGGAGTACTAATCAGTTATTAAGAACAAGGATATCCTGAGTTTTGCAGGCAAATGGATGGACCTAGAAAATATCATCCTGAGTGAAGTAACTCAGACCCAAAAGGACATGAATGATATGTACTCACTAAAAAGTAGATATTAGCCAAAAAGTACAGAATACCCAAAATACAGTTCACAGAACTCAAAAAGGTTAACAAGCTGAAGGGTTCAAGTGAGGATGCCTCAATCCCACTTGTGAGGGTGAAGAAAGCAATCATAGGAGGGGGAAGAAAGGAGGATCCTGGGTGTGAAAGGGGACAATGGGGGAACATGATCAGGTATTGGGTGAGGGAAAAGGACTGAAGGTCAGCAGAAGCAAGCCTTCCTTCTATGGTCTCTGTTTCACTCTGTGGCTCTAGGATCATGCTTCCAGGATCCTGTTTTGAGTTCCTGCATTGGCTTCCCTCAGTGATGTGAAAATTTAAGCCAAATAAGCCTCTGTCCTCCTCATGTTGCTTTGGTGAATGTATCACAGCAGCAGAGAAACAAAGTAGGAAACCTAGTCTCTAATATTTTGTTACAACTGAAAATGGTCTAAGACAGCCAAGTCTGTGGGGTTTGCTGAAAATTGTTTTCTCATGAAGCTTACAGAAATGGAGGATGAAGATGGACTTTTATGAAAAATTCCATTAGGAGCTGAACTGCCTCTCAGTATAGTGACAGAAAAACAGTCAGACTCAGAGGAGGAAGACTGTGTCCTGGTTTCTGCCAAATGCAACCAAGAGTGAAGCCTTCATACTCTTGACAACAATCACAAAAGACTGATTTGGGGGAGGGGGAATTGGAAGGGGGCAACATTTGGGATGTAAGTAAATAAAATAGTTAATTAATAATAATAATAAAGACTGGTTTGGGTCTGGCTCCCAAGTCCCTTAAGATGTCTATGGGAAACCGTGGTTCTAAAGTTGACTGTGGTTCTGGAAGCTTTCTTTCTGTGGTATCCCAGCAGGATAGCTCTTTGTAGTTAGAACTCCTGGATGTCCCAAAGTACAGATATTTTCTTTGATATTCCAAGGACAAAGCAATGAGACTGTCGATTTGGGCTAATAGCCTATGGTTTCTTAACATTGACTTTGGAAGAGATATTATTTTCTCTCTGATCAGTATAATAAATGTTGGGTGTCAATCTAATTGAGAACCCCTAGATGATGCTTAACCTGTAGGTATGGGACTTTATTTCCAGCTACTCAGAAGGCCAAGACAATAGATAACAATTTCAATATCATCCTTGGCTACAGAAGATTTTTAGTTATCTGATTTTTTTTATCATGTGATTTTTCTTATATGTCCAGAGAAAGTTGGAGTGTGAGTTGAGACCAATGAACAATGTAGGAAAATAAAATGAAAAGATAGAAGAGCCCTTGTCTGCCTTTCTCTCAGCCTCTGTATTTGTCTCCCTTGTATTATGAGACACTGGAGTGTATGAAATAGTAAATACTGTCTCCTCCCCCATTAGACTTTAATCTTTTATCCCCCCCCATATTATAAAATCTTCATGCAAATGTTTCACACTCCTTATCCTGTAAGACTTTTGTTTACAAAAACCCCTACTGCATTGTGGGAATTTAAGTGACTAAGTGACCTATTTTCTCTTTTCTTCTTTCCTTTGTGCTGATATTTTAAAAACTCACTAATCTTGAAAGATTGTGAGGTCCTACCTTAGCCAATAGGGAAAAGACTCATCATCACCTGTGTTAGAATGAAACCCAATGGAATTTCCTCTTCTGGTGTGCTTGCTAGCTCAGTGTGGATCTTGGAGCCCCATTTTGAGGAAAAAAGAAGACTTTGCTGAGTAGTTTTTACTTCTTTGTTCCTTCATTCTTTTGTGCAACAACACGATTATTCTTTGTTTCTAACACTGATATTTTTCAGTGGACATCAGAACTGGCTTCAACTATGAAGCCTGCACTAGTGGTTTCTTGAGGGTTATCAGGCTTTTGACCTCATATAGGGGTTGTTTCATCAGTTTCCCTGGTTCTGAGGTTGTTAGAGATGGACTAAGCCAGGGTAGCAGCTTCTATGCATCTCTAGCTTGCAGATGGTATCTCCCAGGGCCTGTCAGGAAATATGGTCACATGGCCCATTCCCCTGATACATCTCCTTCCAGATGCTATAATAGTTACTTTTTTTCATTGCTATGACAAAAGTTTCGGCAAAAGCAATTTAAGGAAGTGTTTATTTGGGGCACACAATATAAGAGTGTACATAGTCCACAATGACAGGGAAGCCGTGGTGGCAGATGTATGAGGTGGCCAATCATTTTGCATCAGCAGCCAGAAGTACAGAGAGATAACTGCTAGAGTTCAGCTTGCTTTCTTCTTTATTCAGACTGTGACTGAAGCTCATGGTGTAGTGCCAAGCGAATTTGGGTGAATCTTCCCATCCCAGTTAAAATTCTTTAAAATGTTCTCAAAGACACATCCAGAGGTCTTTCTCCTGGGTGTTTCTAAGTCTAGTCAAATTGACATTACAGATTAACCATCACAGCTATTTTCTTGGTTCTGTCTGTCTGGGGGAAATCTGACTAGTGTAGTCAGGGTGATGTCAGGACACAGGCTGCTTCCTCAATATAGAAACCTGGTTTTATTCAGTCTAGAAGCCAGAGTTGGCATTTTGGCCAACTTTCTTACAGTCCTCCCCCACCAGACCTTATTTGCTTCTAAAACACAGCCCTCCGGGTTCATCTGCACCACCAGATGGAATAACCATAACTTCACAATTCCATTGGAATTTAATAGCTTCTGTTTCCTTCCTCTTCTTTACCAGCACAAAGCTGTCCTCTCTGCTCTTCTTTTAGGAAGTTTGCCTGTATGCATATCTGGCATTTGTCCTGGTATGTGGCCATCTTCTCTGGTATTAAGTTTCCATAGAAGCTCCTTCAGACACATCCCTCAGCTCTGAAAGAGAAGTTGAGATTAAGTATGACTAAATGTCCTTACAACAGAACAGCCATAAAGCAAGATGGCATACATCTCAAAACACATCTGGCCACTCAGATTTCAAATCTACACCTAGGTCAATAGGTTAATATGCTGGCGGAGGAGCCTGAGCAGGTTCCAGAGGTACTGCTGGCCTTTGTAGGGTCAAAAGGGAAATTCTCAGCTCTTGTTCCAATCCTATTCCAGCCTGTGCTGAAGAGATATCTTTGTGGAGGCACACTATGCAACTGCTTTAAATTCAAATTAGAACACTCAAAGAATCTCGACTGCCTGAAGTAAACTATTGCTTTAGTAGAGCACAGCTCACACCTGCAATCCTAGTGTACTGCAGACTGAGGCAGAAAGATTATCAATAGTCTGAGGCCAGCCTGGGCTACAGTGTGAGACCTTGACTCAAACCAAACCAAACCAAACCAAACCAAATCAAAGAACAAAACAAACAAAAGCCCAACTAAAACCAAGAAATAACAACAAAGCAGAATGGAAGGCTAAAAGTAAGAGGTGAAATGTATACCCCAATTCCCACAGATTCATGCTTCTGCTTTGCCTGAGTTGATAGACTTTTCTTTCTAAAAATTTTCACACATCTCTTTATAACCCAACTCCATCTTGTCACTTGTCTGCTTGGCAGCATGGGGTGAAGGGAACTTTGGGAAAGCATAGCCTTTGTTCACCTTTGCTTCTTGCTTAAAGGGTCATCTTTTCCCTTCTGCCTCTTCTTGTCAACTGTCTTCAATTTCTTTGGTGATTACCTCCCTTTTATAAAATTGTATTTTATTTTCTTCATTGTTTATAAAGTTGCATTTATATAGCCTATATAACACAATGGTTTAATGCATATCATAGGATGATTTAGACCGTTAATGTATGACGATTAGGCCAATTAGTATATGTATTACCTCACATAGTTTTTTTTTTTTGCCACTCTGCTTTTAGCATTCCCTAACCCCAACTTGTGATCCTCTTGCTTGTGTCTCTGAAATATGGGGTTTATAGGAATATGCCACAATATCTTTCTTATTTTATCCTGCCCTCTCGTGCAGAAGATGGAACCCAGGGCCTCATACACACTAGCAAAGCATTCTACCATCTTCAACTAGTTTTAAATAACTACATTTGTGTTAGACAGTCTTCCACCACTGTGACAAAATACCTCATAAAGTTACCCTAAAGGAGAAGAGACCAGGCTCACCATTTCAGACCATGATTACCTGATTCTGATGCTTTCGGCCTATAATGAGGCAGGACATCATGGTTGGAGCTCACAGTGGTAAAAAAACACTCACAGTGTGGCATCCAGGAAAGAAAAAAGAAGACAAGAAGAGGCTAGAATTCTACAATTCCCCTTCAAAGGTACACCCCAAAGATCTAAGTTGTTTCCCTTAGGGCCCACCTTCTAAATTTTCTACCACTTTCTACCAGGGTAAAAACAAGGCCTTAAGCATGAATCTTAGAGATTCAAATAATAACAATATTATGTAACTGTGGCCAATCATGCTACACATTAGATCTCTGGAAGATACTCCTATTTAACCAAAATCTTGAGGTTTTTCAGCAATATCTCAGTAGCTCCAACTCCCTTCCAAAGCTTGGTGCTCCCAGAGCATGGTATCTAACTCTATTAGTTGCTTTTCTGTAAAGAAGCATGGCAGAGTGATTCCATGTGCATGGGCCAGGAAGCAGAAACTGAATATGGACACAGGAGTCAAGATACCTCATCTACATACTTATTCGATTTCTTTGTATTTCAAATTACCATAAAGAGTTGGAGCAACAGGAACTCTCATTCACTTCTGGTGGGAATGCAAAACCATACTCTTGCAACAATTAGGGGATTTGAGAAGTTTGGAAAGTTGTGGCATCTGCCTAAAACAAGTAGGAAATTTTGAACAATTCCAAGAGCTTAGGCAGACAGCTCTGAGAAAAATGGAGTTTTCAGAGGAGCCAGTAGAAGCTGGACCTAGAAGCAAATGCATTCTTGTAATCCTAGCTTTTAGTGGAAACTGAGGCAGAAACATCATTGGTCTGTGCTATATAGGTAGTTTAAGACCAGCCTGGGCAACTTAGTAAGCCTCTGTCTTAAAACAAAAAGTGAAAGAGTGGGCTAGAAATACAGTGTTGAGGTGGGATACCTGCATGCATGAGGCCCTAAGTTTGATCAGTGTACTACAGAAAAAGAAAAAGGATGGAATGAGAAAGTCAGTATAAGCATACAGAATTGATAATTGACAATTAAAAACTGAGAGTTCTGTGGACAAGAAAATGACATTTATTGAGCACCATAGGTGTTCACCCAGGACAAAAACAACAAAACCCAATGATCATTGTCTTAGAATGATGATCGATGTGATGAAGTGCCATGACCTAAAGCAACCTGAGGAGGAAAGGGTTACACTTCCATATCACACTGTTCATTATCAAATGTAAGAATAGGAACCTGGAGGCAGCAGCTGAGTCAGAAATCACAGAGGAACACTGCTTGCTGGGTTGCATTCTATGGCTTGCTCAGTTTGCTTTCTTTCTTTTTAAAAAAATTATTGGATAGTTTATGTATTTACATTTCAAATGTTACCCCATTTCCTGGTTTCCCCTCTCCTCTCCCCCTCCCCCTGCTTCTATGAAGATGCTCCCCCACCCACCAACCCACTCCCAACTCAACACTTTGGCATTCCCCTAATGAAAGGAACCTTCACAGGACCAAGGGCTTCTCCTCCTATTGATGCCAGACAATGCCATCCCCTTCTACATATGCAGCTGGAGTCATGAGTCTGTCCATGTGTACTCTTTGGTTGTTGGTTTAGTCCCTGGGAGCTTTGGAGAGGTCTGGTTTGTTGATACTGTTGTTCTTCCTATGGGGTTGCAAACCCCTTCAGCTCCTTCAGTCCTTTCTCTAGTTCCTCCACTGGGGTCCCCATGCTGAGTCTCATGGTTAGCTGCAAGCATCTTAATTTTTGCCAGTAAGGCTCTGGCAGAACCTCTCAGGAGACATCCATATCGCTCCTGTCAGCAAGCACTTCTTGGCATCAGCAATAGTGACTGGCTGTACTGACTGCTTTCTTATAGAACTCAGGATCACTAGTCCAGAAGTGGCACCATCCACAACAGGCTAGATTCCCCTGCCTGACACCATCAGTCACTAAATTAAGAAAAGTCCTACAAGTTTGACTACATCCTGATCTTGTGGAGGAATTTTCTCAGTTGAGGTTCCTTCTTCTCTGATGACTCTCACTTGTGTCAAGTTGACACAAAATTATCCAGCACAACCACTAAGATTCCTCCAAGTTTTAAAATATGCTGAATATTTCATAGGACTCAGGATATTCTCCTTGTAGCCTCTCTAGTAGTCAAGAAAAAGGGAGAAATTATGAAGCTGGTAAAGTTACAAGATTCCATTGTACCCTTGCATGCAATTGAGAGGGATGTCCCCAGTGTTTTGACATATGTTTTCCTATAATGTTGGCTCTCCTCAATCAACCAGTCCTTTGTGAGACTACAACGGTCTGGGGTTATGGAAGAAGGATTTAAGGAGAACTAAGCCCTGGACACCTTGAATGAGGATGATATTCCTCCCTCCTCCCAACCTGGAACCATAAAATTGTCTACCCCACCTTCAACCCTAGTAATATTTTATTACCCTGACAGTTATCAGGCTTCACTCTTTGTTAGACCTTATAAGATCCCCCCCCCTCCAATCCCTGAGTATGCAGATGAAGTGTCTTCCAACACCCCTGTCCTGGCCAATTGTACACAGCCCCACAAACCTTGTCCTAGAGGCTGTGACCATCCCCTCAAGGGCATATATACTCCTTTTTACACCTCCCCCATTAAACTAAACCAGTCCTCTGAAGCTGTTTCCAAGTGTGTGCGTATGTGTGTTTTTTTCTTTAAAGCCTGCACACTCACTGCAGACCAAGATCCTGCTTGCATCCAGCTGTGCTGGGCTAAGCCTCCCTCCCTCCCTCCAGTCCAGCCCAGTGTGCAACAAGCCTGACTAACTGAAGGGGGGAAATGGGAAAAAGGGGGAAAAATACAGGCCAGCAGCCCTCCCTCAAATTCTCCCATTAATTCTATCCCCTGATTTTTGTGCTATGATTTGCCATTGAAGACGTCCTTTTCTTACTCCAGTTCTGGGCCTTGAATGACAGCATTATTCCCAAATTGGTTGGAAAAAAACAGAAACATGTTGCCTCTTCTGTGTCTCTCTAGCCTATTGTTATATACGCAGGATCCAGGGACAAGGACTCAGGACTTCCGCTTCTTGAAAAATTATTTCATTCTTTTTAGACCTTTTTGTTATTTGGTTTGGATTGTTTGGGTATTCAGTTACGTTATTTTTGAGACAGGGTCTGGACATGTACCCCAGGATCCTATTTCACCCTCCTGTATCCTGAGATGTCAGGCATTCACTACAATACCCAGCATTAGACCTCTTCTTCATCAATTCTGCTTTGTTCTCCTTTCTTTACTGGACATGAAAAAAAAACTTTATTGTGTTACATGCTTGTCTTATAGACACAGTTTTCATGATCGGCTAATTGTGCATTCCTTACATACTCTGAGCTTTGGCTGTTAAAGCCATTCTACTGGACCATAGAAAAGATGCCTGTGGTTATGTAATACTCAGACTTGATCTCTAATTTTATCATTATTATATATTTAAGTGAGAATTCTCATTTTTTTATTTATTGTCCTGATGAAATAAAATCTTTGGTGCTTTCTTCTTTTAGATTGATGGTAAAGGAAGTCAGCATTTTCTTTTCTCTGGGTGTTCAATTTTACTACTAAGAACAAATATCATCAAAAGCCTGAAATGATATTGATAGTCTAAAAGTAGAACTCAAATTTCCTGTATTTAAGATTAATGTTTTTTTTTTTATTATTTGTCAAAGTGAACTAAGCAGGGCATGAATTCAAGCAGGACCAGAACTAAAGGCATTTTATCTCTTTGAGTTTTAGTTTCAGAAGGAATATACAAGTTGGGTGGTGGTGGTGACATATTTCTGTAATCCTTGAACATGTGAAGCTAGACAGAAGGATCACTAGTTCCTGGTCAGCCCGTTCTACAGGGAGACATGCTATCCCCCAAAGAAACAGTATGCACAGCTCAATCCTTCTATAATGAGGATGCTAATTAATGAGAAATGATGCAGTTCCTTCATGGTTGCCCATGGTTATGACTATCAAATGCATTGTTGATTGTTGGAGAACACGTGACAGCTCTTTCCTTCTTAGACATTGTAATTAATCTTCAAATAAACTTTGTCATTTTCAAAAATAAGTCACTGGAGCATAGAGTTAACACATGGTACCATTCCGAGACAGCTATGATTCCTGGTCCAAAGCAAGTATACACGGAAGCTAGCTTTGCCTTTAAACTACACCACAGCTTCTTCCAAGTACTTAAGGAAAGTTTGTACCTGAGGCTGAAATGCACAGTGTCTAAGTCATTGACAGTCATCTTTATACACAGGGAGCTGAAGATGACTCAGCAGTTAAGAACAGTTTCTATCTTTCAGAGGATTTCAGTTCAGTCCCAGGACCCTTCTTCTGATATCTTCTCTTCTACACAAACACCTGCACACACATGTTTCATATAAACTTATTGTCTTTTGTGGGGGAACAATGCTTTATTTTAAAAAGAGAATCTAGGGGTCAAAGGCACTACAAGAAAACCCACAGAATCAACTAACCTGGGCTCATAATGGTTCACTATAGGGGAGACAAAAATCCAATATAAGGAAGTCTACATGCGACTGACCCATGTTACAGTTTTGTAGCTTGGTCTTCTTGTGGGACTCCTAACAGTGGGAGCAGGAGCTGTCTCTTAGTCTTTTATCTGCTTTAGGGACCCTTTCCTCCAACTGGGCGCCTCTTCTAGACTCAATAGGAGCTGTGCTTAGTCTTACTACAATTTCATTTATTAATAGGCCACGGTTTATTGATATCCATGGGAGGCCTACCCTTTTCTGAAGAGAAATGGAGGAGAAGTGGGTGGGGGGTGTGTCAGAGGGGAGGTAGAAGGAGAACCTGGGAAGTGAGGAGGGAGGGGAACTACAGTCAGGAAGTAAAAAGAAAGAAAGAAAGAATATACCATTCCCAAAATAATAAAAGTATGCATTCTTTCTCTGGAAAACAAAAGAGAATCTGATACAATGGAAATAATTGCTATAGTGAATAGTAACAAGAATAGTAACCAAAACTACATGATAAGTCCAAACATAACATTTACTAGATTCTAAATATCACTAACAGTATAGCTTTTGTCTGACTGTTTTGCATCTGTGGTTAGTCAAATCTGTAGCTGAAGAATCTGTAGAAACAGAGGACCAACTGTGAGGCCACTCCTTTCTAGCCACATAGAGCCAGCCAGTTATGGTTAAATCTTCTTTTCTTGAATTCCATTGTAAGTGGGTGGCAGCAGGAATTATGGTTATTACTGGGGATGTTTCAAGAAGTATACTGAATGTTCCAGCACTACAGAAGTAGGTTTGCAACAACAGAAGGAAATCTGAGAGTAGAAACAGCTCTCCCTTTTCCCCTTTCTTCTCATTGACCTGTTCTAATCTTCCAATACTAACAAAAACTCACGTGTCCCAGGCTGTCTGTTCCCACATCATCTAAGGGCTTTCCTAGGCAGTCAGGACATTTAGAAGCTGGATGCTCTCTTCTAGCAAATGTTTGGGAAGAATCTGCATGGGGAACAAACACTGACCCCTAACATGAGGAGATGGTTTTCCAATTTCTCTGAGCAGAACATGAAAGGAAATAGAACAGCTGGAACAGAAGGGAGTAGAAGATTCTTAAGCAAGCTCTTTCCATATCCTCCGTGCTTGAAGATCCCAGACTGTGAACACATGGCCTCTGGTTATTTGAGTGCAGTCCAGCTTTCTAATCCCACATGGGTTTTGTATTGTTTAAGCTACCCAAAAGAGTCCCACACATAAGACAAAACACACACATTAGAAACAAAGCCAAGGTTTGTATTTTTCCAAATCCCTCCATTATGCTTAACATCATTTACAGGGTGGGTTCAAATTATCTCTTGCATTATATTCTGTACTGCTGGCCTGTGCACAAATGTTGCTGTTGTATAATGAGTAGGACTGTGAAGCCATTTATATGCTGATTTGTTTGGGGGTGCAAGTGGAATCTTTTGAGAAGAGAAAATTGGAGCATTTGTTTAAGGAAACTTTATATTGAGTGTTTTCACTGTTTGGGGAAAATAAGAAAATAAGGTCTGTTTTGAGCCTTTCATGTTAGACAATAGTTTGAGAATGTGTCTCTGCATTTTGCAAAATAATCTACACATGAATTATTTATCCCCCCACCCCCTGCCCAGAATAAAGAACCTCTTGGTGCCTAAATTTTACAAAATTTACAAACACAGATTGAAAGTAAAGTATGCACCTGGAGATGTCTTTTCTTCTTCTTCCCTCCCTCTCTTGTTCCCTCCCTCCCTCCCTCCCTTCCTTCTTCCTCGCTCTCTATAGTGAAAACTCCTAAGGCCAGTACTGCCAAGGTAAATATTCTAGAAAAAAAATAATTTTGTCTATAAGTCTTACGTAATAGATTTCTGATTATTTTATGTGACAAATGATTGTGTGAAAACTGAAATGAAATTGTTATAGTCTCAGAAATTCGAATGTATGTTCACTACCTGTAACATGAATATCTATTATTTGTATATTTATTGAAGGATTATTGCTGAAGCCTCAAAGTAAGTAAATGCTTTATCTCCAATTGATAACTGCCTGCAATGGACAATTTAGTTTTCTCCAATGGGGGTCTCACTGGGTAGGTAAGCCACACTTAAGTCCTTGTGCCCAGAAGTAGATAGCCAATATCAAACACATTTTTGTAGATTTTCTGACTCATATTGTTTTGCTTGAGAATTTTTTTTTATCTTACTGGCTCTTTCTTTGTATATTATATTTTCTGACTTTGTGATTGTGTGTGTGTGTGTGTGTGTGTGTCTTGCACTTTCTCTTTTTTGGTCTGCCTTGTTTTGTTTATTTGCCTGTTTTTTTTTTTCTAAAGAGAGAGAAAGAAGGCATGGGGGTGGGTGGCTGGGGAAATGGGGAGGATATGGGAGGAGTTGAGGGAGGAGAACTGTGATCACAATATCTTATACGAAAAAATATTTTCAATGAAAGACACAACGTAGGTGTTTATCTTAATTTGGGTTTCTGTTGCTCTGATGAAAGCAACTTATGGAGGACAGGGTTTATTCACCTTACACTTCTAGATCACAATCAATTTTTGGAGGAAGTCAGGACAGGAACTCAAACAGGGCAAGGACCTGGAGGCAGGAGCTGATACAGAGGCCATGGAGGAGTGCTGCTTGCTGACTTGTTCCCATGGCTTGCTTAGCCTGCTTTCTTATAGAATCCAGAACCACCAGCCATGGATGGCACCACCCACAATGGACTGTGCCCTCCCCATTGATCACTAATTGAGAAAATGTCCAAACCCATCCCTGCATTTGCTGTAGACTGGATAAATATTGGGTTGAAAATTTTGTGGGTGGGTTGGTGTCCCTGTCACTCCACTGTGGTTCCTGCCTGGATACAGGAGGTGGTCTTCAGTTTTCCATGTTTCCAATGCTATGAGTCACAACACAGTCAGCCCGGCATTGATTCTTGGGTGAATTTTCTATCCCAAGTCTCTGTCATGTCCTGGAGATGCCCCATCTCACCTCCCCATTGCCATCATTTGCAGATTTACATTCATTCTCATGGCCATCTGGCCATCCTTTCTGTCCCTCCTAACACCTGATCCTGAACCCCCATCTTCCTCTCCATCCCCCCTCGCACCCATTTTTCTCTCCCTCCATCTGCCTCCTAGGATTATTTTATTTCCCCTTCTAAATGAGATTCAAGCATTCTCACTTGGGCCTTTCTTCTAGTTTAGCTTCTTTGGGTCTGTGGAGTATAGCATGGGTACCCTGTATTTTATGGGTAATATCCATTTATGAGTACATACCATGCATGTCCTTTTTGGTCTGGGTTACTTCACTCAGGATGATATTCTCAAGTTTTTAATAGCTAAACAGTATTTCTTTTCTTTTTTTTAAGTTTTGTTTTTATTGGATTTTTTAATATTTACATTTCAAATGTTATCCCCTTTCTTGGTTTCCTGTCCATAAACCCCCTATCACATCCTCCTTCCCCTTCTTCTATGAGGGTGTTCCCCCACCTATTCACTCACCTCTTCCTACCTCCCTGCCCTGACATTCCTCTACACTGGGGTATCCAGCCTTGGCAGGCCCAAAGGCTTCTTCCACTGGTGCTCAACAAAACCATCCTCTGCTACATATGCAGCTGGAGCCATGGGTCTGTCCATGTATACTCTTTGGATGGTGGTTTAGTCCCTAGGAGCTCTGGCTGGTTGGTATTGTTGTTCTTATGGGGTTGCAAACTCCTTCAATCCTTTCTCTAACTCCTCAATTGGGACACTGTTCTCAGTCCAATGGTTGGCTGCGAGCATTCACCTCTGTATTTGTCATGCTCTGGCAGAGCCTTTCAGGAGACAGCTATATCAGGCTCCTGTCAGCATGCACTTCTTAGCATCAGCAATATTGTCTGGGTTTGGTGGCTGTATGTATATGGGCTGTATCCCCAGATAGGGCTAAACAGTATTTCATTGTGTAGATGTACCACATTTTCTTTATCCATTCTTCAGTTGAGAGACATCTAGGTTGTTTCCAGTTTATGACTGTTATGAATAAAGCTGGTATGAACATAGATGAACATGTGTCTTTGTGAGATAGTAGAACAGTTTTGGGTATATGCCCAAGACTGGAATAGCTGGGTCTTGAGGTAGAACTATTCCCAATGTTCTGTGACTAGCAAATTGATTTCCAAAGTGGTTCTACAAGTTTTCACTCCTACAGCAATGGAGGAATGTTCCTCTTGCTCCACATCCTCACCAACTTGCTATCCCTTGAGTTTTTGATCTTAGCCATTCTGATGGGTGTAAGGTGAATTCTCAGAATTGTTTTGATTTGCATCTCCCTGGTGACTAATGAATTTGAATATTTCTATAAGTGCTTCTCAGCCATTCAAGAATCTTCTATTGAGAATTCTCTATTTAGCTCTGTCACCCACTGTTTTAATTTGCAAAGACTGAGGGAATAGCTAACCAATAACTGGCCCAACTTGAGACCCATCCCATGGGCAAGCACCAACCCTGACAACCCTGACTCTTATTCTTGCAAACAGGAGTTTAGCAATCACCCAGCAGTTGATTGAGACAAATGCAGACACCCACAATCAAACAGTGGATGGAGCTTGGGGACTATTATGGAAGAATTGAGGGAAGGATTGTAGGCCCAGAAGGGGATAGGAACTCTACAGGAAGACTGACAGAGTGAAATAACCTGAACCTTTGGGACTCTCAGAGACTGAACCACCAACCAAAGAGCATACATGGGCTGGAACTAGCCCTCATCCACCTGCACATATGTAGCATATGTGCAGCTTGATCTTTATGTGGGACCCAAACAACTGGAATGGGGGCTATCCCAAAAGTAGTTGTCTGTGGGATATGCTATTTTAGCTGAGCTGCTTTGTCTGGCCTCAGTGGGAGAGGATCTATCTAGTCACTAGTCACGCAGAGACTTGTTATGTCTGGGTAGGAGATACCTATCCTCTCAGAGAAGAAGGGGAGGAGGGGATAGGGGGAAGGTTTGTGAGAGCAGGTGACCAGAGGAGGGGCAGTGAGCAGGATGTAAAGTGAATTAAAAATATGCCTTACAGGGTTTCCTACAACTTGATCTTATGGAAACAATTTCTCAATTTGGATTCCCTTCTCTCAGATGACTATAGCTTCTGTCGAGTTGACATAAAACTAGCCAGCACAGTGCTCTACAAAATTACTGCATTTCTCTGCTGAAGGCAACTATAAGAAGTTGGCAGTAGGTTAGCGGGAGTCCCAAACCCGCGGATCCCTGCCCGAAGCAGCTCTCTGCTCCCAAACCCCATGGGAGAGAGACCTCACCACCTGGTCAGGTGGGCACTCCTGAGGCTGCAGAGCGGAAGAGACCACCAACACTGCCCACCCCTGCTCACATCCCTGGCCCAAGAGGAAACTGTATACAGCCTCTGGGTTCCCGTAGAGGAGGGCCCAGGAGCAGCAGGTCCACTGCATCTGAGACACCGCCAGAACCTGAAGGGACCGACCGGATAAACAGTTCTCTGCACCCAAATGCCTTGGGAGGGAGAGCTAAACCTTCAGAGAGGCAGACACGCCTGGGAAACCAGAAGAGACTGCACACTGCACACATCTCGGACGCCAGAGGAAAACACCAAACGCCATCTGGAACCCTGGTGCACGGAAGCTCCCGGAAAGGGTGGCACAGATCTTCCTGGTTGCTGCTGCCGCGGAGAGCTCATAAGCAACACCCCACGAGCAAAATTGAGCCTCGGAACCACAGGTAAGACCAACTTTTCTGCTGCAAGTGACCTGCCTGGTGAACTCAAGACACAGGCCCACAGGAACAGCTGAAGACCTGTAGATAGGAAAAACTACACGCCCGAAAGCAGAACACTCTGACCCCATAACTGGCTGAAAGAAAACAGGAAAACAGGTCTACAGCACTCCTGAAACACAGGCTTATAGGACAGTCTAGCCACTGTCAGAAATAGGAGAACAAAGTAACACTAGAGATAATCTGATGGCGAGAGGCAAGCGCAGGAACCCAAGCAACAGAAAACAAGACTACATAGCATCATCGGAGCCCAATTCTCCCACCAAAGAAAACACGGAATATCCAAACAAACCAGAAAAGCAAGATCTAGTTTCAAAATCATATTTGATCATGATGCTGGAGGACTTCCAGAAAGACGTGAAGAACTCCCTTAGAGAAACACAGGAAAACATTAATAAACATGTAGAAGCCTACAGAGAGGAATCACAAAAATCCCTGAAAGAATTCCAGGAAAACACAATCAAACAGTTGAAGGGATTAAAAATGGAAATAGAAGCAATCAAGAAAGAACACATGGAAACAACCCTGGATATAGAAAACCAAAAGAAGAGAAAAGGAGCTGTAGATACGAGCTTCACCAACAGAATACAAGAGATGGAAGAGAGAATCTCAGGAGCAGAAGATTCCATAGAAATCATCGACTCAACTGTCAAAGATAATGTAAAGCGGAAAAAGCTACTGGTCCAAAACATACAGGAAACCCAGGACTCAATGAGAAGATCAAACCTAAGGATAATAGGTATAGAAGAGAGTGAAGACTCCCAGCTCAAAGGACCAATAAATATCTTCAACAAAATCATAGAAAAAAACTTCCCTAAACCTAAAGAAAGAGATACCCATAGGCATACAAGAAGCCTACAGAACTCCAAATAGATTGGACCAGAAAAGAAACACCTCCCGTCACATAATAGTCAAAACACCAAATGCACAAAATAAAGAAAGAATATTAAAAGCAGTAAGGGAAAAAGGTCAAGTAACATATAAAGGCACACCTATCAGAATCACACCAGACTTTTCGCCAGAGACTATGAAAGCCAGAAGATCCTGGACAGATGTCATACAGACCCTAAGAGAACACAAATGGCAGCCCAGGTTACTGTATCCTGCCAAACTGTCAATTAACATAGATGGAGAAACCAAGATATTCCATGACAAAACCAAATTTACACACGATCTTTCTACAAATCCAGCACTACAAAGGATAATAAATGGTAAAGCCCAACATAAGGAGGCAAGCTATACCCTAGAAGAAGCAAGAAACTAATCGTCTTCGCAGCAAAACAAAGAGAAGGAAAGCACACAAACATAACCTCATATCCAAATATAAATATAACAGGAAGCAATAATCACTATTCCTTAATATCTCTCAATATCAATGGCCTCAACTCCCCAATAAAAAGACATAGATTCACAAACTGGATACGCAACAAGGACCCTGCATTCTGCTGCCTACAGGAAACACACCTCAGAGACAAAGACAGACACTACCTCAGAGTGAAAGGAAGGAAAACCACTTTCCAAGCAAATGGTCGGAAGAAGCAAGCTGGAATAGCCATTCTAATATCAAATAAAATCAATTTTCAACTAAAAGTCATCAAAAAAGATAAGGAAGGACACTTCATATTCATCAAAGGAAAAATCCACCAAGATGAACTCTCAATCCTAAATATCTATGCCCCAAATACAAGGGCACCTATATACGTAAAAGAAACCTTACTAAAGCTCAAAACACACATTACACCTCACACAATAATAGTAGGAGATTTCAACACCCCACTCTCATCAATGGACAGATCATGGAAACAGAAATTAAACAGAGACCTAGACAGACTAAGAGAAGCCATGAAACAAATGGACTTAACAGATATTTATAGAACATTCTATCCTAAAGCAAAAGGATATAACCTTCTTCTCAGCTCCTCATGGTACTTTCTCCAAAATTGACCATATAATTGGTCAAAAAACAGGCTTCAACAGGTACAGAAAGATAGAAATAATTCCATGCGTCCTATCAGACCACCATGGTCTAAAACTGGTCTTCAATAACAATGAGGGAAGAATGCCCACATATACGTGGAAATTGAACAATGCTCTACTCAATGATAACCTGGTCAAGGAAGAAATAAAAAAAGAAATTAAAGACTTTTTAGAATTTAATGAAAATGAAGGTACAACATACCCAAACTTATGGGACACAATGAAAGCTGGCTAAGAGGAAAACTCATAGCTCTGAGTGCCTGCAGAAAGAAACAGGAAAGAACATATGTCAGCAGCTTGACAGCACACCTAAAAGCTCTAGAACAAAAAGAAGCAAATACACCCAGGAGGAGTAGAAGGCAGGAAATAATCAAACTCAGAGCTGAAATCAACCAAGAAGAAACAAAAGGACCAGAAAGAATCAACAGAACCAAAAGTTGGTTCTTTGAGAAAATCAACAAGATAGATAAACCATTTAGCCAGACTAACGAGAGGACACAGAGAGTGCGCCCAAATTAACAAAATCAGAAATGAAAAGGGAGACATTAGCAATGAATATCCTAGTAAGAGCACCAGTGGAAGGGGAAGCCCTGGGTCCTGCTAAGACTGAACCCCCAGTGAACTAGACTGTCGGGGAGGCGGCAATGGGGGGAGGGTGGGGGAGGAACACCCATAAAAGAAGGGGGAGGGAAGGGATGTTTGCCGGAAACCGGAAAGGGAATAACACTGAAATGTACATAAGAAATACTCAAGTTAATTAAAAAAATGTGAAAAAAAGGGAGACATAACTACAGAGTCAGAGGAAATTAAAAAAATCATCAGATCTTACTATAAAAGCCTATATTCAACAAAACTTGAAAATCTGCAGGAAATGGACAATTTCCTAGACAGATACCAGGTACCGAAGTTAAATCAGGAACAGATAAACCAGTTAAACAACCTCATTACTCCTAAGGAAATAGAAGCAGTCATTAAAGGTCTCCCAACCAAAAAGAGCCCAGGTCCAGAAATTAGGGAAACGACACCCTTCATAATAGACCCAAATAATATAAAGTACCTCGGTGTGACTTTAACCAAGCAAGTAAAAGATTTGTACAACAAGAACTTCAAGACTCTGAAGAAAGAAATTGAAGAAGACCTCAGAAGATGGAAAGATCTCCCATGCTCATGGATTGGCAGGATTAATATAGTAAAAATGGCCATTTTACCAAAAGCGATCTACAGATTCAATGCAATCCCCATCAAAATACCAATCCAATTCTTCAAAGAGTTAGACAGAACAATTTGCAAATTCATCTGGAATAACAAAAAACCCAGGAGAGCTAAAACTATCCTCAACAATAAAAGGACTTCTGGGGGAATCACTATCCCTGAACTCAAGCAGTATTTCAGAGCAATAGTGATAAAAACTGCATGGTATTGGTACAGAGACAGACAGATAGACGAATGGTATAGAATTGAAGACCCAGAAATGAACCCACACACCTATGGGCACTTGATTTTTGACAAAGGAGCCAAACCATCCAATGGAAAAAGATAGCATTTTCAGCAAAATGGTGCTGGTTCAACTGGAGGTCAACATGTAGAAGAATGCAGATCGATCCATGCTTATCACCCTGTACAAAGCTTAAGTCCAAGTGGATCAAGGACCTCCCATCAAACCAGACACACTCAAACTAATAGAAGAAAAAACTAGGGGAAGCATCTGGAACACATGGGCACTGGAAAAATTTCTGAACAAAACACCAATGGCTTATGCTCTAAGATCAAGAATCGACAAATGGGATCTCATAAAACTGCAAAGCTTCTGTAAAGCAAAGGACACTGTGGTTAGGACAAAACAGCAACCAACAGATTGGGAAAAGATCTTTACCAATCCTACAACAGATAGAGGCCTTATATCCAAAATATACAAAGAACTCAAAAAGTTAGACCGCAGGGAGACAAATAACCCTATTAAAAAATGGGGTTCAGAGCTAAACAAAGAATTCACAGCTGAGGAATGCCGAATGGCTGAGAAACACCTAAAGAAATGTTCAACATCTTTAGTCATCAGGGAAATGCAAATCAAAACAACCCTGAGATTTCACCTCACACCAGTGAGAATGGCTAAGATCAAAAACTCAGGTGACAGCAGATGCTGGCGAGGATGTGGAGAAAGAGGAACACTCCTCCATTGTTGGTGGGATTGCAGACTGGTACAACCATTCTGGAAATCAGTCTGGAGGTTCCTCAGAAAATTGGACATTGAACTGCCTGAGGATCCAGCTATACCTCTCCTGGGCATATACCCAAAAGATGCCCCAACATATAAAAAAGACACGTGCTCCACTATGTTCATCACAGCCTTATTTATAATAGCCAGAAGCTGGAAAGAAC
The DNA here is from genome assembly GCF_011064425.1 of Rattus rattus. Classification (NCBI taxonomy): domain Eukaryota; kingdom Metazoa; phylum Chordata; class Mammalia; order Rodentia; family Muridae; genus Rattus; species Rattus rattus. The sequence continues at coordinate 4,557,909 of NC_046172.1, read as the reverse complement.
CCAGATGCCCTTCAACAGAGGAATGGATACAGAAAATGTGGTATATCTATACAATGAAATATTACTCAGCTATCAAAAACAATGACTTTATGAAATTCGTAGGCAAATGGTTGGAACTGGAAAATATCATCCTGAGTGAGGTAACCCAATCACAGAAAAACACACATGGTATGCACTCATTAATAAGTGGCTATTAGCCCAAATGCTTGAATTACCCTAGATGCCTAGAACAAATGAAACTCAAGATGGATGATCAAAATGTGAATGCTTCACTCCTTCTTTAAAAGGGGAACAAGAATACTCTTGGCAGGGAAGAGAGAGGCAAAGATTAAAACAGAGACAGAAGGAACACCATTCAGAGCCTGCCCCATGTGGCCTATACACATACAGCCATCCAATTAGACAAGATGGATGAAGCAAGAAGTGCAGGCCGACAGGAGCCGGATGTAGATCGGCTCCTGAGAGACACAGTCAGAATACAGCAAATACAGAGGCGAATGCCAGCAGCAAACCACTGAACTGAGAATGGGACCCCCGTTGAAGGATTCAGAGAAAGAACTGGAAGAGCTTGAAGGGGCTTGAGACCCCATATGTACAACAATGCCAAGCAACCAGAGCTTCCAGGGACTAAGCCACTACCTAAAGACTATACATGGACTGACCCTGGACTCTGACCTCATAGGTAGCAGTGAATATCCTAGTAAGAGCACCAGTGGAAGGGGAAGCCCCGGGTCTTGCTAAGACTGAACCCCCATTGAACTAGATTGTTGGGGGAGGCAGCAATGGGGGAGGATGGAAGGAACACCCATAAAGAAGAGGAGGGGAGGACTAGGGATGTTTGCCGGAAACCAGGAAAGGGAATAACACTTTCGAAATGTATATAAGAAATACTCAAGTTAATAAAAAAAAAAATGCAGGCAGTTTCAGATTGCCCTTTCCAGGCAGCTAAACCTATAATACAGTCTCTCTCATCAGGCCCTATTTGTATCATGCTTGATGATAAGAGCTCAGTAGATCTGCTCAAATTTAGGGACTTCCTAAAGCCTTTGAGTTGTTTATTTCTGGAGCTGAATAACTTCCATCAATGTTAGAGTTTTATCTCAGAGGAAATTGATAAGCAAGAATTCTAAATCAGTATAAAACAAAATAACTTTATTAATCAAATTACAGTTATATAAACAAGTAAAAATACTTCTCCAATAAAATACAAAGAATGAGGAAATAGCCCCATTCAAAATACCACAAATACACCAGGAAATATCCTGGAAGTAACCAGGAAAGTTATCAATATTGATAATAAGGCATTTCTTTCCTGGGGGTAAAACAAAATTATATATTTATAATCTTCTCTAACCAACTTGTCAATGTTTCAATGAGCCACAAATTTCTGTCAGGAGTAAAAATTTTTTCTTGTGTCATGGAAGTTTTTAAATTATTAAGACAAATACAATCACACTATGAATATGTTATTTAAATGACTAAAGCAATGTGAAATAAAAACGTGAACCACAAGTAAAAAAAAACAAAAAACAAACAAACAACAACAACAAAAAAAAGAAGTAGGCAGTATTCATTGATTTTGTATCAAAGACAACTGAAGTCCGGATACTCAAAGTAGCTTACATATATAGCTTATATCTATGCTAAACAGTAAAGCTGGCAAAATTAATCTTTGTTAAATGTTTGATTAGCATATATTAATTATATAATAATGGATTATATCATGCCATTTTCATATACATACATAATATGTTTCAATCATATTCACCCCTGGTGCATTCTCTTGTCTCCCTTCACAACTAAGCCGTGCATTCTACTTTGATGCCTAGTGTTTGTGACCCAATAAATTTCATTGGATTTGCTAGAGACACAGATGGAGGATTGTTTATTAGAGCAGCTATACCTTATAAGAAGCCACATTACCTGTGAGGCTGTCTCCCCCTTCCCTATCAATTGCTGTGTAACTACAAATCTTCAGGCAGAAATGGAGCCCTATGAGCCTCTCCTATCACAGGATATAGACAAGAATAATCTTTTGGAGGTCTTGTGCAATTAATCCCAGACTTTAAGAGTGCAACAACTGTCATGGCTGGAAGTCAGCATTCCACACCAGGGTCTCACACAGACAAGGCAAGTGAGCTCCTACTGTTTTTATCCAGTCACTAGCTCTCATAGTTAATTAAGGCTTCTTACTCTCTGATTAAGAATTACTATTTTATGTGGATCTGAATTGAAGCCAAAATTGTTCATTTCATTTGTCCCATGGATGGAGAATAAGACAGTTCCTAACTTCTCAATTAGTGATAGATGACAAATGTTCATTAACTATCTTTGGTATCAGACAATGGAATACAAAAGTTTGTATAATTTCTAAAGTTTTCAGTGTTATTGATTTCTTTCTCTATTGCATTATGATCAAAAAAGTTCCTCAATATGAATGACTTCAAGTGTTAAAAATTTACTGAGTCTTGTTTTATAGTGTATGATGTGACCTGTTGTAGATCATGTTCGCTATTGAGTTAATGTTACTGTTGAGCAGAACATCTATTTGGTAGCCATAGAGCAAAACATTTTGTAGATGGCTAGTAGATTCAATTTGTCTAGGGTACAATTCAGTTATGATGTATCTTCATCAGACACACCAGGTTTTCAGTCAGATAGAAATAAAATTTTCTGATGTGCTAAAATACTGTCTAGTGATAACAGAAAACAGTTAAGCAGTATGTTACTTTTCTATTGCTCTGATAAAATACTATTTGACCAAAGCAACTTATAGAAGTAAGGGTTTATGTTAGGCTATAATTCCAGGGAGTCCATCACCATCATGTTGGGGAAGTGTGCTAGCAAGCAGCAGTTGGGAGTCCTCATCATTGTCATACACCAATCTGAACTGTGCAATCTGTCAATTGAAATTCCTTTTTTTTTACATGATTCTAGTTGTGTTGAGACTTAAAGCTAACTGGGACTATTGGTTCTGTGACTAAAATGTTCATACTTTTTTTTGTTGGAGGAGAATACTGATTTGAAAATCTCTCTTGTGAGCTTCATGTCAACTGTAAGTAAAAAAAATTACTCTATTTCTTTATGTCTTAGCTATGCTTGTTCTGGCTCTGCACTCACCAGGAGTGAAGCCACCATTTTGATCAACACACTGAGAGGTTTCCCCTAGGCAAGGACATGTCATAACTGTGCTAGAAGATTGTAAGGCTAACATGGTTATTGCTATGTAACTATTTACTCCAGAACATAGTGGCACTGAGCAACCATTCTAGTTTGCTCACAATTTTATGCCTAAGAGTGAAGGAAGCTCTCAGCTAACCAATTGTTACTTAGGGTCTCTCAAGTCCCTGTAATCAGTGGCAATTAGGGCTGTGGTCATCTAAACAAGTGAAGGGCTGGTTGTCCAAGGTGGCATACTCATATTTTTGGCTGTTGTATAATTTGGTTTTTGCTAGGGAGACATGAAGAGATGTCTATTCACTCAAGATAGGGCCTATTAGCTTCTGGCTGGTGTCTTTCTGAATAGCTTCTCTGAGCATGTTACTTCATTTTCAAAGCACTCCATTGGTATCTTATTACCAACAGAATAATAATGATAATACTTTTCTTTTCTTATATGCCATCTGATTTCCATTCCTTACCTTCTCCTGTAAAGTAAAAATACAATAAACTGCGAATCTCCCCACATTTGCACAGGGAAACATGGTGTCTTAGGAAGGGCAAGGAATCTAGTCAAAAATTTAGTGCCCTACCTGGAGTGATTAGGTAATTGGTATGTTCTAGTTAGGTTCAGAGAACCTGAACTGAGGTGGTAACTGGGGAGATCATAGCATGAGGAGACATTAAGAGGGGAGAAGTTTTATTTAGTAGCACACTAGTTTTGGGGAGGTGGAGAGAGTACAGCTCTTCTGAATGGACACTGCAGCAAGCTATTTCTGCTGTGTATGATTACTCTTATATTCCACCTAATACTCTATATATACCCACCTCCTTATGATATAGCTCAGTAATAGAATACATACTTGACCTGCATGAGAGCCTAGGTTTCATCAGCACCCAACAGAAGCAAAAGGAATGTATCCTTATTAAAGTTCTTGATGCAAAACTCAATACTGGTTCTCTTGGGGCGTTTTACTGATTTACTGATAGGGCGTTTCAAAGAAAAAAGGAGTGAGGGAAGAAAACTACTAAGAAGCTGGTATGAGGGGTTGAGGTGTGATTGAATGTTGCCCAGTACACATAGGTGTATATATCGCTAGATTCTGTATCTAACACACACACACACACACACACACACACACACACACACACACACACACACAGAGAGAGAGAGAGAGAGAGAGAGAGAGAGAGAGAGAGAGAGAGAGAGAGACACTACAGGTGGGGCACTAGGTGTGGTGACCTGACATATGTAATCCAATCACTCTGAAAACAGAGTCAGGAAGACCACTGCAAGTTCAAGGGCAACGTGGTCTATACACAGCACCATGTTGGTTAGGATGCCAAGACTACATAGCAAAACATAGTATCACAAAAAAGGTGTAGGGGGCATTGAATGGGTACTAGGAAAGAAAAATAAAAGGAAAGTAGTGATTCCACTTAGAAACTGCTTTCAATGAGATTTGATAGAGAGCTCAGGAGCTTGGTCACAACACACAATTAGTTGTACCTTGAAACAAGTGAGGATCCTTTCCTATCACCCTATGTATGAATGTTCTTAGACTACCTGGGATTACTGGAGGAGAATGCACTCTCTCTTGTCAGAAGACTCATTTGGACAAGAGCAATTCTGTACTAAAGCCAGCAGATGTAAGCTCTCAATAACTACCATTCTTGGTAGCTGAGGAAACTGTACAGACCCAGAAAACAGTAGTCTGGTGAGGCCTTAACATTGTCCACTAAAAGGAAGTCAGCATTGATATTAGTCAGTACAGCTCTTTCCCAAGCCTGAACAACAATACAACTGGACTTCTAATAAACATGCTTGGCGAAGAGTGTGCCAACATGTACTGTATTATTGAGAAGTTCTACTCTCATAATTTATTTACTTCTCAAAGGATGCAGGAGGTGCTAGTTATTTAATCTCTGAAGTCCTGGGATCTTATTTGTTCCATGTATGATAATTGAAAATTTTGCTGAGTGTAGTAGTCTAGGCTGGCATCTGTGATCTTTTAGAGTCTGCAGCACATTTGTACAGGCCCTTCTGACTTTTAGGGACATTGAGGTCAGGTATAATTTTAATATGTCTGCCTTTATATATTACTTGGTCATTTTCCTTAGCAACTTTTAATATTCTTTCTTTTTTTTAATGTTTAATGTTTAGATTATTATGTGGTGAGGAGACTTTCTTTTCTGGTTTTATCTATTTAGTGTTCTATATGCTTTTTGTTTTTACTTTTATAGGCATCTCCTTCTTTAGGTTAGGAAATATTTTTCTATGATTTTGTTGAAAATCCTTTGAGCGGGGATCCTTCTCTTTCCTCTATTCCTATTATTTGTAGGTTTGGTCTTTTGATAGTATCCCAGATTTCCTGGATGTTTTGTGTTAGGAGATTTTTAGATTTAACATTTCCTTCTACCATGTACCCATTTCTTCTATCATAGCTTAAATGCTTGCGATTCTCTCTTCCATCTCTTGGATTCTGTTAGTGAAGTTCTTTTTCGAATTCCTAAAACTTTCCTTTCCAGAATTCTCTCAGTTTATGTTTTCTTTATTGCTTCTATCTCCATTTTCAGGTCTTGAAGAGTTGTATTTGTATTCTTCAACTGTTTTTGTTTCCTGGCTTTCTTTTGGGGATTTATTCATTTCTCTGATTGTATTTTACTCAATCTATTTAAGGGATTTATTCAGTTCCCTTTTAAGGACCTCTATCATCTTCATATGGTTTATTGTCTTCTTGTGCTTCAGGCTATCTTGTAATTCAGGGCCTGCTGTAATAGGGTAGCCGTGCTTTAGTGAAGGCATTGTCCTGGCTATTATATTGATTGTATTTTTATGCTGGCATGTATACATCTGGGTTTGGGATGATTATGAGTCTAGCTGCTGATTTTTTGGAGGTCAGGAGAGGATGATGTGTGGGATCCACAGGAGCAATGGACAGGATAAGAGGAAGACTGAAGATTGGAGCGTTGGAGTGATTGGGTCATCAGAGAGAACAGAGATAGCTGAGAAGGGTTGTGGCCAGGCTATCTGGTCTTAGGGCAGGTATGGCCTGTGTTTGAGCAGAGGGGTGTCTATCTGTGCTTGGGTCTGGGACACAGGGTAAGTGTTTGGAGAAAAGCCAGGATGGGACAGTCTGTGGGATCCACAGGGCTTATGGAGAGGGGGAATGGGAGGCTGCAGCAGGTGTTCTGTTTTGGTGCTAGGGACTAATTTGAGGGATTGGGCCTGCTGGGGAAACAGAACAAGATTGAACTTTTAATGTGTTCAAATTGGTAAGGTATGTTGGACTTTTAAAGTTATTTGTGTTTTATATTTTGATGTTAATATTAATATGTCATCTTGGGGATATATTAAAATAGAATGGTTCTAACTGGAAAGTAGTATGTTTTTGTGTCAAGGTGACAAGAGATCAGTTGTGTTGGCTAGTTTTATCTTAACTTGAAATAAGTAATTAGAGAAAAAGGAGCCTCTATTAAACAAACATCACCATAAGATCAGGCTGCAGGGAAGGCTGTAGGGCATTTTCTTAACTTGTGATTGATGGAGGAAGGCTCAGCCCACTGTGGGTGATGCCATCCCTGGCCTGTTGGTCCTAAGTTCTTTAAGAAAGCAGGCTGAACAAGCCATGTGATATAAGCCAACATGTTATACCCCACCTTGGATGCTGTATCAGTTTCTGTTTGAGTTCCTGTCCTGACTTCCTTTATGATGAACAGTGCTATGGAAATATAAGCCAAATAAACACTTCCTCCCCAAGTTGCTTTGGTTGTGGTGTTTTGGCACAGTAATAATAATCTTTACTATGACAAACTCTATTTTCTTTGAAATAGGAATTGTTTTCAAAACAATCTTGGAGTCACATGATAGATTTAACTTTTCTTACAAGTGCTATTTGCTTCTTTACAGTCAGTATGAATGATAACCTGGGAATAACGTATATTTCTAAGGAAAATTACCACCAGACTTTTAAATGAATGCTTTGGAAGGCCAGATATCTCCAAGTTGCCTTTTGCTTTTAGAGTCAAACACAAACCTGAATCAACACCACCAGTGCCCACTTGGAAAGAATGTAGGCATTGCATTCCAGAGAGGTATAAGGTTGTATTACTCATGACCATTTTAGGCTGTTTTCTCTAAGTGCAGGGGAGGATAATTATTCTTACACTCTGTCCTCATTTCAACTTTCCAGTACTCACAGTCCTTACACTTCTTTGTGCAGTTTCCAAATGGTCATCTTTAGATTCCTTGGAAAGTTCTTCTCCCACATGAAGTGTATTTACTTGCCTGGAAGCATTATGGTTCGGCTGCTTGTGTTAGAAGATCTGGATCCTATGGGCATGTCCTCCGTAATTTCAGGAGAGAAAAAATGTTGACAAAAACCAGTCACAGATGATCACCATTCCCAAAGTGGACATGAAAGACTTCTGTTTTGAGCAGATGGACACCAATAAATGCTTTTTAATTGTATGTCAGATACCACCCACCGAGTAAACAATGAGGTTCTTAAAACAGAATGTTGTTTATCTTAGTTTGCAGTTTCCATGACAACATACCAAACACTGGGGTCTTATGAACCACAGAAATTTGTTTCTACTTGTTACAGACATTAGGAAGTCTGAGATAATGATGCCATTAGGTTTGGTGGCTGATGAGGACTGCATCTTGATCATAGACAGTGACATCTTTCTGTGTATTCTCTCAGGCAGAGGGTGTAGGGACATTGTTTCTGCAGTGTCTTTTATAAGGCACTGACCCCATTCAGGAGGACTCCACTATCATGACTTAATCACTTCCCAAAGGACCCACCACCAAACACCATCACCATGGGCTTGAGATTTTGGCATCACCATAGGCATTTGGTGGAATATGTTTTTTATTCCATCACATAAGATATATACTATTAATAAAGATACAGAAAATTAAAAAAATATAATTTAAGGAATTACTTGATGAGAGAGGAATTACTCTGTGAGACCTCTGTAAGTTGGGTGATGTTATGGGTAGGAATGTGGATCCAAAGAAGATATACATTAGAAGGTGACTATAGTAGTTGGTGCTTATTGCCCAAGGTACTCATCAGGTTAAGGCCAGAGGATAGACTGAGAATTTGAGACTAGCAGGGCAACATAGCAAAATCGTATCTATTTAAAAATGTTCGTAGATCTAGAGGTTGGTGCGGGAGGTCAGAGATAGATCTTACAATATGCCTAAGGTTCTGATTTCTATGCATAACACCAAAGGGGATATAGTACATGTCCTAAAAGTCAGTACCTATGAATATGACCTTATTTGAAAAAGTGTTTGCAAATATAATTAAGGATGTTAAAATGATTAAGTAATACCCAAATTTGTTGCTAAGTGCACATATAAGAGAAGAAACAGAAGAAAACTGCAGAGGATGTACATATAGAGCATGGGTCCATGGTTAAGAGGAATGCTGGCTCCTCTTCCAGAGGACCTGAGTTCAACACTCAGGCCAGCCAGTGTGTGCACACACACACACACACACACACACACACACACACACACACACACACAAACAAACACATGCACGCGTGCAGAGAGGGGGGAGAGAGAGAGAAAGAGAGAGAGAGAGAGAGAGAGAGAGAGAGAGAGAGAGAGAGAGAGAGAGAGAGAGATCTTAAAAAAGAAAACCTTTAGGTTAAATCACCACATGAAATTTAAAGGAGAAATTGGATAAAGCCATGAAATGCAGGTAGCCACCACAGTCCAGAAAACACAAGGCCTGGAACCTAAGAGGGAGCCTGGACCTGCTCTCGAATCATAATACCCTGTACCTGGCAACCTCCATACACACATGTGGGAGCTAACACATACATACGCATCACACATATATACACAAGAGGAAAATAATACCATACCTCACACAGACACTTTAGGCAGCCTGAAACAAAGCAACATTAAAAGCCACAATGAAGCAAAGTTAAAAAGAAGACTGGGAAGGGAAGTAATTCCAGAAGAGAATAAAGATTGAGTCAGTTAAGCTGCTGGGTCTTCTATTCAAGAAAGGACTTAGCAAGGAATTAAGCCAGTGAGCATTTCCTTTAAATCGAAACATGGAAATTACAGCAGAAAGAAAGTGATTGGGAACAGTAATGGCTAAGAAAAAGGAGGGAAGCAATTCAGAATTTACACCATCTTCAGCTCAGTCTCTGTCCTTGATTTTAACTTTCTATTTATGTTTAAACATTTCAACGAAGACATTGACTCTTATCTAGCAAGTTAGAAAAAAAATGGTAGTTTAAACTGGGTAACTTTGAGCAAATGAAATTCTTTACCATTTGAATAGTGATATGACACCGGCCCAGAATTGAATCTTTCTTCTTTCCCATGGGAGGAATTCTCTGCTTTCTCAGTCCTTATGATATATTGAGGCATTGACTCATCTGGAAATCATTGAGAAACCCAAGCATGGACATTCAGAGCATTTCATCCCTTTTACTACTTTGTGGGGTTCAGAGATGAGCAAACAATTTATACTCTGTGCTTCACTTAAGTTGAGTCTAGGGTTAGGGTTAGGGTTAGGGTTAGGGTTAGGGTTAGGGTTAGGGTTAGGGTTAGGGTTAGGGTTAGGGTTAGGGTTAGGGTTAGGGTTAGGGTTAGGGTTAGGGTTAGGGTTAGGGTTAGGGTTAGGGTTAGGGTTAGGGTTAGGGTTAGGGTTGGGGTTAGCTTTAGTGTTAGGGTTCGGTGTAATGTTAGGGTTAGGTTTTAGTTGTAATCGTACCTTGATGCCACAGATCAATAACTTTTATTTAGACTGTGAAATACCCTCTTCTCAAGCCCAGTGTGGGTCAACCAATCTTTTGGCTTAGGTTATACTTTTTTACTTGGAAGGCTGTACTGTATTGATATAAACTGAAACTCTGTTCGATATATGGTAAATGTAACCAAATACATTCACAGTGCAATTTGCAATGGGCATCTTGTAAATGGGACTAACAGGAGGCAGAACCACAAGTGTGTTTGGCTTTGGATAATTGAACAAACTTGAATTTGGCGAGCAACCTGCAAATTTGGATGTACCACTGGTCCAGGTTCTCTAAAAACCTGAACTGATACTTGCACCAATCAGTGGATAGAAGCCTGAGATCTGTGTGGTTGAATTAGGAAAAGCTGGAAGAAGCTGAGGAGGAGGGATACCCCATAGGAAGACCAGCAGTCTCAACTAAAGTGGATTCCTGAGACCTCTCAGACCTTGATCCACCAACCAGGCAGCACACATCAGCTGGTATGAGGGCCCCGACACTTATGCAACAGAGAACTGCCTTGTCTGGCTGGCCTCAGTGAGAGAAGATGCAACTAATCCTTGAGAGACTTGAGGCCCCAGGGGAGTGGGGAGGTCTGATGAGGTGTGGGAGGGACATCCTCTTGGAGATGGAGGGTGGGGGGAGGAAGTATGGGATGAAGAACAGAGGGCAGACCAGGATGAGAATAAAGACTGGATTGTTAAAAAAGATTAAAGAATTAAAAAATATTGAACTGATAGAATATAAGAATATAATATATATAACACATAACACACAACACACATATAACATACAACACATAACATATGGCATATAGCATGTAATATGTGGCATATAACATGTAACATATATATACATACATATGTATGAGATTTATTAGATTGGAGTATAAGATATCAAAATAGTACAATTACTGTTTTGTGCTTGAAATGTCAAGGATCTAATAGTTGTTTAGTTCATGAGGCTGTTTGTCTATTAATGGCCTGGAGGATTCCTGGAGAGCTGCTAGTTTTCAGTCAATGTTGGAATTCTGGAGACATTGTTCTAGTATTAGTGAAAGAATGTCATAGCAACATTATAGATGAAATTGCCATTGAGAGTGAGGTTGAGCAGGAGTACTTTCTGTCTTTCATGACCGCAGAACTTGCTGCCAGGAATTAAAATGGATTTTCTTGGTTTAAAAGAATCTGATCAGAAAAATTCCTCACAGAAGTGTCCAGCAGCTTGAGTTCCTATTGAATCCATATACATTCACATTAACAACCAAAATTAGTCATCACACCACCCAAAACAGAAATTATTAATACCAAGAATCACCTTAAAGACTCCTTGAACTTGCCAAAGTTTAGAGATAGGGAGGAGGCATGTTAGAGCATGTATCTAGCATGAGCTAGTCCCTGAATTTCATCCCCTGCACCATAAAATCTTATTCTCCAATTTTAAATGGACCATACATCATCTTTTCTTGAGAGAGGAGTACTGTTGGCATTTGTTCTTTGCAATGAATTTAGTAGAATATGTGAGAGGTTTTAGGGGTGGGGGTGTTGATGGTCTTGACTACTGTATTAGTCAGGGTTTTTTCTAGAGTAACAGAGCTTACAGAATGATGTGTAGTCCATCTAATCCAACAATGGCTGCCTATGAATGGAAGGTCCAAGAATCCAGTAGTTGTTCAGTTCACGAGGCTGGATGCCTCATCTGGTCTTCAGTATACACTGGAATCCCCAAGAAGTAGGCTTTAATGTCAGTGAGGGAATAAACTTGCTAGTGAGGCAAGAGCAAGCAAGCAGGCAAAGAACAAAAGCTTCATTCTTCACTGTTCTTATATAGGCTTCTAGCAGAAGGTGTAGCACAATTAAAGGCAGGTTTTATCAGATTGAAAGATCTGGATTAAGGGAGTCTTCCCACCTCAAATGATCTGGACTAGAAGAGGACCTCCAAATTAAGTAGAAATCCTTCAGAAGTAAATTAAAACCTAGACATTTGATTTTTAGTTATTTCTAGTTACAGTCAACTTGAAAACCAAGAATATCTATCTCAGCTACTTTTCTACCCCTTAACTATTCAACTTTTTAATCTTTTCTTTTCTTCATTATGGTGGTGAGCATGAGACTCAGAGCTTTGCTAGGTAGGCATTTGGTCACTGAACTACATCTCTGGCTTTTTTCTTCTACTTTCCATGGTTTCTGGGATGTTACATATGCAAAGTAGTCAATTCATATTCCTGGGAAGATGTTCTAAGACACTACTTCAATAATTTAATTATTTCAATAATTCGAATCATTTAAAAAGTTTACATTCACCTCTACTCCGGCAAGGAATCTAGTTTCAGACAAAATGTGTGGAAAGGTGAATATCTAACTTATTTCACATTGTGGAATTTTTCAGCAACTTCAAAACAAATAATGGCACTTAGAGTTCATTACTTAATATGCCAGCATGAATTGGAAATATAAACTGTAAACAGACTTTCTTGGATTTTTTCCTATTAAGTACAACAAACACTAAATATCTACTCAGTACATGGTATGAGTTAAGTAAATGTTCGTCCCTCTTTATACAACATAAGTGCGAGATACTCTCAAAGTAATTTCATAATCATTGCACAAGCTAGATAAAGACACTTACCATAAAGGTTGTAATATGTTTTAAATGTCAGAGCAGTAACTGAACAATTATAATAGTTAGGGCTTATTTTGTTATTAATTTGTCACTCTTACTGTGACATTAACTTTCTTCTTCCAAATTGCTCATTTGACATTTTTCCAATGCAGACTCTAGGTCGTGAGATGCTTCACAATGGACACTGAGTCATTTTTTCCATATCCTTTTTTTTTAAAGCATACAGAGACCCTCACCGGCTCCAGCACTTGAGAAAGTGGGCCCTGTGCCTGGACTGAGCAACACAGTGGAGCTGGCTCCAGGGATTGAGCCAACCCCAAGGGCATGAGAGCAGGAGGGCTGACCCTGTCTCTTGCCAATGGCAGCATTGAGTGGCCTAGCTGGAGCAGATCTGAAAAGCTTGTTCTGGTGGCACAGCTAAGGGAGAGCTGGCAGGCTGACGAGCTCAGCTACCACCCAGGTCCAGATCCAGGGTTTTGAGTTGACCTACACCAAAACTGTATCATCTGCAAATGGTTGGGATGCATGAAAGAGCAGATCCTACCAATCCAAAGCTGCATGATACAGGGCAACAGCAGGATAGCTGGGAGGAGTCCCAGTGAGGATCCAATGACTCATTGCAATGGACATTGGCAAGTGAAGATGTGTGGACAGAGGGACATACTGTGACACACTGCGACACATTACAGCTTCCATGATGAGATGGTTTTATATGCTTTGTTTTGTTTTGCTTATTTTTTATTTGCATGGATTTTCTTTTGAGAGGAGAGGTTGCAAGGGTGGACAGTAGATATGAGAAAACTGGGAGATGAGTGGGACTGAGATGTTTGATAATGAAACTCATAAAGAATCAGTAAAAAGTTTTTTTTTAAAGCACATACATTTCAGCATGATAACTTTATAAAAGATGCTCATATGAAGAAGAAGCAAATGCTTCCTTTCATTATCACACAGTCTTTCTGAAAGTGCTCTGGTGACTGGCTACTGCTTCCATGTCCCACCACTGTTCTCTGCATTGGTCTGCATCTGACAAGGTCCGATTCTGAGCTTTGTATGTATATTTAAAAAGTAGACCCCAGTGTATTTGTTGCCCTTTAAAATATATTTATTTTATGTTTATGATTTTTTTGTCTGTATATATGTCTATATCCATATACATATCTGGTGCCAGAAGAGCCAGAAGCATGCATTGGATTCTCTGAGTCTGATGTTAGAGGTGACTGTAAGCTGTTACATTAGTGCTAAGAATCAAACCTGGTCCTTCTAGAAGAGCAGCCAGTGCTCTAAACCTCTGAGCTAGCCCTCTATATCTTTGACTGAGTAGAATGTGTTACAAATTTCCCCTTTCAATACTGGTAGATTCATCTATACAATTGTTTAACAAATACCTATTCATCATTATTCTAGATTTCATTGATTTAAAGCAAATACTGGTTCTTCTTTTCCATGACTCCAGAAGAGGAGTATGCTTCTCTGTCAGTTCCAATAAAGTGAAGCTTGCTCATATGAATTGTAAATGCCAATTAAATAGTAGTGGAGGTGAAAATGTTCCATACTGTAACAGAAACTTTGAAAGGCATTGGAGATTCTAGTTTGGGGGGATTCTGTCCTTCACTAAAAGAATAACTAGTATCCTATGTCTACCAGGTCCCTGGCATAGGAAGCTACATATGGCAGATCTGAAACCAAACCCCAGCTTAGGTCAGAGTTGCTAGAGCTGATGTTAGGACCGCAAAAGAGAAATAAGTGCTTGTTGTTGTAAGGCCCTAGCTTCCTAGGATTTCTGTGGCTCAGTGTGATCTGAGCAAAGTTGACAGAGTTACCTTTTATTTGCCACACATTGTTCTAGATGGTACAGGGAAAATGACAAAAATAATTCTCCTTGTAGAATTTACTTTCAAAGGCTGTGTAGTAGTTGGAACAGAATCTATGTATGTAGTCCAGGCTGGCCTCAAACTTGAGATTCTCCTGTCTCTGTCTCATGAGTGGTAGGTTTACAGGCCTGTCCCACATCCATCTCCTTTACATCCCTGTCATTTCTATCTCCTCCTTCCCATTCTTTCTGCCATATGTTCACGTCTCCCTTCTTTGATACCTACTTGGAACATGGCAGCAACAGCAATTGGTGCATGCAATATCATCATGCAGCTTCTAGCCATGACCTAGCCTTATATACAAGTAAAAGACCTTGCCTCATCTTATCATCAAGTCTAGACTCATTTTCAAAACTCTGTCCTCTTTTTCCTTTTGCATTCTCACAGTTGGCTACATTAATGCGCTTGCTGGTTAAAGCTCACATTCTGTGGCACACTGTCTTCTGAGCTACTAGAATTGCCCATCCAAGACCATTGTCTTGATTCCCTAGCTGCTGGAAGTATCCATGGATAATGACTTTTACAGTTATCCCCCTGTAAAGGGCACACTCAATTGAAGAGAGCAACCTCACCCTTATACTTATACTCCCTTTTCATGGGCAACTTAAATCTAATGGACTTCGAAGATAACAGTAGTAAGGGGAGCTACGAAGAGCTGTCTTAGAATTGGAGATGACACTGTTGATAAACAGCTGGCCATGCAAACACAGGAACCTGAATTCAGATCACCAGGACCCATGTTTTTAAAGCTATGGTCAGTGGATGCCTATAATCCTATGCCTGGGGAGATCGAGACAGACAGTGTGGCTGAATTGGCCAACAATCTCCAGGTTTAGTCAAAGTCTCTGTCTCGGAAAATTATATGTAGAAGAATTGAGGACATTCAATATCCATCTTTGATACCCACAGGCCACATATATATATATATGTGTGTGTGTGTGTGTGTGTGTGTGTGTGTGTGTTGTACCTACAAACGTGCATGCATACACACACACACACACACACACACACATGCTTACACACATGCACAGCTGTCATGAAGCCACTGAGCTTTATTCCCATCCCAAGAAATAATTCAGCAAAGATGTATTTTTTTTCTTGAGGGTAGTTGCTGGCATAAGTAGGAGGACATCCTTGGAATCTGACAATATCCTTTCCTCCTTTCTCAAGGGGCACACAGTGATCCTGTGATAGTTGTGGAAGGACAGATTTATGATTTCAATAAAGCTCTAAGTTCATTTTTTCTTTTAACGTTTCTGTGTGTCTGTGTGTGTGTGTGAGAGAGAGAGAGAGAGAGAGGAGGGGAGGGAGGGAGGAGAGAGAGAGAGAGAGAGAGAGAGAGAGAGAGAGAGAAGAGAGAGAGAGAGAGAGATGGGGCTTTACATTTAAGTTTCTCAGTAAGCGTTAATGGCCTGTGTCACAGTTTAGGTTTCCTAGGAAACAGACTCTGAGACAGTTAATGTGCAGGATAGTTATTAAGGAGGCCTTCTGGGATCGATGACTGTGGAAGGGAGGAGGAAATAAGAGTGGTCCCAGGGAAAGGCTAAGTTGCATTAGTGACAGCCTCCCCTCTAGGGAATTGGAAAGCTAGATTGCTCTTTGAAGGTGTCTCAAATTAGGCCAAAGTGACCACTCATTTATACTCTTGCTTTAGATATCATTATATGTGGGCTGGCCACAGGATGGTGTGATTTTGTTAAAGAGGCTCTCTGCAAGTGAGGCTGACATTGAAAGGAACTGAGAGTTGAGAAGCATTAGCTCACTGGGCTCCTGCGACTATCAAGCCTTTCCTTGTAGGGGGATTTGAGAGGAGTATCACCATATTCAAAACAGCCTATGTCTTTTCCAGCTCTTCCCTTCTCTTCTGCTTTGTTGCCTTTCCTTTCTGTCTTAGTAGCAATAGAAGGCTCTTCACCTCCATTTTTCTTCACCCTTCCTCTCTTATTAGAATATAGCTCTCCCTTCATTTGTTGAGCAAACGTTCACATACTTTAAGGTGAATTTTTGGGCATTAACTCCACCAAGATGTTTCTCTGGGTTCCTCAAAACAAGAGAAGATGCTTTCAGGGTTAAGGGCAGCTCAGTGGTAGAGTGCATGCTTGGATTTGGGTTCAATCTCTCTATCACCTAAAATATATAACACCCTGGGGGTTGGAGATGTGCCTCAGAGGTTCATCATCTGGAGAGGATTAGAATTTGGTTCCAAGCATCCACTTTGGGAGGGTCTGAACCACCTATAACTCCAGTTCCATGCTATCTGACTTCCTCTTTTGGCTACTTTAGACTGTTTCATATACACATGCATATACATACATACATACATACATACATACATACATACATACATGCATAAACATAAATAAAAATAAAATCCCTAAAAAGTCTACTCTTTTATTACAAAATAGCCTTTCTGTACCACTCTGTTATTGCATATTTGTTTATCATTCCAGGTCGGAAATTCTTTCTGAGCCCAGCCCCAGGCAACATCTGACTCAACCTGGGGATTCAGTTTGTGTTTGCCAGATGCTTGGAAGAGTGATAGCTTTCATTAACACCAGTTGTGTGTGTGTCACCCACTGACTAAGAAATACAATCTACCTACTAGAATATCAAGTATGCTTATTCAACTTTTATCTGAATCCTTTGTACTTGCCTAGTTGTTTCTCAAATGAACAACATATAGGGTACTTTTCTCAGCTGCTCTTTACCAACTAATAGTTTAGGATGTTTTGGTAGATCATAAAGATATTTTTGATGTATAACAAGATCTTGGTTCCCCCATTCTCTGGTATCAATTTCCAATAGGTAGGATACTGTTGGTAGTAGTTGTGGTAGAGAGAGGAGATGAGATTCCACAGGCAAATACAGAAGTGTCTAAAGAACAGGCATTTGGGATAGCAAGCTCCAGTCTGGGTTAAGGTTGGGTCATCAAGTAAGAATATGCATTCATTATCTCGTTTGTATACTTACTTTGCACAAGGCTTGTGAACTAAGAGTTCAAACATGAAAAAAGGTGACAACCAAAGCTTCCTAGTATGAAGCCAACTGATAACACCAGTGCCAAACCAGGGCAAGCTGAAGATGGACAATGAGACTGAGCTTAGGATGGCAGACCACTCTGAGAGGGTATAACTATGTAAAAAAGGAAACTAGTCCTGCATATGGATGTGAGTCCCCACCCACTGCTCAGGCAATGTTCATACTGAGTGCTTGGATAGTATTAGTGAACATTTTTTCTTAAGTATGAGACTGGCAATTAATAGAAGTTGTGTGTGGACTGACTTGCTTTTGGGCTGCCCCTGCTTCTGTTTTCTCTGTTAAGAATGCTAGGCAAGCAGCAGCAAACCACTGAATTGAGAATAGGACCCCTGTTGAAGGAATCAGAGAAAGAACTGGAAGAGCTTGAAGGGGCTCGAGACCCCATATGTACAATGCCAAGCAACCAGAGCTTCCAGGGACTAAGCCACTACCTAAAGACTATACATGGACTGACCCTGGACTCTGACCTCATAGGTAGCAATGAATATCCTGGTAAGAGCACCAGTGGAAGGGGAAGCCCTGGGTCCTGCTAAGACTGAACCCCCAGTGAACGTGATTGTTGGGGGGAGGGCGGCAAGGGGGGGAGGGTTGGGGAGGGGAACACCCATAAGGAAGGGGAAGGGGGATGTTTGCCCGGAAACCGGGAAAGGGAATAACACTCGAAATGTATATAAGAAATACTCAAGTTAATTAAAAAAAAAAAAAAAAAAAGAATGCTAGGCAAGGACAAGTATGGGTAGACAGACCAGTTAGGCACTTACTGCAATAATCCAAGTAAGAAATGGCTAGAGCTTATAGGAGTTTGGCTCAACCAGCTGTTGTCTGAGAGGGACAGCTCTTACTGAGTTCCCATAAAATGGGGCCAGTATGTGAAGAATAGGGGTCATATGGGTCACAAGGTCACAAGTGTTGTCACTAGAATTTGAAACTTACTGTTTATAGCTTTACTATTTAAAAAAATTGGAGACAGGAAGGGAGTAGTAAATGTAAATCTGTCGATTTATTGGTGAGGGAAATTTTAAATTTCTCTGTGCCTTGCCCATAGCACTGTTAAAATTTATAGACAATATGAAACGAATATCAGGCAGTTAGCACATGCAAATGTTCTGCAAGGTAAATGATCAGAATCTTCCTGGGAGAAGGCTCCTCCTTTGGTGCCAGGGCCTCAGGAAATTTTCACCTATGGTTTGGGGGAGATGTTTTGATTCTTTATTGCCTACATTCCACAGCTACAATTCGATTGCTTAACACATTTAGGGCATTCTACCTTTAATGTAGGGAAACTATTTCCAGAAGGGAGTCACAATAGCTGCCTACTAAAGATGCTTTTACCTAAGACCACCTGAAAGTTTCAGAAAGAGAACTCCTGCACTTTCACATCTGGATAGATCTATAAAATCTATTACTCACACGATATGTTCCACTACACCCACACGCCCGTCTGCTGTATACCAAGCTGAGGTTTTCAGGAGCCCTTAGTTGATCTCAACCTGACACAATGTCTTCTTTTCCAGTCCCTGTATTCTCTCTTAGAAAAGTGTTCCATTCGTTATTTTCATCCCAACAAGTGACTTCAATGGTTCCACATGCATGTACCTAGTTTTCTTGAAAGTATGTGTTTGATTTCACCTCACACCAGTGAGAATGGCTAAGATCAAAAACTTAGGTGACAGCAAATGCAGGAGAGGATGTGGAGAAAGAGGAACACTCCTCCATTGTTGGTGGGATTGAAGACTGGTACAACCATTCTGGAATCCAGTCTGGAGGTTCCTCAGAAAATTGGACATTGAACTACCTGAGGATCCAGCTATACCTCTCATATACCCAACACATAACAAAGACACATGCTCCACTATGTTCATCGCAGCCTTATTTATAATAGCCAGAAGCTGGAAAGAACCCAGATGCCCTTCAACAGAGGAATGGATACAGAAAATGTGGTACATCTACACAATGGAATATTACTCAGCTATCAAAAACAATGACTTTATGAAATTCATAGGCAAATGTATGGAACTGGAAAATATCATCCTGAGTGAGGTAACCCAATCACAGCAAAACACACATGGTATGCATTCATTGATAAGTGGCTATTAGCCCAAATGCTCGAATTACCCTAGATGCACAGAACACATGAAACTCAAGAAGGATGACCAAAATGCGAATGCTTCACTCCTTCTTTAAAAGGGGAACAAGAATACCCTTGGCAGGGAATAGGGAGGCAAAGTTTAGAACAGAGGCAGAAGGAACACCCATTCAGAGCCTACCCCACATGTGGCCCATACATATACAGCCACCCAATTAGACAAGATGGATGAAGCAAAGAAGTGCAGGCCAACAGGATCTCTCCTGAGAGACACAGCCAGAATACAGCAAATACATAGGCGAATGCCAGCAGCAACCCACTGAACTGAGAAAGGGACCCCCATTGAAGGAATCAGAGAAAGGACTGAAAGAGCTTGAAGGGGCTCGAGACCCCATATGAACAACAATGCCAAGCAACCAGAGCTTCCAGGAACTAAGCCACTTCCCAAAGACTATACATGGACTGACCCTGGGCTCCAACCTCATAGGTAGCAATGAATAGCCTAGTAATATCACCAGTAGAAGGGGAAGTCAAGACTGAAACCCCAGTGAACGTGATTGTTAGGGGAGGGTGGTAATGGGGGGAGGATGTGGAGGGGAAGCCCATATAGAAGGGGAGGGGGAGGGGTTAGGGGAATGTTGGCCCAGAAACCGGGAAAGGAATAACACTCGAAATGTAAATAAGAAATACCCAAGTTAATAAAGATAAAAAAAGAAGAAAAATCACCTTCCTTAAGAGTGCCCATATGTATTGTATAAGCAAAAATAAAAGAGGAATATGAGGATATGAAAAAAAAAAGTATGTGTTTGGACTTCATATTGAATTTCCCAAAAAGAAGTGGAATGATCACAGCAGTATTTAATGTCACCTTAGTTTCTGAGTGACTCTTGAAGATGCTGGATGGAAGTTTATGTGACTTACAGGTAAACAGACTCTTCCAACATGGCTTTTAGAATGACAACGAAAAATTCTTAGTATAGAAATGGTCTCCCTGTCATTGTTTGGGTGGTCTCTGACATTTAACTAGTGTCTTTCCCAGTGTCTCACTGTAATCTCTCTTTTTATCTCCTTTTATTCTCTCACTGTTTTCCAGAATCTTCTATCTTCCTGCCAGTGTCCCACCTTCTATTTCCTGACTCAACTCATTGGCCAGAGGTTTTTTATTGACAGGTTTGGCTCATAAAAGATTCTGTGTACAACAAGTTCTTTGCAATGTGACCTTGTTATGCACACATCGAGAAATGACTTTTTTCTTCCCCATGGGTCAGCTTGGTGTTAGGATTTATTTTAGCTACTATTATGTAGTAGAAACAATGCTAGGAACTTGTAAGGATACAAAATATGAGATCTAGAGGTTTTGTCTTTACTACCTAGAAAACTGATAGCCCTGAGGTTACCATGATGTGAGGAAGTTTAAGTTGATCATATGATGATAGAGGCCACTTGGTGGAGCACTGGGGTGCCACATATGTATTGTACCTTCTAGTTTAGCCCTGCCACCATCTGAATGTAGTTAAGTGAGTGAGCCCAGCTGGTGTCATATGAGACAGAATTGCCCAGCTGGACCCTGTTCCAATTCCTGACCCACAGTATCACAAACAAATAAAACACAACTTCAGAGCATTCACAGTTGTCCCAGGTTGGGCTAATGAATACACATGGACATCAAAACAAAGAAGGTGGCCTTGGGAAAGCAGTTCTATGTAACTCAGACTGTCCCTGAAGTCTTAGGGTAGACTTCCAACAGCAGTGGGCTCCACAGATTCCTTTTAAAAGGAAGATCTGAGAAATGTATAGTGCCTAAATTATTCAACTGCATAAGGACTTGATTATAACCCTTTTCTGTTGGATTTCAACACCATCAGACACTCTTTCATAGTTTCTAAATATGCCACAATTTTCTGGTTTATATTCAAATTCTTCTTAAAAACTATTTTTGAGTTTATAATATAGTTAACGTTTCTTTTACCTCCTTTCTCCCTCCAAACCCTTCAATATGCCTCTCCCTATTGTCCTTCAAATTCATGGCCTCTTTTATTAGTTGTTATTGCATATATGTATGTGTATGTGTGTATGCATTCCTAAATTTAACTTGCTCATTATGTATGTTACTTGTACGTTACAATGAAAGTGATTTAATTTTTCCATGGTACAAAGAAAAAATTCATTTTTTTGAATGTGCAAATTATCATTAATTTGTAATGATGTCTCTGTCATGTTAACTGTTTAGTGCCTTGCTTGACTGCCAGTTTGCTCCTTTATCTGTTAGTGAAGCAACATCATAGTGTTTTAATCAGTGTGAATTTTAAGACTTGAACAGGACTCCCTCAACTTTGCTATTACTCTTTTCCAGGAGTGCCCAAGCTACTCTTGATCTCTATCATATACTGGTTTTGTGACTGGTAAATAGCTTATGTTTCTTTTCTTTCTATATTGTTAGGTAATTTTGTTCCAACAGAGATTAAATTGTAATGAAGGCTTTTATTACATTTTTTCTGCCTTCATTAATGGATAAAAAAATTGCATTGTTTTTCAGTGCTGGGAATGTAAGCCAGTACTTGGTGCATTCTAGACAAGCACTGAGCCATACCCTAGCCCTATTCTTATGCATTTCTCATCTATTTCTGCTGATAAGGTTTTGCTAACTTCTTGATACTTGGAAAGTTAGAACTCTACTTCTATTACCTGAACAAATTTTTACAACATTGGAAAGATTTCTTTGCTTAATGAAACTCTACAAACCATCTGGGTCCAATATGTTCATATAGTTATTTACCCACTCGGTGCTTATAGGACTACCCAAATTTTCTATTTTTCAGTCAGTTTGTTTATATTTCCTCTGCATTTTTTTACTTGAATTTTTAACATTTTTTGACATAATTTTCATAGAATTATCTGGTTTTTTGTTTGCCTGTTTTGTTTTGTTTTGTTTTGTTTTGAGACAGGATCTCATGAGTGCCACAATGGTCTCAAATTGGGTAGCCAAGGAACATTTTGCATCCTCTGTCTTTATGTCTCCATCCCTCTTGAGTGCTAGAATTACAAGAGTTGGCCAGTATGTGCATGCCTGACCATAGTATCTTATATTGAATTCATTCTTGGCTTATTTTTATTTGCTCTGTTGTCTGTTTTTTATTACTTAACTTTATTATTTCCATTCTTCTCCACTCTTTGGAGTTTTTATTTTCTTTGATTAAGTTCTTAAATTCAAGATTTAGCTCATCAATTTTCATTTTAGCTCATTTCATAATTTTAAAACTTTTGACATTACAACTGTAGATTTGTAGACAGTTGGGAAACTAATATAGTGAATTCCTTTGTCCTTTTAACCAACTCACTTTCTCCCACAGTTGTTGTGGTTTGCCCTGGAATTATCTATATTTTGATGCTAATTCCACTGCCCCAAGGACAGCTGCCTATTCAGTACTCAGGAATCAGGTGACTTCACCAGAAACTTCTCCCCATTGAATTTGTAAAATACAGGTGAGGGGCAGGTACAGGATAGAAGGAGGGCTGTTATTGGAGGAGAAGGGAGGATGGGTGGGAGAGAAGTTTGAAGGAAGAGGTGGAGACTGAAACAGAAAGGAGGAGAAAGGTGGGAGAGAGAGGGAGAAGCCAGGGCAGGACAATGGAGGCTGACTCTGTATTTACAGGAACATCTATCAATGTTCTTAAGGGATGGATGGTACCAGGCTTTGTATGTTTAAGTGGGCAATTATATCTTACCAATTCGGTCAAAGATTATTGTGTTGTGTGTTCTTTTATGTGACGACAATTTGAGTGTAGCAAAGTGTGCGGCAGCAAGAGACACTGGGCTGCTGCGGAGTTGGGATGTGTTTCCACCAAGATATCTAGCAGATAACTTGGGGCACCGCGGTGCCAGACCTAGCGAGGTAAAGACACCGATACTTTTTTTATATTTTACAACAACAGATGGCCCCTATAAAGATACGTTTTTTGTTTTTTTGTTTGTTTGTTTTGTTTTGTTTTATTTTAGGTTTCCATTGCTGTGAAGAGACACCATAACCAAGGTAACCTTGGCAAACATCTAATTGGGGCTGTCTTAGTGTCAGAGGTTCTGTTCATTATCATCATGGTGGGAAGCATGACAGCAGCATCCAGGCAGACTGGTGCTGGAGAAAGAATTGATAGTTTTACATCTTGATCTGAAAGCAGCAGGAAGAGACTGTGTTTCACGACTCAAGTAGCTTGAATATAGGACTTCAAAGCTCACTCCCACAGTGACACACTTCCTTCAAAAAGGTCATATCTACTCCAACAAGGCCATACCTCCTATTAGTGCCACCACCTGTGGGCCAAACATTTAAACACATGAGTTCATGGGGGTCAAACCTATTCAAACCACTACTGTAACCATGGCACAATATCTAGAAAAACAATATTGATGCAATGTATGGATATACAATTTTGTCCCATGTATTAATTTATGTAACTTCCATCACAATCAAGAATAAAAAATGATTCCATCCCTGCAACAATGTCTTTCCTGCTACTTTTTAGTAGTCACATCAATCCCTCCTACACCATTTCCCATCTCTAATTCTAGTTGCCTACAAAAGTGTTTGTCTTTAATAGCTATGTGAGTGCAATATGTTCTGCTCCCTTCTGCACAGGTAATTGTAGGGCACTGGATTATTTTTGTGAACATATCTCTGGAAGCTTATTTTATCCATTCAGAAGCTGTACAAAGACCTTTTCATGTTCTTCCTGGGCTTGAAGAACACAGAGGAGACAGATTCCACTGCACTATGTGAACAATGGTAACTTGGAACCCTGACTGGTAGACTGCAGGTCTCAGAAACCATCAAGCAATCAATAATAAATGAAGAATACAGATAGATGCTTTGGAGGCCATAGGTAGCTGTGAGCTACTCATTCCTCTCTCCAAAGCACAGGACAGATTGACATCATTGTGGAGATCTGAACAATAACACTGACACTGTCCTGAATGCCACCATTCCTTATTGTCCCTGTTGCATCACTTAGGGTCTTGCTAGGCATGGACAGAAAAGTTCTCCTGTTCTGGTGGGTGGTATCTAGCTCTTGCACCTGCTTCTTAATTCTTTCCAGCCATATAACTTGCCCTCTTAACAGTTACTAAATCTGGTTCTTTGCCTAAATGATCAAGCACTTCATTCTTGCTGCATGAGGAGTAGTAATAGGAAGAATATCAATTTCACAACCTATCACTTGTCCAGCTTTTCCAGCAGGCTTTACTCCACATTGAAAAGAAGCTGATACATGTCCAGGACCTCTTGGTAGGTCTTATACATCATATAAGATGTAAATGTCTTTCTCATTCCTTTTTGATAGTCTCAAAGGTAATGAGGTAGGCTGAGCCTGTCTTAGATTCTTACTCAGGATTCATGGAGCCTGGGGAAAACTGAGTCCTGAATCCCTTAGAGCCAATGAAATCCTCCAGAAGTTGACCTCTGTGTCTCAGTAGGTAAAAAGTTAATGCTCACCCAGGCCCTGGGTTTGATTTGTTCCACCAAAAGAGAAAGAGAAAATACCAATATCTACCTATTCTCGATTCTGTAGTTGGACATAGTTAAGGAATCATTTGGGAAGGATTAATGGCTTTATCTGGGCGCAGGAAGTCAACCCAGCCTTGGAAACGCAGTGTCTACTGTGTAAGAAGTAAGAGCCCATGATTTGACTTTGCCACTTTTCATGGACCAGGAAGGATGTGCTCTGCTGCCTTCTGATGGAAGGCAGAAGAGGCCGAGGGATATTTCTTACCAATTCTTCTGGAAATTCTTCATTGCCTTGAGCTGTAGAAACAACAGAGATTTGGGAGGGGGACAGATTTTGCAGTTCTGAGAAGGAACTGCAAAAAATGCTCTGGTGAGTTTTTATGTTCAGAGGGGTCACTAGTTGCTGGGAATCCTACCCATATTACCTAAAGCTTTTACTGTCATAGATGATCTCCTTCTCCAGGGCCACATCCTTGGAAGATCCACTCCCTTTTAAGTAGTCTGTTGCAAGGTAGAGACAGATGAGAACCCATGGGGCTGACAAGGCCTTTTGGTACTCCAAGTCTCTATCTTCTTCATGGTCCTCATTCACCTTCAGCTCTGCCTCTGAGTCAAAGGCAAAGCCAGAGATGTCATAACCAGGCTTCGTGTATCAGTTACAGTTTTCTAGAGGAACAGAACTGATAGGATGAATATATTTGATTGTGTTTATTAAAGTGGCTTACAGGCTATGGTTCAGCCAATCCAATAATGGCTTTTTATCAATGGAAAGTCCAAGAATTCATTCACAAGGGTTTGTTTTCAGTTCACAAGGCTGGAAGACCAGTCTCAGCTAGTCTTCAATATATGACAGAATCCCAAAGCAGTAGGCTTTAATGCAGGTAAAGACATAAACTTGCTAGCAAGAGGGAGGCCAAGCAGATCTATGTCCTTTATATAGGTGGTCACACAACATAAAAAGTAGATCTTCCCACCTCAGAATATCTGGATTACAGTTATGTCTTCCTACTTCAAAGGATTTAATTAAGAAAAACCCTCACAGATCTACACAGTTGTTTGGGTTTTAGTTAATTGTGGACATAATCAAGTTGACAATCAGTAATAGCGATCACATTCCTCCTACTTGAGCCTTAGAGGAATTTCTGGCATGTTGGTACCTCAGAATTCCCACTAGCCTATTGGGGATTGCTGGAGCAACAGTGAGGATACCCTAGTTTAAGTATATTTTCAGTGTGTTTGTGCCACAGCTTAGGTTTCTGCACTCATTGACCTAAAATGCAGAAGCCAGCCTTCCTCATCAACCTTCACATGCACATGTTGCCTGAGATCTTACTGATGAACTCGGTCTTCTATTCACTTCCAAAGCTGAAGGGGACAGACATGAACAACTGGAATTCAGGAAGTAGTACTCTGTAGTATTTTGCCTCACTGGAAAGAGGCTCTGGTAGTTCCAGATTGCATTCTTTGCATAATGGAAGTCTTGGCCTTAGACTTGGATGATGATTTGATGTGTACTCATGCCTGGGATGGGAAAGAACTGACTTTCTGAGAGTACCAGCTTTGGCTAGTATGAAGCAAATTCTAGGTTATCCCTGTTGATCACATTCCGTGTAATCAAGGTCCATGGGCAACCTAGATACTACAAATACATCGTGGATCTCTAAGACACTTCTTCAATCCTGGAAATATTGATGTCTGATTCATTACAGATACCATTTCAGGCCTTCAAGAGGGTAGCAGAGATATGGGCCTACCACATGATATATCTCATATGTGCACCTCATGATGCATCTCACAAACCACCAAATGATATCCTTTTGCACTCTGAAGGCTAAGCTCCCAGTTCTACTTCTTAAAGTTGGACATCAATGTATACTGTACCAGAATCATGGGCTCTTCATTGGTGTCAACACTGATCTCTGCTTAAGACTGCAGCAGTCCCTGAAAAAGAGGCAACCACAGATAGAAATGGTTAAGGCCTGGTAGGATTGTAGGGCTGCAGAATGCCATTTCTGGAACATTCACAGGTAGGCTCAGTAAGTCCTTTATGTAGATGCCACTGTTCACATGATGTTGCCTGCAGCAGAAGGTGGTACTTGCTCCCTCAGCCCTTTAACTTGGTTTTCACTGACTAAATACAGTATGGATATGTGGATATGTACACTATTCTCTCTCTCTCTCTCTCTCTCTCTCTCTCTCTCTCTGTCTCTGTCTCTGTCTGTGTGTGTGTGTGTGTGTGTGTGTGTGTGTGTGTGTGTGTGTGTGTGTGTGTGTGCACGCCAGCGTGCGTGTGTTGATGTGGATAGAAGTTCAAGGCCAGCCCGGGAAACTTAGTGGAAAAAATGTCTCAAATTAAAAGAAAATGAAGGGCTAGGGAGCAGACAAGATGTCCCACTGGGTAAAGGCCTTGCTCCTAAGACAAACAACCTGCCTTTGATATCTAGATGCCCACATAGTGGAAGGAGAGAATTGACTCTTGTAAGTTGTCCTCTGACTCCTACATGTGTGCATTGTACAAGCACACAAACACATCAAATAAAAAAAATTAAACTGAAGTTCTGGATTTAGCTCTGTGCTAGAGTGCTTGTACAGCATATACAGAGTTCTGAGTTAAATCACTAGTTCTAGCAAAACCAGTTAGTTGGGAAATGGTCCATCTTCTCTATTTGGAATTGGTGGGGTAGATTTCATAGTACTGCTTTTTAAAGATATTTAATGAAATTTTCCTGGAATTCATGTTTGATAGAATTCATATGGGCTTGGGGATTACTTTCTTGAGAATTTTAAAGTTACCATTTCGATTTCTCTAATAGTTAAAGGATTATTTTAATTATCTAGTTCATATTGGTTAAACTGCTATAATGTGTGCTTTTAAAGAAATTGGCCTATTTCAATTACTTGATCAAATGCATACATGTTGAGTTGGTCACGCTATGCCTTCTTTATTCTTTTAATATCTGCAGAAACTGTAGTGATATCCTGTGTGGTATTAGTAATCTGTGTCGTTTCTTTGTTAGTATTTGTATGCCTTGCTAGAAATCTGTGAGAATCAGCTTCACCTTATTGATTGTTTTCCATTATTTTTCTGTTCAAAATTTCATTGAATTTTTTTTTACTTTCATTTATATTGTGTCTTCTGATTTATTTTGCCTTTCTTATTAAAAAATACTTGGGTGAGGATCTCACTGTCTAGCTCATGTTAATCTTATATTCAGCCTCCATAGTTGAGGGATTACAGGTATACAGGTATGTACTCCGTACTGTGTCTATTGCCTTCATGTTTTCTTGTTTTCCACCAGGTCTGGGGATTGAAACCAGGATATCTAATGATAGGCAAATGTATCAGTATATCACATCCTCAGTCCATGAATAGGTTTTTAAAGGCGTGTAGGTGACTGATTTGAGACTTTTCCTCTTTTTGACGTACATAAATATTATAATCTAACACTTTCTTTCATAGTACTAGTTTAGCATCTCACAAATTTCAATGCATTCTCTTTTTACTTTCATTAAACTAAACCTATTTTTTGTAAACTTGGAGTCTTTGTTATTTGGAAATGTGCCTTTTGCTTTTAAATGGATTGATATAAGGTAAGAGGCAACTTTTGTCTCAATAATAATAAAAATCAAATTGAGACAGAAAAAGGGCAACCTTTCCAGGCAAATCTTTAATTGAAAGCTAATATTTCTCTTATGCAAGAAATGAGAAGCAGCAGCAGAAGGAGTTCACAGCCAGCTTCCTGCAGAGACTTTGCATCAAACAACAAACAAACAAAACAAAACAAAACAGAACACCCCAAGATACTAAGGGGGAAGGGACAATAGTGAAGGAGGGATAATTGGGGAGGGAATGGAAGGGAAAGGAACAGGAGGGGGTGAGGAAGCAATAACTAGCATTAAGGATATTTGAAAAGGACATATTAAATCCTATGATTTTATAAACTTGCATATATGTAATAGTTTAAAGGGTGCTACTTTACAGTTGGCATAATTCTCTCAGAAGTCTGGAGAAGTAGGAACTGAATGTGATTGAAATATATTATGCATGTATGAAATTCTCAATCAATAAAATTATTATATAAAAGAGGATTTTAAAAGACTTTAATTGAAAGGAAAAGGATCCAGGAGAAAAAAACATCGCATTGCTAAGAGATTTAGACTATTCCCAATTAGAGAAGAAGGAAGTTCTTATATCTGATTGCTAGAGTGGCTAACATTTTACAATTAATTGTAAGAATGGCAGAATTTAAGAATTATCCTCCCTATTTAAGAGATTTTTTTCCTTGTGTAATAAGGATCAATGGCCAGTTCTACTTTGCAAACATCACAGGATTACTTGGGAGCCAATGGGTTTCTGTATTTGTGTTTGTGTGTGCTTTTGTACATTTTGTGTTTGTGTTGTGCATCTCCTTTTCTCTCATCTCTCTCTCTCTCTCTCTCTCTCCCCCTGTGTGTGTGTGTGTGTGTGTGTGTGTGTGTGTGTGTGTGTGTGTGTGTGTGGTACATGCATGGGAGAAGGGGACATACAGGGCTAAAATTTAACATTAGATATCTTCCTTGATCTTTATTTTTTGAGACAGAAGCTGAGCTCTAGAGCTTATTACTTCAGCTACACTTCCTGGCCAATGAGCCCTAGGATCCAACTGTCTTCATCCTTCTGGTGCTGTGGTTATAGATGCATGAACCCACATACCTTACTTTTCCTCAGGTGCTAGGGCTCTGAACTTAAGTCCTAACACTTGCATAGCAAGCATTTTACTGACAGAGCCTTCCTCCCAGTCCTTTATCTTCAATTGATACAAGGAAGGAGAGGATTGTGAGCACATGTACTTTTGCTAAGATGAGATGTTTTAATTTGATAAATTAATCTTGTTCATTTTAAAAATGATTTTTTTAATTTTATATGTCAAATTGCTTTGTTTGCAAGTATGTATGTGTACCATGTGTGCCTGTTCCACATAGAGGTGAGAAAAGGATGGTAGATCCTCTGGAATTGAGGCTCTAGATCGTTGTGAGTCACCATGTGTGTGCTTAGACACAAACCAGATTCCTCTACTAGGGTGGCCAGTGCTCATAACTGCTGAAGTCCTGTTTGGCTAGTGTTTGAGACAGGATAGCATATTTTTGGGTCTCATATTGTCATACAAATATGTATGACATACATATTGTGTCATACATTTGTATGTCATACAAATATGTCAAGCATATCAGTATGCTCGACAGATCTCAGGTTTAAGGTAATCCTTTTTCAGTAGTCTTGGTTAAGGGGATTACTTCTGGTGTAATTGATAAGTCCGTCTGTCTGATGATTCTGTTATGACTTGGTAAATTCACAGATGTGGTTGTCAATGGCACACATGAGGTGTTCTGGATGATGTAGTTGCTGTACTTGTATAGACAGGACATAAAATCATTATGCCATTACATGTGCACTAAAAAATGGAGTAATTCAGGTCAAAACCGTTCTCTTTATAAAACAGAATGGCTGCAGGTTAGGCATAATTTATAGTTGCTATCCTGTACAACATAAGTTACCCAGAGCAGGCCAAGCCTGTTTTGCTCTCATGTCCTGGTTCAGCCTTTAAATTTTGATTATTATATTTTCCAGTTCTTAAATCTCCATCTGCTATTTTCTGTCTTCTAATTCTGTTTCATTGCTTAGACTTTTGTATTTTCTCAGTTTGTTTCTCTTATCTTTATAATTGTTTCTTAAAGTACACTTTCATTCCTGTTCCTTTAATATACTTGTCAGATAATTCAATTATTTGTTAATAACTTATTGCTGGCTTCTGTTAATGGCCTTTGCTTATTGAAGTTGGTTTCTCTCTGCAAAGGATGATGGTTATCAGTTGTACCCTGAATGTTTTCAGTATTTATGATTACCATGGTTTGAATGAGAATGTCTCCCATAGTCTTGGCCATTTGAACAGTTAGTCATCAGTTGGTGGTTGTATTTGGGAAGGTTCAGGAGGTATGGCCTTGCTGGAGGAAATGTGCCATTGGAATGGGTTTTGAGAGCTTAGAGAGTCTCCCCATTTTTTTTTCGTTCTTTCTGCCTTCTGCTTGCGGTCAAGATGTAAGCCCTCTGGCTCTCACTCCTGCCATTTTGCCTGTCAATTGCTACTATTTACCCTTTACCATGATGGTCTCCTATCCTTCTAGAAATGTAAGCCAAATAAACCTTTTCTTATATAAAGAGCCTTGCTTGTGGTATTTTCTCATTGCAATGGAAAAGTAAGAAATACAGTGACACACTGGATCTTAATTCTTTTTTAGTAGTCACCTATGATGTCATACTTTCAGGTCATATTGGTTATTTCCCTTATTACTATGACAAAATATCTTATAAAATAACTTAATAAAAGTTTTATTTCATCTTACAGCCATCCATGTGCAGCATATATCATTGTTTCCTTTCTTTTTCATTCCCAAATAATATTCCATTTTATGGTTATACTATATTTTAGCTATCAGTAAATGGACCTGGGGATAGTTTCCACTTTGAATATTTGTGAGTATTCACTATTGTGAATAATGTTATGAGCATTTATGTACAAATTTTTATGTGAACATGAGTTTTCATTTCTCTTTGATATACTATCAAGAGTGCAGTTTTTGACTCACATGGCAACTTTATAGTGACTGTTTTGAGAAACTACTAAATCATTTTTTCATAGAGACTATGTCACTTTCCATTCCTATTTCCAGTGTATAAGCCTTCTAATTTTCTACACCCTTGTCTAATTTTCTACTCACATAGTCAACCATCTTTGTTAGAATCTTCTTATTGTAGCCTCTCCAATTAGATGAAATGCCATCTTCTTTTGGTTTTTACTTTTGTTACACTTTTGTTAACATTTTTTGGGCTTATTGCACAATTGTGTATGGTCTTTAGAGAAACATTTACTGAAATTCTTTCCTTGTTTTTGAACATTGGGATATGTTATAGGACTGGCAAGATGGTTCAGTCGATGAAAGATAACCTGACCTCCATCCCAGGACCCACAGTGGTGAAAAGAACTGATTCCTGTGGTTATCCCTTAACTTCCATATGCATGTCATGGTATATGTGAGTACAGGCAGGCACACATATGAAGACACACATCTAAATAAAAAAAATGTGACTTAAAAATTGAGATATCTAGCCGGTTGGTAGTAGTACAAGCCTTTAATCCCAGCAATCAAGAGTCAGAGGCAGGCAGATCTCTGAATTCAAGGTCAGCTTGGTCTACAAAGCAAGTTCCACGATAGCCAAGAATATACAAAGAAATCCTGATATGAAAAAACAAACAAACAAAAATTTGAGATATTTGAATTAACAAATTCTTCATAAGAGACCAGATTTGGAAATATTTACCTCTCTCTCCCATTGTATTTTATTCTCTATTTCTCTCTCTCTCTCTCTGCTGGAGATGGAAACGACAGTCCCATACATGCTGGGCCAATGGTCCAGGGTAACCTACAACTTGCAGTTGTTATGGCTAATGTTATATTTTCAGTTTAAATTACTGTGTTTAAAAAGCTTATAAGCATAATTGCCTCTAACCTGGAAGCCCCACTTGCTCAAGGACAGATAACTTCCAGGAATGCTGGGGGCTATTCTTATAATTGTCTGGCCTTGTTTGTGCAAGATAATGGCCACAATATTGCTGCTTCTGCTTCTGTAAAAAAAAATCTTGCTTGCTTGATATAACCAAGACATCTGTTTGCTATCTGAACCCCAGATTGCAGAATGCATGCCTGCATATTGACAGAATGTAACCTTCTGATTACAGGATATATAACCTTATGTGTCCTTTTTTGCATTATAAAACCCTGACACATCCTTTTTTGCATTATAAAACCCTGACTAATGTGTCTCAGCACTACATTTGTGTATCCTGAGTTCCAGGTGTATTCTTGGTGCCAGTATCTGAAATATATTCATGGTCAGATTGATGAATTCCTGAATCACTCCAAACCTGTAACGCCATTCTGTTTTATACTTCCCAGAGTTGGGATTGCAGGCATATGCTTCCATGCTTAGTGGTGTTATCTTTTGATACAAACAAAAGTATTAAATTGTAATGAAGTTCAGGTATCTATTTCTTCTCTTTGTTCTGTGTACTCTTTTTGGTAAACAAATTCACTGACAAATTCAAGGCCATTAAAGACTCACTTTTATATCAAACAATTTTAATTACATTACATTTAGGTTTGAGGTTCCATTCAGGGTTATTTTTTGTGTGGTAAAGTGTAAAAGTGCAATTTAATCCTTTTGTATGTGGACATCTAGTTCTTTTAGTAACATTTATTGAAAGGACTATTCTTTTTCACTGAATTGTCTTGACACCATTGTCAAAAAGCAGAACTAGGGGTACAGTTGAATAGTAGAGAACTTGACTGATATGTACAATGTATGATGCTCAGCATGGAGAAAAAAATTAAATGACTGTGAATATCAATATTTATTTCTAGGCCTTTAGTCCATTGTTCAATATGTCTATATTAATGCTTGTACTATATATACATATTTGTGTGTGTGTGTGTGTGTGTGTGTGTGTGTGTGTGTGCATGTGTGTATTGGCTCTTGATTACTCTAACTTTGTAGTAAGTATTGAAATCAGTTATTTGGGACTTAAAGCAGGAAATGGTGGTGCACATTTGGAATCCTAGTTCTCAGAGCAGGAGAGTGTCTGGTTCCAAATCATCTGGAGACGTATTTAAGTCCCAGGCCAACTTAAAAAGGTGGTCAACAAATAATTGGGGACTGAGAATGTAGTTCAGTGGCTTAAAATTCTAAAGTCTGTTTCTAATATTAAAAATACAAAGATAAGACAATAAAAACTTCATGACAATTGAGTCCTTCAACTTTTGTATGTGTATGTGTGTTCTTGCCTATATGTATTTCTGTGTATCATATGCACATGGTACCTACAGATACCAGAAGAGGGCATCTGTCTTTAGAGACAGTTATGAATTGCCATTTGGGTCCTGGGAATTAAACCCTGGTCCATTGTAAGAGCAACAAGTGTTTCTAATTGCTGAACCATTCTGCTAGCACTCACCTTTGTTCTTTATAATGATTTATTAGAGTTATTCATAGTGATGCATGCCTGTAATTCCCTGCACTCAGGAGATAGAGGCAGGAGAGTCAGAAATTTGAGGCCAGCCTTAGGCTATTTTTCTGAAACCTTGTCACAACAAAACAAAACAAAACAAAACAAAACAAAACAAAAACAAAACAGGAATTCAAGATTATTTTAACTACTCAGTATTCTTGAATTTTGGTAGGGGTTGAATTAGGTCATTTTGGATAGTATAATGTTCTTAACAGTAAATCATCTGACCCCAAAACACAGATTGAATCCCCATTTATTTGGGTTTCAATTAATTTATTTCAGTAATGTGTAGTCCAAATTTTGGTTTCATAAAAAAATCCAGTGGTGTTATGTGAATATCTTTTTGTTTTAATCCCACGTGTGGGGTAAGAGGCCGCTTTACATCAAGTAATCAGGATTTTCCTCATGCATTAGCAGGGTGCGATTATTATTGTTGTTATTTTTGCCAGCTGCAGATCAATTCTGGGAATCTGAACAGGGTATAAATGAGAGAGCACTGAGAGGGCCTGTGGCAGCTGCTGCTGGTTTCTGTGCTGTGTTTGCTGGATTGCTGTTTGGAGATAGTCAGATGACAAAGATTGGAGGCCCTCTTTCCCTTCTAACCTTTCTTTCTTACCTAGTATTGAAGGGTTGGAAGGGATTAGGGTGGAATAAGGGTTGGAAGGGTGCTAGACATAAGACCCAATAAAATAGCTAAAAATAACACAAAATAGTAAATATTGTAGTTTTTAGTGTTCACATATTGAATTTCTGTGGGTATAAATGTATCTTTTACTCACTTGATATAATTGTTTTCTCCAAGGCTTACTGCTTCAGTGTGCTAAACTAGGCCTAATCTGGAAGCTTCTAGCCTCTGTACAATCTAAACTAGGTCTAGAATGTTCTCAGCCTCTGAGACTAACTGCTGACTAAGCTCACCCCTTCCTAGTTCCTTCTGAAATCTGGCTGGGTGATTCAGTCAACTGTTCTGGCTCAAACTCCTCTCCAAGATGACTGATTCAATCTGGCTTCTCCCAGCTTCACTGAGTTGCTCTGCTTGACCTCATACTAACTCTTGCAATCTATTCTAATCTTCCAGCTCCTGCTAATTCTCTGACTCATTCTATCTTTACCCATGTCTAACTTGTTCTATTTTCAACCTGTCTCCATAAAACTCCTTCTTCCTGTCTCTGCACTGCCCCTTAAGTAGTTTCTATTTTTTCTCTCTTCTCATGAGAGTTGGACATATTCTATTCTAACAAATCTTTCTCTGATTCATTACTTTGTCTGCCACTTAATTAGATATTGCTTTCAAACATGGATGCTTCCTTCTACAAATTAACTTTACCTTCCCTGTTTGGGATTAAAGTATGTAC
Organism: Rattus rattus; assembly: GCF_011064425.1. Taxonomy (NCBI): domain Eukaryota; kingdom Metazoa; phylum Chordata; class Mammalia; order Rodentia; family Muridae; genus Rattus; species Rattus rattus. The sequence goes on along the minus strand of NC_046172.1, from coordinate 4,522,404 downwards.
TAAGGGCATGTCTGTATTCCAGCCAGAAGGATTAAATGTGTATGAAAACAACACAATCCAGAAATTCACAGTATAATCAAATATCCTACCATGTGGGTAATTCTTTCCTCAGTATTTTTTATTTTCTAAGATCTTCATAAGTATGAGTACCATATCATAGCTTAGGGCCCTACACACAACTGAGTATCCAAAGAGCTCTAAGCTACCTAAAATTTCACTTCTATGACAAAAACAAACTTCTGTTTTATGCAGATGTGTGTTATTTGGATTAATCTGTCACTCATAATTGGGATAAAGTGAACAAATCTAAGATGCAATGATGTTTATTCACTCATTCAGCAAGTTCCTTGTTTTGAACATAGAAAGTGTCTTAACATTTCAAGGCACTAAGATGAAAAAGGCATCTGAGTTATCATCCTTATTTGCAAATGCCTTGGTTCGCTGGTGGATGAGACATACATTCTAATATCATTTTATAGAACATTTTAACATGGTGATCGTTGCCCACCCAAAGGAATACAACAAACCATGCTTGCCTCTGACTCTATGAAAATGGTAATGAGAATGGCAAGAGTTGTGATTCCTTAGAGCTGGAGTCTGAGGTGGGAGCTGTTGAGGGAGAAGTCTTGAATTAGAAAAAAAGGATACTTATGAAGTTGGGTAAAACTTTGGGAGAGAAGGAAATAAATGTTGGCAGTCTGAAAATGAGATCAAGGACATAGGAAAACAAGACCCACTGGAGAACAAAGCTAAGAAAATAGTAAGAAAATTTGGAGGGCCTAGCTGCACAGTCTATGGACAAGATGAAGATGCTTCAGAAGTATGAGCCAGAATAGGTTTGTTTGACTAGACACCACAGTTTGGATGTCATTTACTAGACACCACATTTTGGATGTCATTTGTTCCCTAAACATTCATGTGCTGAAAGTTTGATCCTAGACATGACAGCTAGTGAAAGTTTTAGCAGGTGGAGTTTAGTGAACATTGAACTATTTAGCTTTCATCTCTGACCTTTGATACTCTCATAAACAAATGTTACTGTCTGAGTTATCTGCCATATTGAAACACAGCATGAGGACTGCACCAGATGTTGCTGTCCTAGCCTCCAAGACCATGAGCCCAAACAAACTTCTTTATAAAGTACCTGGTCTCAGCTATATTATAATAGCAATATAAGATGGACTAATAGTGGCATATGAAGGGACAGAAAGAGTGGGGAAATTATGATTTGACTACGGGCAATAAGCAGGTACATTGTTTATAGAGAATTTAAAGCAATGTCATTTTGTCATCAGAGGTCAAAAATGGATGTTATATCCCCTTGGAACTGGAGATATAGATGGTTGTGAGCTTCCCAACATGGGTGCTGGGAATCCAATTCATGCTATTATCTGCTGAGTCATCAATCTCTCTGGCCCTATCTATCCACCTTTTAGTTTTGTCTTGAACCAGCAATTTTGAATGTCAATGATAAAATAGTCTTTGACTCAAAATATTTTGTCAGTCTAGGGCAGCACTAGCCAATAGAAAAATGTTATTTTTTTCCAAAAACAGAATCTCCTCTCTTCTGCATCACCCCTTGTGAACTTAATTTTAATAGCTCAACAATTCAATAACTATAAATTACTATCACTTTAACACACAATAAGAATAAAAATATTAGCAAAGTAGTTTATCTGTCTTTTTCATAAGAGGTGTTCTAAATGTGATATTTTCTTCTTATGGGACACCCTAATCTAGACTGGCTGTGCTTCCAATGCTCAGTAACCATATGTAGCTCACAGCTTCTGTATTACTTAGTATGTGTTTACGTCTGAATAAAACTGTGCTTACCCTTGCCTTGTAATAATATGTTAGGAGCTTCAACTTGGACAATACTATTACTTGCCCTTTTCATAAATATTACAGTTACATGAGGATCAGTTTGGAGAACTCTTAAACATGAGGATTCAGGGGAATGAGTTGACGTGCAGATTTTGTGGTAGTTTACAATTATCAGAGTTGATTTAGGCACATTTTATTATTTTTGTTGCTGTTCTGTTTTTTTGCTGTTTTCCTTTCCTGATCTTTTAAGGATAGGGTCTCACTGTGTAGTTCAGGCTAGATTGGAACTTGATGTCCTCCTTCAAAGTAGTAAGATTACAAGTGTGCATGACTGTGTCTAGCCTTGGGTACTGTTTTTACTTCTATTACTATGATATCACTGAAATGAGGCAGCATGTTAGAAATGAGCAATGCTACAGCAGTTATTCCAACTAGAAGAAATAAACCACTAGATGGGTTAAACCTAGCTTATGTTATCAGTTTCTGTATTTGCTTTTATATTTAGTTTTATCATTTTACATTTTGTTGTTCCCTAAGGTGGGGTCTCTGGAACTGAGGATGGCATCTGTCTATGTAGTCACAGATGGGATTGAATTCCTGATTCTCCCACATCTAGTTCCAGGTATCAGGATTACAGGAATGTACTATGAAACCCAACTTTTTAAAAAAATTCAAAACAGTACACATTATATGATTTAATATTTTTGTGGGTAAGCAGAAACACTGTTTCATACATACAATATTTTAGTGTATTTAAATAACATTGTTTTCTTGCTCTTTGAAATGCTATTACAAAACGTTATAGACTATGCAGTTTCTAAAAAATAAAATTTAATTTCTAACAGTTCTAGAAACTGGAAAGTCTTAATCCCAAGGTGCCAATAGATTCCATGACCAATGATGACCTGTTTCCTGTTTCTCAGTGATTTTGGTGTCCTCACATGGGGAAAGAGGCAAAAAAGCTCCCTTGGGTCTCTTTAATAACAGCACCAATACTACTCCACAGAGCATTTGAGCTAATTATCTCCAAACCCTAATCACCACCAGCTTAGGGATTAGGATTTCAACATGAGTTTGGGGAGATGGAAACACACAGATCATAGTAATTGTTAAAGTTTAAATATATTCTTCTAAACTGTTAGTATCATATTATTAAACTAAATAATCAGAGAATGATTAATATATTTTATATAAGCTTTCCATATCCATCCTCTTTGCCCTATACATATATTTTTAAAAATAGTATAAGTACACTGTTGTATAATCATTTGGAAAGCTGGGGTAGGTAGGGTGTTGAGTTCCAGGTACATCTGGGCTCATTGCAAGATCTTTTCTCAAAAATGTTAGTATAAACAATACTGTGACCTTCATATTATGGACTATGCCTGAGTATGTATGGCATTCACAGCCTTTAAATCTATTGCTCTTGCAAATTGTTACAGCCACTACCATTATTAGAAATAGATCCACATGTTGAGAAGATCGAAGCAGAGCAGAAGAATACAGCTCTGTGCCTGAGAGAGAAAATAGAATCTCCATCCAACTGTGTGCAGAGAAAATCAAAAGCAAAAATAAGATTGCCAGCCTGAACAATGAATCACAATGTAAAGAGATGAGAAATAAATGAAATCATTTCCAAATTTGGGGACTTAAAGGGCAAATATTTTGTGAATGAGAATTTTGACAGGGACATCCCCATTAAGCAAGCCTATATAATTATAGAATCAATCTTGGCGCCTAAAACCAAAGATGATATAACAAAAACCTGCTATATTAAGTGATTAATGTCCCAGTGTCCCTGACCTGCTCCTGTGTTAATGTGGAAAAAACATTCCACTTTGTGGCTGCTTAGATATCAGTTTCTCCTGCAACATTAGGAAGAGATGGTAAGTTCTGTCTCTGTCTGTTGCTTGGCTTGGAAAACAAAATAAAATCACACCTCTCCCCCAAATAAAACAACAAAAATAAAAACCACCACTAACAACAACAAAAACCAGGTGTTTCATTTTTATTTGTGTCATTATCTGACCTTACGGGATTTTTTTCTTAGAGGTAGCTATTTTTCACCACCATTCATCATAGTATCATAAGTCTACCCTGAGTGGCAGTTATTACAACCTGCCACTTCAAGATCTTTATATAGATTCCCCCTCTCAAACACATTGAGACCAGAAATTGCATCAGAAAGTGGGCACTCTGTATCACATCACAAATCTCGATATTTTTATACAGCCTATGCAGCCAGAATCCCAAACTAATGGAGATGTCAAATCCGCCCATTCTTTACACAGAGCTATTAGTGGGACATACAGTTTTTAAATAGATAAATTGTCAATAAGTGCAACCTCCAAATGTAGGAAAAAATTGATGTGAAGTGACTCTTTGGAACTGTGTGATCTTGTGATACTTGAGATGCCACTCTTCATCCAGGAAAAAAAAAATAAAATAAAAACATTGTTCACTTGCTATAAAGCCCTTGGGTGTAACATGACATTTACACTGTATAAAGTATGTATACCATGTTTATTTATTATGTATTTCCTCTGGCTAAAAAAACCTGAATATGTAATCTACAACATCCAAATAAACGATTTGACATATTTTATACAACACATGTTCAAATAATTAATTTTTCTCATGGAAATGTCATACCATTTAACTCATAGCTATGAGCCAAATATTTCTGCAAGAGTTTGTAATGAATATATGCATAACTACAGATTTCCCCTACTAATTCTTCCCTTAAATATAATTTAAAGGGACAGAATTAGAGTCTGCTGCACTCCAATTATCAAATGCTTGGGCATAGTAGCCTGTCAATAACATGGTTCACCCATTTGGCAGATTTTATCACATGTTATGAATTTAGTTTGTTGCCTGATCTCATTGGAATCTCACTTTATTACTAAATATAACTATATGTGATATGTTTTGAGAATTCTTGATTGCCAAGAAACATAGCAAAATAATTATGCATATACTGGAATAAATGATGATCCAGAACTCAGTGGAGTCGGGAGCACCTGTATCATTTAGATTGGTTCTAGCAACAGGTAACAGAAACAATACACAATGTGACTTAGGTGAAAGTCATTACCACGATGGAAGGCAGATCAAGCTTCAAGCACTATATAAGCAAACAGTGTGCACACTAAAACTTGTTTAAAGAGGTCAAAATCATCACCATTTAAGTATTTCTGGGAGCTCAATGGTTAAGAGCACATACTGCTCTTGAAGAGAACATCAGCTCTGTACCTCACATCCACATCAGATGGCTAACAGTCACCTATAACTCAAGATCTATATACTGGGATTGGACACTGTCTTCTGGCCTCCAGTGGCACCTACACACCTAGCACACATAAACTCATATATGTATATGTATGTGTATGCATATGCATATGAGTGTATGTATGCACATGTACATACATATACATAAAAAAGAATAGGTTCTTTCTCATAAGGTAGAACCTATTCTTTTTGTTTGTTTGTTTCAAAGGCTTTATTTTTACTTCGTACAAGACGTGGGATAGGCTGAGGCGGCTGGTGCAGAGCAGAGGGAGCCTCTTGGAAAACCGAGAGGCCTAATGGTGCTTGAGAATGAGGCGCTCAAAGAGATACTCACCCAGAGATGCCTGGGTCATGCCACTCTGTGCTGGTTGTGGCCCTGCCAGTCTATAAAGGTTGGTCAGGTGGTGGCCCATCTTCTTGATGAGCTTCACCTCTTTATCCAGGAAGTGGCTTCCCAAGAAATCACAGAGATGAGGGTCTGTGCATGCAGACCTCAGGGCATGCATATCCAAGAGGGCCTGAATCAGTTTCTTCTCCAGGGCCAAGGCAGCTCCCATTGTCTCCTGGGATTTACCTCACTCATCTTGAGATGGCTTCTGCATGTCCTTGAAGACTGCACTGCCCTGGTGATTGTTCTGCAACTTGAGGAGATGCTCTGCGCCCTGTGCTTCTCAGCCAATTCACGGAAGAAGTGGCCTACATTCTCCAAAGCCACGTCATCCGGATCAAAGAAGAAGCCCAGAGAGAGGTAGGAGTAGGAAGCCTGCAGGTGCAAGTTGACCATGCGGTTCGTGGCAGCTTCCACTTTGGTGTAATAATTCTGAGGAATCTGAGAGGTCACGGCTGATCTGGAGCATAGGGCTGAGATGGAGCCGGTGCTGGCTGGTCCTAGGAGCCGGAGGCTGCAAGGAGATAGCCCAGAGGTTGCGACTGGAGAGACTTTTAAGGTGGCTCAAAGCTAATAAAGTGGGAGTAGTCCCCGGGTCTGTTCCATTCAAACACTATTGAAGCAAGACACAGGACAAGGGCCCTCCAAAGAGCTGCTCTGAAAGAACCTATTCTTAAATATTTAAAAAATATATATAATGATAGCCTTGTCTGGCATCAATGAGGAAAGGCCCTTGGTTCTGTGAAGGTTTGATGCCATAGCATAGGGGAATGCTAGGGCTGTGGGGCTGGAGTGGGTAGGTGGGTAGAGGAGTACCCTCATGGAGGCAGGGGATAGGAGGAGTGGAATGGGGAGTTTTCAGAGGGAAAACTGGGAAGGATAACATTTGAAATGTAAATAAAGAAAATGACCAAAATTTTTTTTTTTTTAAAAAAAAAGAAGCATTCTATCACCACAAAGATTAGGACTCATCGTCTCCTAAACATCCACTCATCAGTGAATTGAGGACAGAGTGGGGGGATGTGGTCAGTCCTCACAAGGTTTTTACATGTTTTAATGTTTACTTTCTCCTTGGTTATCATATATTAAAAGCTCATGAAGAGGAGGGTAGGATATAGTTCCTTGTCATGGTGCTTGCCTAGAGCAAGGCCCTAGATTTGATTGTCAGCCTTGAAAAACCAGTAAAACACAGGCTTTTGCTTTTGTTTGTTTTGTGAAGAGAACCTTGTTACCTAGTCTGTCTCTGTTTTTTATTTTAATTCATTCCAAGGTCTTTCTCTGTACACAAAGCTGGCCCAGAACTCACTATGTAACTCAGGTGGAACTTGAACTTACAATGTTTCTGCCTCAATACCCCAAGTGCTAGAATTTCCAGGCATGGATGACCTTGCCCAGGCTTTCCTATACGTTCTTTACTTTCTTCAGTTAATCTTGATTTGGGAAGGAAGAAAGGAGGAAGAGAAGGAAAAGGAGAAGGAGGGGGAGCAGAGCGGAGGAGACCACCAACGCTGCCCACCCCTGCCCACATCCCTGGCCCAGGAGGAAACTGTATCACGGCCTCTGGGCACCGTAGAGGAGGGCCCAGGGAGCAGCAGATCCACTGCGCCTGAGACACCACCTGAAGGGACCGACCGGATAAACAGTTCTCTGCACCCAAATCCCGTGGGAGGGAGAGCTAAACCTTCAGAGAGGCGGACACGCCTGGGAAACCAGAAGAGACTGCACGCTGCACACAGTACTGACCCCAGAGGAAAACAAAAGCTATCTGGAACCCTGGTGCACCAAACCTCCCAGAAGGGGCGGCGCAGATCTTCCTGGCTGCTGAGGCCGTGGAGAGCTCATAGGCAACACCCCACTAGCAAACTTGAGCCTGGGGACCACAGGTAAGACAAACTTTTCTGCTACAAACGACTTGCCTGGTGAACTCAAGACACAGGCTCACAGGAACAGCTGAAGAACTGTAGAGAAGAAAAACTACGCGCCCGAAAACAGAACACTCTGTCCCCATAACTGGCTGAAAGAAAACAGGAAAACAGGTCTACAGCACTCCTGAAACACAGGCTTATAAGACAGTCTAGCCACTGTCAGAAATAGCAGAACAAAGTAACACTAGAGATAATCTGATGGCGAGAGGCAAGCGCAGGAACCCAAGCAACAGAAACCAAGACTACATGGCATCATCGGAGCCCAATTCTCCCACCAAAGCAAACACAGAATATCCAAACACACCAGAAAAGCAAGATCTAGTCTCAAAATCATATTTGATCATGATGTTGGAGGACTTCAAGAAAGACATGAAGAACTCCCTTAGAGAAACACAGGAAAACATAAACAAACAAGTAGAAGCCTACAGAGAGGAAACGCAAAAATTCCTAAAAGAATTCCAGGAAAACATAAATAAACAAGTAGAAGCCCATAGAGAGGAGTCACAAAAATCCCTGAAAGAATTCCAGGAAAACACAATCAAACAGTTGAAGGAATTAAAAATGGAAATAGAAGCAATCAAGAAAGAACACATGGAAACAACCCTGGATATAGAAAACCAAAAGAAGAGACAAGGAGCTGTAGATACAAGCATCACCAACAGAATACAAGAGATGGAAGAGAGAATCTCAGGAGCAGAAGATTCCATAGAAATCATTGACTCAACTGTCAAAGATAATGTAAAGCGGAAAAGCTACTGGTCCAAAACATACAGGAAATCCAGGACTCAATGAGAAGATCAAACCTAAGGATAATAGGTATAGAAGAGAGTGAAGACTCCCAGCTCAAAGGACCAGTAAATATCTTCAACAAAATCATAGAAGAAAACTTCCTAACCTAAAAAAAGAGATACCCATAGGCATACAAGAAGCCTACAGAACTCCAAATAGATTGGACCAGAAAAGAAACACCTCCGTACATAATAGTCAAAACACCAAACGCACGAAATAAAGAAAGAATATTAAAAGCAGTAAGGGAAAAAGGTCAAGTAACATATAAAGGCAGACCTATCAGAATCACACCAGACTTTTCGCCAGAAACTATGAAGGCCAGAAGATCCTGGACTGATGTCATACAGACCCTAAGAGAACACAAATGCCAGACCAGGTTACTGTATCCTGCAAAACTCTCAATCAACATAGATGGAGAAACCAAGATATTCCATGACAAAACCAAATTTACACAATATCTTTCTACAAATCCAGCACTACAAAGGATAATAAATGGTAAAGCCCAACATAAGGAGGCAAGCTATACCCTAGAAGAAGCAAGAAACTAATCACCTTGGCAACAAAACAAAGAGAAGAAAAGCACACAAACATAACCTCACATCCAAATATGAATACAACAGGAAGCAATAATCACTATTCCTTAATATCTCTCAACATCAATGGCCTCAACTCCCCAATAAAAAGACATAGATTAACAAACTGGATATTAACGAGGACCCTGCATTCTGCTGCCTACAGGAAACACACCTCAGAGACAAAGACAGACACTACCTCAGAGTGAAAGGCTGGAAAACAACTTTCCAAGCAAATGGTCGAAGAAGCAAGCTGGAGTAGCCATTCTAATATCAAAAAAGTCAATTTTCAACTAAAAGTCATCAAAAAAGATAAGGAAGGACACTTCATATTCATCAAAGGAAAAATCCACCAAGATGAACTCTCAATCCTAAATATCTATGCCCCAAATACAAGGGCACATACATACGTAAAAGAAACCTTACTAAAGCTCAAAACACACATTACACCTCACACAATAATAGTAGGAGATTTCAACACCCCACTCTCATCAATGGACAGATCATGGAAACAGAAATTAAACAGAGACGTAGACAGACTAAGAGAAGTCATGAGCCAAATGGACTTAACAGATATTTATAGAACATTCTATCCTAAAGCAAAAGGATATACCTTCTTCTCAGCTCCTCATGGTACTTTCTCCAAAATTGACCATATAATTGGTCAAAAAATGGGCCTCAACAGGTACAGAAAGATAGAAATAATCCCATGCGCATATCAGACCACCGGCCTAAAACTGGTCTTCAATAACAATAAGGGAAGAATGCCCACATATACGTGGAAATTGAACAATGCTCTACTCAATGATAACCTGGTCAAGGAAGAAATAAAGAAAGAAATTAAAAACTTTTTAGAATTTAATGAAAATGAAGATACAACATACCCAAACTTATGGGACACAATGAAAGCTGTGCTAAGAGGAAAACTCATAGCGCTTGAGTGCCTGCAGAAAGAAACAGGAAAGAGCATATGTCAGCAGCTTGACAGCACACCTAAAAGCTCTAGAACAAAAAAGAAGCAAATACACCCAGGAGGAGTAGAAGGCAGGAAATAATCAAACTCAGAGCCTAAATCAACCAAGTAGAAACAAAAAGGACCATAGAAAGAATCAACAGAACCAAAAGTTGGTTCTTTGAGAAAATCAACAAGATAGATAAACCCTTAGCCAGATTAATGAGAGGACACAGAGAGTGTGTCCAAATTAACAAAATCAGAAATGAAAAGGAGACATAACTACAGATTCAGAGGAAATTCAAAAAATCATCAGATCTTACTATAAAAGCCTATATTCAACAAAACTTGAAAATCTGCAGGAAATGGACAATTTCCTAGACAGATACCAGGTACCAAGTTAAATCAGAACAGATAAACCAGTTAAACAACCCCATAACTCCTAAGGAAATAGAAGAAGTCATTAAAGGTCTCCCAACCAAAAGAGCCCAGGTCCAGACGGTTTTAGTGCAGAATTCTATCAGACCTTCATAGAAGACCTCGTACCAATATTATCCAAACTATTCCACAAAATTGAAACAGATGGAGCACTACCGAATTCGTTCTATGAAGCCACAATTACTCTTATACCTAAACCACACAAAGACCCAACAAAGAAAGAGAACTTCAGACCAATTTCCCTTATGAACATTGACGCAAAAATACTCAACAAAATTCTGGCAAACCGAATCCAAGAGCACATCAAAACAATCATCCACCATGATCAAGTAGGCTTCATCCCAGGCATGCAGGGATGGTTTAATATACGGAAAACCATCAACGTGATCCATTATATAAACAAACTGAAAGAACAAAACCACACTATCATTTCATTAGATGCTGAGAAAGCATTTGACAAAATTCAACACCCCTTCATGATAAAAGTCCCAGAAAGAATAGGAATTCAAGGCCCATACCTAAACATAGTAAAAGCCATATACAGCAAACCAGTTGCTAACATTAAACTAAATGGAGAGAAACTTGAAGCAATCCCACTAAAATCAGGGACTAGACAAGGCTGCCCACTCTCTCCCTACTTATTCAATATAGTTCTTGGAAGTTCTAGCCAGAGCAATCAGACAACAAAAGGAGGTCAAGGGGATACAGATAGGAAAAGAAGAAGTCAAAATATCACTATTTGCAGATGATATGATAGTATATTTAAGTGATCCCAAAAGTTCCACCAGAGAACTACTAAAGCTGATAGACAACTTCAGCAAAGTAGCTGGGTATAAAATTAACTCAAATAAATCAGTAGCCTTCCTCTACACAAAAGAGAAACAGGCCGAGAAAGAAATTAGGGAAATGACACCCTTCATAATAGATCCAAATAATTTAAAGTACCTGTGTGACTTTAACCAAGCAAGGAAAGATCTGTACAATAGGAACTTCAAGACTCTGAAGAAAGAAATTGAAGAAGATCTCAGAAGATGGAAAGATCTCCCATGCTCATGGATTGGCAGGATTAATATAGTAAAATGGCCATTCTACCAAAAAGCGATCTACAGATTCAATGCAATCCCCATCAAAATACCAATCCAATTCTTCAAAGAGTTAGACAGAACAATCTGCAAATTCATATGGAATAACAAAAAACCCAGGATAGCTAAAACTATCCTCAACAATAAAAGGACTTCAGGGGGAATCACTATCCCAGATCTCAAGCAGTATTACAGAGCAATAGTGATAAAAACTGCATGGTATTGGTACAGAGACAGACAGATAGACCAATGGAACCGAATTGAAGACCCAGAAATGAACCCACACACCTATGGGCACTTGATTTTTGACAAAGGAGCCAAAACCATCCAATGGAAAAAAGATAGCATTTTCAGCAAATGGTGCTGGTTCAACTGGAGGTCAACATGTAGAAGAATGCAGATCGATCCATGCTTATCACCCTGTACAAAGCTTAAGTCCAAGTGGATCAAGGACCTCCACATCAAACCAGATACACTCAAACTAATAGAAGAAAAACTAGGGAAGCATTTGGAACACATGGGCACTGGAAAAATTTCCTGAACAAAACACCCATGGCTTATGCTCTAAGATCAAGAATCGACAAATGGGATCTCATAAAACTGCAAAGCTTTTGTAAGGCAAAGGACACTGTGGTTAGGACAAAACGGCAACCAACAGATTGGGAAAAGATCTTTACCAATCCTACAACAGATAGAGGCCTTATATCCAAAATATACAAAGAACTGAAGAAGTTAGACAGCAGGGAGACAAATAACCCTATTAAAAATGAGGTTCAGAGCTAAACAAAGAATTCACAGCTGAGGAATGCCAAATGGCTGAGAAACACCTAAAGAAATGTTCAACATCTTTAGTCATAAGGGAAATGCAAATCAAACAACCCTGAGATTTCACCTCACACCAGTGAGAATGGCTAAGATCAAAAACTCAGGTGACAGCAAATGCTGGCGAGGATGTGGAGAAAGGGGAACACTCCTCCATTGTTGGTGGGGTTGCAGACTGCTACAACCATTCTGGAAATCAGTCTGGAGGTTCCTCAGAAAATTGGACATTGAACTGCCTGAGGATCCAGCTATACCTCTCTTGGGCATATACCCAAAAGATGCCCCAACATATAAAAAAGACACGTGCTCCACTATGTTCATCGCAGCCTTATTCATAATAGCCAGAAGCTGGAAAGAACCCAGATGCCCTTCAACAGAGGAATGGATACAGAAAATGTGGTACATCTACACAATGGAATATTACTCAGCCATCAAAAAAACAATGACTTTGTGAAATTCAGAGGCAAATGGTTGAACTGGAAACTATCATCCTGAGTGAGCTAACCTAATCACAGAAAGACATACATGGTATGTACTCATTGATAAGTGGCTATTAGCCCAAATGCTTGAATTACCCTAGATGCCTAGAACAAATGAAACTCAAGACGGATGATCAAAATGTGAATGCAGATCGCCCTGAGAGACACAGCCAGAATACAGCAAATACAGAGGCGTATGCCAGCAGGAAACCACTGAACTGGAGAACAGGACCCCTGTTGAAGGAATCAGAGAAAGAACTGGAAGAGCTTGAAGGAGCCAAGACCCCATATGTACAGCAATGCCAACCAACCAGAGCTTCCAGGGACTAAGCCACTACCCAAAGACTATACATGGACTGACCCTGGACTCTGACCTCGTAGGTTGCAATGAATATCCCAGTAAGAGCACCAGTGGAAGGGGGGCCCTGGGTCCTTATATAAGAAATTCAAGTTGTAATAAAAAAAAAAGAAAAAGAAAAGAAAAAAAAGGAGAAGGAGGGGAAGGGGGGAGGAGGAGAAGGAGGGAAGAGGGAGGAGGAGGGGAGGAGCAGGAGGAGGAGGAGGAGGAGGAGAAACTATTCTCATCAGCTGTTATTGAAAATAACATGGTCATATTGGCTGTAGCATACAGGGTTCTCATGTCTTTCCTAGTTATTCAATATTTTTTGAAATGGCTTAGAAATATGACTTAGTGGGTTTGGGAAAATAGTTCAATTGATAAAGTGCTTGCCTAGTATGCATGAAGCCCTAGGTTCAATCCTCAGCACCACATAAGATCAGGAGTGGTGGTATACTTCTATAATTTCAGCATTCAGGATGTAGAAGCATGAGGATTCAGAGTCCAAGGTTATGAATCTTGGCTACATAGCAAGTATGAGATCACCCTGAAATACATGACTTTTTCTCAATGGAAAAAAAAACTGGATAGAAAATTCTGTGAGCATGGTTTGGCTATCGTGATTGAACATAAGGTTTAAAAGACAAAGAAATGTTAGCAGGATGGGTCGTCCCACTAAAGGACTCCTTTAAGGGCTCTGGTCACTTATGCGGAGGAAATGTTGACTGAACCAGAGTAACTTGGGGAAGAAAATCAAGCAAGATCCAGGCTGCATGCTCCAGTTACTTTCTATGCAAGCCACTACAAGAAAGACTGCGTGTGAGCCACAAAGAGCTGTGCTTTGTGGTTTTCTGAAAGAATGATGTCCTTTTAAAAAGGTATACTTTCCATATATTTCAGAACCAAACATTAGGGAAATAAAAGTTACCTATCTGAGACAAACAACAAAAAAGAACTGGCAATGTCTTCTTATTTATTTTTTTAGCTCCCCCATCTTTTCCTGTGCATATGCTAAGTAAAATTTTTCCTATGAAAAATTGGGTCTTTCTTCTGCTGCTGTTTTAGTCAGAATTTCAATTTTCATTATTGTAATTCTGTAGATGTTTCCCATGAAAAATGAGGCCATTCTTATGTGTGATTCTGGGCCCTGCCTTTCTTATGGGTAAGCATTTTCCCCCATGCTATTAAAGCCTTCTGAAACAAAAAGTCTACATTTTTAATTTTTGTTTATTAAAGCTTTTTATCTTAATTTTTGTGTTCTTTTTGAGATAGAGCCTAGCTGGGTAGCCCAGATGGTCTCCAGCTTGTGGTATCCTTCAACCTCAGAAACCCAAATGTTCACATCACAGGTATAAGCCATTATAAATGCAATTAACACGTATGAACTTTATGTATAATAACACATATGAATTTTATAAATGGAGTTCAGTACAATATTTTATATGTGTATATACTGGCAAAATCCCCCTCCCCGTTTTCTAACCCCTGCCCCTGCACTCAACCTAATCCCTACATCTCACTAGTCTACTGAGATTTGACGTGACATAATTGTCTTCTATAACTGCTACAGTTGATTTAACAATCTCTTGTTTCTCATTCTTTTAATGGGTTTCTTTCAAGGTGAATTCCTTCAAAAATTGCAGACCAAAATGCACAGATCTCCAGAATACAGTTCAATGAGTTTTGGTAAAGCTGAACTAATGGAGGTGACCGTTCCCCTCGTCCCTCGTTGTGCATTAATGCCTCCTTCTATTCAGGCCTCCACCTCCCTTGCTACTCCTGTTAGCTCTTACACAGATTTGTTTGGTCTGTGCTTGAACTTCATGTGTCATTGTGTAGAACATATCTTTCTGTGTCCGACTTTGTTTTTATACATTTAAAAAAATTTTGTTTCACATTTCGATCGAAACTCCCTCCTTCTCTTTCCAACCTCAGCCCCCCCCCAACCCATCCCTCTTCTCTTCTTTTTTCTCCCCCAGAGAAGGAGTCCATCCAAAGGTACCAGTAAATGCACAAGTCACAGCAGGACTATGCATCCTCTCCACTGAGGCTGGACATGGGGGCCAGCTAGGGGGAAACTATTTTGAGAGAGTCACCTGTGATGTGTCTGTCAGAAGTCCATGCCTTTTCATAACTAGTCAGAATCTTTTGTATAGACACACAGCAATATGTCTCCACCAGCTGATAGGTATGCCAGGTCCTTCCAATCTCAGTCTATTAGAAGGATACTAAGCACTTTTTGTTTCAAGTCTATCTTAAGGAAATGTTTAATAGTAGTAAAACGATAAGTAGCTTAGTAATGATTCCCCACCACCACCCCTCTTCCTCTCTCACTCACATTCTGGGGTAGGAAGACCCAGTGTCCCAAATACAATTTTTCTCCTTTTCCTCTTCTCCTTTGCTTCCCCTCCTTTTCTTCTTTTTGTTTTTGTCCTCCCACCTCCTCTTTCTACTTTTTGAGATAGTCTCAGTATGTAGCACTAGCTGGCTTCAAGCTTCTGTTCCTCCTGCTTCAGCCTCCCAAGTTCTGTATTACAAGTGTTCAAAATCATATCTAGATTTCTTTATTTCTATATGTTTATGGGTAGTTTGAGTGTATTCAATGTCTGTGCATCAAGTGCATGCTTGGTGCCTACAGAAGCTAGAAAAGGGCATCAGGTCTCCTGGAAACTGGTGTTACAGATGGATGTGAACCACCATGTGCATGATGGGAATCTGGAAGAGCAGCCAGAGCCTTTGATTGCTAAGCCCTCTCTCCAGCCCCTTATTTTTGCTTTCAAGGGAAGATACAGAAGCTAGGTATATGACTCAGTGGAGGTCCACATACATTTAAAGTCCTGAGCAGGATCCTCAGCAGTGGTGAGATGGGAGAAATATAGTTGACAGATTCCAGGGAGGGTCTTGAGAAAATGCAAAACAAGATGAAAGGGGCTTTTGAAGAAGACAACCCAAGGGGAAAATTAGTTTTTAAATAAGTACAAAAAAAGAATTAAAATTGGGCAAGAATAACAAGAGACAATAAACAAAACAAAACAAAACAAAACAAAAAACAAGTAAGCATAGAGGAACAAAGAAAGGTTTGAATCAGGGCAGTATGTAAGGGAAGCCAGGAGGCCTTCTCATTTAAAAAGTAAGTGTTGTTTCTGTCCCACACTCCCTTAATTGAGGTTCAGGCTGAACCTAGGACACAGACTGGTAGGAGACTGGCTACAACCTGGTCATACCAAACAAGAACCTGACGATGTGCATTGAAAGGCAGGGTGGTGTTCTTTCTTTTCTCTCTCTCTCTCTCTCTCTCTTTTCTTTCTCTCCTCCTTCTCACTTCTGTCTCTGTGTTTGTGTATGTAAAAAGCGTTTTTTTTTGCCTGTCTGTCACTGTATCTATCTGTCTATTTACAGTTACAAGGTCTTCACAGTGTTGGGACTGCAGACTTATGATGCCTGCCTGTATGGGCTATGCCCCAGAAAAATAATTGACTCCATATTACCCTCTTCTGATTTTGGTAGACAATTTTCATAGGGTTTTATATGTCTTTGAACAGAGACATAGGGAAGCCAGGAAAGTCAAGACAACCCGGGGTATGTTGGAGAATTACTGATCCAATCCAGAGCCTTAACAGTGAACTGCTTTCAGATCTCTGATGTTTTGTCTTAATGAGATTTTTCAAGAAGCCAGGCAGAGTGATACACGCCTGTAATCCTAATACAGAGAGTTAAGAGCACTTACTGTTCTTGTAGAGGTGCAGAGGACCCAGCTTTATTTCCTAGCATCCACACGGCAACTCACAATTGCCTGCAACTGTACTTTCAAGAGATCTGACTCCTCTTCTGGCCTTTTGTGGAATCTTTTACATGTTTGTGGTGTACATAAGCCTGCCACACAAACACATGAAAAAGTTAAACTAAAACAAAGAAACACACACACACACACACACACACACACAAAGGGTGGAGATTTGCTGATTTCAAACCAAATTACACACTACAGTTTTTTTCTTTTAGTGATGTTATTGCCAATTAAACATAAAACATTTGTTTTCTATTACAATCAGACAAGAGATACAAAAACAACTCAAAGAAGTTGGAAGAAGGAAGGATCTGGAATTCTGTAAGGCGGGTGGAGGCACATTATTGATAAAGTCCTAGGGGCTTTATGGCATTCTTAACCCACTGTGGGTCTCAAGTGAATTGGATGGTTAAAACAGTGAAAGGGGAGGAGAAAAGGAGACACAAAGGCAAATACTGAAAGATGGGAAGATGTTTATTTGGTCCATAATTCCCAGGGGAAAGACTGGGACTGTAGCTTAGAAGGAAAGAAAGCATGTACATTTGCAAAGCCTTGGGTTCAACCTCCATCACAACACAGAGACACATACACTGTATACTCCCAGAGAACATAATCCTGAGAAAGACAGTACAATTTACAAAAATTCTGATTGTAAATGAGGAACTATGTCTTGATGTGAGAACTATAATCAAATATATCTTGATGTGCTTAGAGGAATAAAAGTGCTATGCATATTCAAAGCATCATTACTATTCATTCCTTAAGGGAAATAGTGCAGCTTCACCATTAAAACACCCCTGAATAGAAATAGAGGTAACTAATCCCACAGTAGCTGTAGATCTCAAAATACAAACCCCAAATCCACTGGGGACAGGGTGAGATTACACTATATGTTTGGGTCCCACGGGGACATGATGTATTCTGCCTGCTTCTTCCAGTTCCCAAAAGTTTATTCCTTTAGTTTACTGTCAGAAAATTCTTAAATGATATGTATGAAGGCATAGCATCTGTTTGGTTTCAGGGGATGTGATAGGACACACATTAACCCTTCTAGGGGCTTGCTGAAGTCAGAATGCATATCTAATATCTCAGCACTGAGGAGACTGAGGCAGAAGAGCTCCTGTAAGGTTAAGGGTGCTAGCCTGTCCTACGTAGTAAGATCAAGGCCATCCTGAACTACATAACCAAACACTATTGCAAAAAAAATAAATAAAAGGAAGGGGGAGGCAGAAACAGACAAAAGGGAAGGAGGGAGAGAGAGAATGAGACTGAGAGAATAAGACAGTGCAAATTTCTGTCTATTCAGTGCCTTGCAGGAGTCACATTAGAGTAGGGAGTCAGGGGTTGGGGATTTAGCTCAGTGGTAGAGCGCTTGCCTAGCAAGTGCAAGGCCCTGGGTTTGGTCCTCAGCTCCGGGAAAGAAAAAAAAAACTCCTTTAGAGTAGGGAGTCTTTCAAAATCGGGTGTTCTGGAATAAATTGGGACCATGTGTGTGGGTATGAAAAGAGTTCTCTTTGAAAAATCATTTTCCTCCCCTCCTTCTCCTCCTCCACCTCCTTCTACTCCTTTTTATTCTTTTATGCTTTGAAACAGGGTCCAGATAATATCTTAGGCTGACCTCAAACTCACTGTCTTCTTCTCCTGTCCTTCCCAGGGTTACAATTATAGTTGTGCACCACCACACCTGGTTGTGGGAAGCCATTTTCATAAAGAAAATAATAGTTTCCCTTTTTGTTTTACAGCATGAGAAGGTAACTGGACTTTTAGTTCTGTTCTGGATCCTTCATTTCTGTTGTGTTGTTTAACACTTACAATCCTGTGAGACAGTGTGTCTATTCTTTGTTGTCAACTTAACTACATCTGGAATTAACTAATATCCCAAAATAGAGGGCACATCTGTCAGGAGCTTATGCTTAATTTGAAGTTAGAAGATGCAATTCCAATCTGGGTCTTTGAGGAATGAAGTTACACATTTAATCCAGATATTTAGTACAGATCTAATCTGGGCTATACCTTCTGTTGGAAGTCTGTATAAGAAATGGAAGAAAGAAGCTTTTTGTTTGTTTCTCCAATATATATGCCTGTGTGCATGCGTGTGTGTGTGTGTGTGTGTGTGTGTGTGTGTGTGTGTAAAACTAGAAAACTTTAATAATAGGGCCTTACAAAGGAGTAAGGTGAGACTTGGAGTGTGTACAGAAATTGGCCAGTGTCACACAACTGGAATAGAGATAGTTTATCTGACTCTATAAAGCCTGAACAGGGAGCACTGGTCATTCTCTGTCATAATTTGCTTTTTATTGCTGTGATAAAACATTCTGATCAAAAGCAATTTCAGAGAGGAAAGGGTTTAATTAGCAAACACAAGGAGTACTGCTTGTTCCTCATGACTTGCTCAGTGTACTTTCCTATACAACTCAAGACCACGTTCCCTGGTTCCACAGTAGTCTGAGCCCTCCACAATCCACCATCAATCAAGAAAATGCCCATATAGGCATACGCACACACCAGTCTAGTAGGGGAATTTTCTCCATTGAAGCTCCCTCTTCTTGGGTGGCTCAAATTTGTATCAAGTTGACAAAAATTAACCAGAACAATCAATTCCTTGTCAACTTGACACATAAGCACATCACTATTAAATTATAACCTTTCTTGTTTATCCTCAAGGTCTCATGTAAATATCACAATATAAAAATAGGATAGCTTTTAAACTTGCATAGTCTTTTAAAAACTCAAGCACTTTAAAAGACCAAAGTATCATTAAAATTTCCTGTAAGAAAAAAAAGTTAAATACTTTCTTACTCCAAGATAGAGAAACCAAGGCACAGTCATAATCAAATCAAAGCAAAACCAAATGTCAACAGTGTAAATAACTTAGTGTCCAACATCTTGAGATTATGATCTTCTAGGTTCCAAAGATCTTACATACCCCCACCATTCTGGATTTGCCATCTTCAGCACACAAAACTTGCTATATCAGCTCAGACTGGTTCCTCTCTAGATCTGCTGCTTTCCTTGGTGATCATTCCACAGTACTGGCATCTCTTACATACTATGGTCTCCACTGTACCTTCATTAGTGGCATCACCTAGTCTCTGTTAAAGGACTATTGACCTACCACATACTGCCCAGCCCCAGCTTCTCCCTATGAGCCCTTGAATGCTTCGGTTTTCATGTCATCAAAACCAGGACCATGTGTGAAACTCTTAAACATTACCAAGTTCTGTTGACAGCTTGAGATGCTTCTTGATTCCCTGTAGACCACAGATTCTGTGTGCCAACTCCAAGGAAATGTTTCATCAAAGATTTCACCTCACTGATGCTGGTCCCATTAACTGCAGTTGATTTCTCAGAATCAGCTGAGCAGAATCAATTGACACAGTATGAGTAAAGCAAAGTTTTTACTTTAGGGGTCCTGGTCTCTTGTTAATCCCATCTGAGGCTTCATAACCCTACTACATAACCCAAACCACAGAATCTTAATACAAACTATCACATAGATAGATACTATCTTTTTTGCCTCTGAAACTTTATAAGCCAGGCCTCCATCTCCTCTCTCAATGTTCTTATCTTTCAAGTTCCTGTAACATCTCAGTGAGCTCAGAGTATTCGATGAACTTTCCAGTCCAAAGCTCCAAAATCTTTCCATAATCCTCCCCCCAAAACAATATGGCCATGGTCTTGTATAATGATACTTCATGATTATGGTACAAATTTCTGTTCTACTTTGCTCTTTATAGCTGTGATAAACACATGACCTCTGGGGCAGAAACAGAAGGAGAAAACCTGGAAGCAAGAGCTAAAGCAGAACCACAGAGGAATGCTTGTTAGCTTGGTCACCATGGCTTGTTCAGCTTGCTTTTTATACAATTTAGGAGCATCTGCCCAGGGGTGATGGCTGGGTCCTCCCACATCAATCATTAGTCAATAAAATGCTCCCTCAAGTTGACTACAGGTAATATGATAGGGGAATTTTCTCAATTCCCTCTTCTCAGATGATCCTAGGTTCTGCCGAGTTGACAAAAATACTAACCAGCACACTAACTCCCCTTCCTGCACCATGCTTACATGTCTATGTTCTCATTGGATTCTCCAAGAACCAATTCTGCAGCAAAATGAGAAAGAGTAAAGTTGGGAGGTGTTCCTAGGAAATAGTGGGGAGGAAATGGAAAAGTAAGGAAAGGATGATGGAGAGAGAGCAGTCAAGAGAGCAGATTCATTGTAGGCAATCAGAGCTCTGTCCTGGAGGGAGCTTTAGAAACCATGTTATCCCACTGGAAGAGCAAGGGGGCTGATACATTTGCATTGCATCTCCTCTTATCTCTTAGTGGTTGAAAGCTGCTGGCTTGATGTAGAGGGGGTAAGGGAAAGGACATTGATTTCTTAGCCTGACAAAACTAGCTCTCAAGGTGAAAGACTGTCCTTAAATTGGACAGTATGTTTTATTTGAAGATGCTAAAAGTGGACATTGTCTAGAAGTGGACATGGGCGAGTGATATATAGAATCTTATGGACTATGGGCCTCTCGGTGGCTATTGGTCTGGCTGGCTAACATGATATTTAGCACAGAGACTTAACTGCTTAATACTGATTCCTGAATCACCAATCCCATGTGAGATGGGAACAATGAGGGGATCAGAGTAGAGACCAATGTAAATGTTGTTAAACTTTCTTTGAACAAAAGAAAAAAAATCTTTGTAGGATTTACAGCTACCTATAAAGCCTGTGATGAGTTCACCATCCAAAAGAAAGTGTAGTGTAGAACTATTGAATCCAGTACTGCCTTGCCCACACTAGACTAGTGTTTTACCACCAAAAACAGATCCACAGATATTTTTGTTTGGATCCTAAATATCCCCCAAATGCCCATCTGATAGAGGCTTACAGCAAAGGTTATTGTGTTTGGGGGTAGATTGGTAGACCTTTTAGAGGTAGGGTCCGTGGAAGCTATGCAACTTCCTCAGGATATTCCACTGAAGGAGACAGTAGCCTGTTCTCTTGCTCTAAGGTACGTGACTTTACTCTGCCATTGCTTTCACCATGGTGTACCTTTTCACCACAGCCACAGACAGAAATCTCCTAATTTCTAAGTCATTCCTACTTAAAAGGTGTTTTTTTTCCTCAGCTATTTTTATAAGTGACAGAAAACTGGATAACATAGATGAATTAAAGCAAAGAATAGGCTTATAGTAGAAAGTATACCGATTCTTTCAGATGCTGTATTACAGCCATTTCCTCTGTGTGTTGCATAACACACTACAAGACTCCCAGGTCTCTTAGCAATTAGCATGTATCATTAAAATCTTATCAACAATTACACTCTCCAATCTAAATTCTAGTTGCAAGATTGTTTTCCTGGTTTTTGCATCCCTGAGTGCATGAGTACTTTGGAAGCCTGGAGAACAGACGAGCCCACAGGGAATGTGCTATCCCAAATCACCCTGAATATTTATCAAGAAGGTGAAATTTTAAAATGAATCTTTGAAGGTGATATTCCTTCACATTGAAACAAAAATTCACAGGTTGTTGAGTTGTTATTGTTAGTTTGGCCAATGTGTCTATTTTAGTAACACACAATATTTTGGCATTGAAAAGAAGCAAAATATTAATGGGGCCCAATGACAAGGTGAATGAGTCTGCTGGAAGCCATCAGAGCCACATCTGAGCTGTACATATAAGTACATTTTCAAACAAAACAAATTGTTCCTGTATTTCTTAGAATATTTGGAAGTAAATTGAGGGTTCTAGTAATATAATACACAGATCCAAATGTACTATATTTTGTCCAGGGATATAGCCTAGTTGGAAATCCCTTATCAGGGCGTGTGCAAGGCACCCATGTTGTTGGATGGTATTAAGGTCACTGAAAAGTGGGAGAGGGGCATATTCAGATTTAGTGAGTCCGATCGTTTCTAGGATTGAGCTATTCATCTGTAAAATAGAATCAGGATGATTTCTGAACTTCTCCTGGACATTTAGGAAAGTCAGTGAGTCACCTTCCCAGGGAACAACCTTTGGTCTGAAAATGACGTGGAAGCCATAGAAGCAGAAAGTAATTGACCCCCAAAAGCTCTCTGATTCATTGGAAATAATATTTCTTTTCACATTGTTTTTATGTTGTGTGAACAATTGTATACAATAGGAATCATATTTGATGTGTTGTCCCACAATATATTTATTGAATAATAGAGAATAGATATTTCAGTGTCAAGCACGAGCATCTTTTTTAATTAATTAATTAATTTTTACACTCCAGATTTTATCCCTTCCTGGTGGTCCACCCTCATACCTCTCCCCCTACTCCCCCCTCTCCCAGTCTCCACAAGGATGTCCCCACTGCACCCACCCCACCAGACCTCTAAACTCCCTGGGACTTCCAGTCTCTTGACAGTTAGGTTCATTTTCTCTGACTGAATCCAAACCCAGGAGTCCTCTGCTGTATATGTGTTGGGGGCCCCATCTCAGCTGGTGTATGCTGCCTGGTTATGTGATCCAGTCTGAGAGATCTCGGGGGGGTACACTGAGACTCCTGGTCCCTCTTACAGGGTTGCCCTCCTCCTAGCTCCCTCCAGCTTCCCTTAAATAAAACCAGAGGGGTCAGCAGCTACTGATCCTGGTTGAGTGTACATCTGCATCTGACTCTTTCAGCTGCTTGTTGGGTCTTTTGTACAGAGTAGTCATGGTAGGTCCATATTTTCTTGAACAACCCATAGCTTCAGCACGGTGTCAGGTCTTGAGCTGGATCCCACTTTGGGCCTGTTGCTGGACCTTCTTTTCCTCGGGTTCTTCTCTATTTCCATCCCTGCATTTCCTTCAGACAGGAAGAATTATGGGTCAGAGCTTTGGCTGTGGGATAGCAACCACATCCCTCACTTGATGTCCTGTCTTTCTGCTGGAGGTCGATTCAATAAGTTCCTTCTCCCCATTGTAGGGCCTTTAATCTAGGGTTCCCCACCGCCTTTGAGTCCTAAGAGTCTCTCCCTTCCCAGGTCTCTGGTATATTCTAGAGGGTCCTTCCAACCTCCTCGCTCCTAAAGTTGCCTGTTTTCATTCTTTTGCTGACCCTTGAGGTTTCATTCCTTTTCTCCCACCCTCTGTAGTTCATTGCATGTATTTTTAGTTTTTACTATCTCCCCTTTTCATTGACACTAAAGTAATCTTACTTCTCTGCCTCTTCCTTCCCCTGCTCCTTTCCACAAGGTCTCATTCTAAAGCTCAGAATGTCCTTGAACTCTTGATCTTTCTGCCTCAGCCTACCAAGTTTACATACACATGCCAACATGCTTGGCATTTTATGTTTTATTTTCCCCTATGGTACATAATACCCACTACAATTGAGGCCTATGTTCCAAGCAGTACTGTACACTATATCTTATAGCTAATTTAATTGTTATAGAAAGACTTGTGAATTAAATAGTATTATTATATATTTTGCTGTACAAGTTCTTGTGTTGCTGGAAATTGAACCTAGGGCCTTGCACATGCTGGGCAAAATCTCTACCAGAGAGCTGCATCCCCAAACAAGTTATCAAATTATGGATGGGTTTTGGGTGAAACGAGTTAGGTATCTTGACCAAAATTAGTAAGCAGCTCTACCATATATATATTGGTTTTAAAGGGACTGAATTCTGAGGTAGCAGAATAAACTCCATTTTGTTCTTAAAACTCCATTCTAAGTTAACTTGCCCTTAGAGAGTCATGGCCCCCTCCCTTGAGGTGTGAGAAAAATCATGAAATGTCCCTGGCAGTAGCAAAATAGACACAGCAGCTGCAGCTGGATGATAACAACAGAGTGGGCTAAGGAAACATAAGTTGTTCCCAGGTTAAGATGCTCCTTTTTGATGTAGGCTCCCTCCGTGTGGTTTAACCAGGTGCTGTAAACCAATTAGCTGAAAGACCAACATTCCTTTACCCTCTCATGTAACACCAAGGCTTGGAAACCCCCACTTGCAGTTTTTTCCTTTATAAACCCCCTTCACCTAGACCTGGGGGTTCACTCTCCTTCCTGTTCCATCAGGAGGGTTTGTGACCCAATCTCCCGAGCTTGAATACTCTCATGTGCTTGCCTCATAGTTGTGGTTCCTGGTGGTTTCTGGGGTTTTTGCAATCTGGGCACAACAGTTTCAGACTCAGAGCCATTCCCTACCAATTTTCTCCTTTGTCCTTCTCCTGGGATTTGACTAGAAAGCCAATTTTCATTCTTCCCAGTTTTCTTTGTAACTAAATCAATGGGACATATGACAAGTAGGGGCATCTACAGAATGCTTTATGCTGCCTGTATGTGGTCTTGAATAGAGAAGAGATGATTGCAGATGACGTGTACCATCAGGCCAAACCTATCAAGTTAAGTTGGCAAACCAGTGGCAGGAATCGAATGTTTTGAAGTTTCATGGAGTATGATAAAACCAATTCCTATTTCTTAAAGCCACTACAAGTGTGCTTCTCTGCAACTTAGAGCTGAAAGTATTCCTATCTGTTGCATCCCCCATTTCCTCTTTCTTCTTATTCCAGTGCTGAGGATAGAAACCAGGACCTTGTGCATTTTATGTAAGCTCTCTGCTATTGAGCTGCACCCTCAGCATCAGGATGGGTTTTGCTGCTCAGTAACTGGTACTCTTGGTGAAATACAGTCCCTGTAGTTGGATGTGTAAGATATTCTTCCTCAAAGTTGTGGTAATTATATAATGTATGGTTACATTATCTGAATTTCTAGAACAGGCAAAGGCACTTACAGTAGAAGAAAATAGAGTAGTCATTTCTTCTGAGAATGGGACTAGACCTGAAAGGAAAAAGTTTAAAATTGTCCCCTAGACAAAAGTTGAAGCCAAAAGCAGGCCCTGGAACTGCCTGTTCCAGAAACTAGCTGATCACAGAAAGAATAATTGCACCAGCTGGTTCAGCCACTTTGTTCCAGCAACTAGCTAACCACAACAGCTCGTCCAAGATCCACTTGGAGGTGAAATATTGTCCGTGTCCTTGTGTTTCTGTGTCGGCTGAACTCTGGGTCTGAGTTCTGGTTTTGCAGTCGCTCGCGGTCTTGGGTAGAGACGGAGACTTGCGTCTCCGGTAGAGGCGAGGAGTGTGAGTATTGGTAGATGTGCCAGGGGCTCACCAACTGTGTCACCCTGGGAGACATCCCGGGAGGTCTGTAGGGACCCCAGGGATGCCTGGGAGATTCCCATCTGGGTGCTGGTGAGGATTTGGTGATTCTCCTGGAGTTGGAGAAAAGAATCACCCTTCCAGCCATCTGGGTGCTGGTGAAGACACAGTAGTTCTCCTGTACTGGAGAAGCAAAATGTCCTCCCAGACGACTGTTTTTCCAGAGTGGTCTTGCCTGTCTAGGTGGAAACGGGCGTCTGATAGTCTTTGTCTGTGTGTCTTAAGTTTCTGTTCTGTGTTACTTGTGACTTTGATGATGGGACAGACTGTGACGACTCCTCTGAGTTTGACTTTAGACCATTGGACTGAATTAGGGCTAGAGCACACAACCTGTCAGTTAAGATTAAGAAAGGACCATGGCAGATTTCTTGCTCCTTGGAGTGGCCAGCATTTGATGTCGGCAGGCCTCCAGAGGGCACCTTTAACTTAACCATTATTTTTGATCTGCTCCCCTTGGGAAGGAGGAGTAATGTGGAATCTGCTCTCCCCGTCATCTGTCTGTGGTGAGCTTATGGAAGATCCCATCTGAATCAGTTATATTTTGTTGTGATCTAGCGGCAGGTGCTTGTTTTTGGTTTTTGTGCACATTTCTGTTTTTGTCTGTTAATCTTTTGATTGTCTTTCTGTGTGACTTTCTGTTCTGTTCCCATCATTAATACAGTTCATGCAAAGTGATTTCCATTGGCCTATTCAACATTCTGGAGCAGTCTTGTAATTTGTCTTGCATGGTTCTGAAGTCATGAATTTAGAATCATGACTTCTACTTCCATGATCCCACACCTCTCTGGAGCTCAACTCAGCCCTAAGGCCCAGCTCAACCCTGTGACCTTGCAGCCTCTGCAGCTCAGCAATGTTGCTTTGTGCCTCCAGCATTTCTCCAACTGAATTCATTAATATCTGAACACCGCAGGAATTTTCTTTATTTCTATGAGCTCTGTTGCTCCCTTTATTGAAGTGCCTTTGAACTCCTTGAACCCTGCTTCAGCCATAACCTTTTTGTAACCAAAATATATCTAGCTAACTAGAAACACAGACATATAGGTAGACAATTTACAAATATAATTGCTGTGTGATGTATAATGTGATATGAGGATTAATAGTAGTAATCAACATAAGGACAAAAGAACTTGTATTTTTCAATAGCCAACTATCATAGGAAAGTGAAAGTACTGGGAAAATTGCTTTCAACAAAACCTATGATACTTTGAATTTATTGTTATTCATTGAATTCCAACACTGGAAATT
Organism: Rattus rattus; assembly: GCF_011064425.1. Lineage (NCBI taxonomy): Eukaryota > Metazoa > Chordata > Mammalia > Rodentia > Muridae > Rattus > Rattus rattus. The sequence goes on along the minus strand of NC_046172.1, from coordinate 4,495,317 downwards.
ATCCACCTATGTTTCTAGTAAAGTGCTCTCATGACAATAGACATTTATTAAAACTCAGTGAGTGGATACCAAAGTTATTTGCATTTTATTATATATCAGTTCTATGTCAGAATAATAAAACTCAGGAAATAATTATGGGACTCAAGTAAATGACATGTAAACTTACATACTCAGGAAGGAAGTTTCCAATTTACTTTCACCTGCATCAAAATCTAAGATTGACATTCACATTCATTAACATAGCTACTAAACATTTAAAAAGCAGAAACATGGTAAATGGTGTTGGTGAGAATGTTTAGAATTGCAGCCCTTGTGTACTATTGGTGGAAATGGAAGATGATGAAATTGCTATGACAAACAGTATGATGACTTCTCAAAAAGTTGGAAACTGGACCAGGCATAATGGTACACAACTTTAATTGCAGCTCTTGAGAGGCAGAGGCAGGAAGTTCTCTTGTGAGTTGGAGATCAGCTGGTCTACAGAGTGATAGCTGATCTGTCTCAAAACAAAACAGAAACAAAACAAAATTGAAAATCAAATTATCTTGTAAAATAGTGGTCTTATTACTACACATACACCTATGCTCAATTCTGCTTTCTCAGTTAGTTGGTAGAGTTTGTCTCCTACTTAGACTTGAAGTGATACAACCACCCTGTTTTAAATTGCAATAAACTTGCAAGGACATCTATTACACGTAGTATACCCAGTTAAGCTGTCTTCCTTCCACCAGAAGTGAGGCTGCCTGCAGGCAAGGGTTTTACATTTTGCTTACTGCTGTATCATGGTTGCTTAGGTTAGTGTCTGATACATCTTTGAAACTGAATACTTGTCCAATGAATCTATAATGTATAGGAACAGGAAGGCCTTCTATAAGATCCACCATTACAATAGAAGAATTGAATTCCCCTTTCTTTTCCTGTCACACTGAGAATGGAGAATACAGACTGAGGAAGTAAATTTTTCTACCTGCTTATAAAAATTTCAACTATGCTCTTAATGGATTCAGAGAACAGTCACCAAGACAGCTTAGATATGTTGGTGCCTTATTCTTTTCATCTTCCTGCCCTTCTCCCTTTCTCCTCTCATTTTTTTTTTTTGTTTTGTGTTGGGGATTGAGCCCAGGGCCTTTTGTGTGAAAGGAAAGAAACCCTATCTCTGAGCTGTACCACCAACTCTGTGCTATTCTTTTCAGCCAGGAAATATTTTAAAAGTTGAGTAGAATAGGGACAGGGGAAGGAATCACTTCTTGAAGATGATAGGAGTTGTAAACATGAAGAGAATATTGTACTCTCTCAAATATTGTAGCTACATTCCTCTGCAGTGGGAACTGATTAGCTCAGAGCATTAATCTATTTAGGAAACCCAAAGCAATGGTTTTCGGAAGAGCAAGGCACAGAATAGGCTTACCCAGTCTCTTTCTCTGGGGGTCTGCAAATCAGACTGGCCCACAGGGCAGAGTAGATGCCAAGAATTTTAACATATTTCTGAAGTAAAACTTTTATAGTAAGAATTTTGGTTTCTTTTTATTTTTTGCATTTTTATTGGACATTTTATGTATTTACATTTCAAATGTTATCCCATTTCCTAGTTCCCCCCTCTCCCAACCTCCTGACTCCTTTGAGGATGCTACCCTTCCAACCAAACCATTCCCACCTCAATGCCCTGGCATTATCCTACACTGGGGAAATGAGCCTTCAGAGGACCAAGGGCTTTTCCTCCTATTGATGCTGGACAATGCCATCCTCTGGTACATATGTGGCTGGAGCCATTGGACCCTTCATGTGTACTCACTGGTTGGTGGTTTAACCCATAGGAGCTCTGATGGGGTCTGGTTGGTTGATATTGTTGTTCTTCCTATATGGTTGCAAACCCCTTCAGCTTCTTCAGTCCTTTCTCTAACTCCTCCATTGGGATCTCCATGCTCACTCCCGTAGTTAGCTGCAAGCATCCTCATCAGTTTCTGTAACACTTTGGTAAAGTCTCTCCAGAGACAACCATATCAGGTTCCTGTCAGCATGCACTTCTTGGAATCAGCAATAGTGACTTGGTTTGGTGGCTGTATATGGGATAAATCCCCATGTGGGGCAGTCTCTGGATAGCCTTTCCTTCGGTCTCTGCTCCACTCTTTGTCCCTGTATTTCCTCCGGGGGTATTTTGTTCCCCATTCTAAGAAGGACTGAAGCATCCACACTTTGGTCATCCTTGTTCTTGAGCTTCATGTGGTCTGTAGATTGTATCTTGGGTATTCCAAGCTTTGGGACTAATATCCACTTATCAGTGAGTGCATACCACATTTTTTTGTTTTTTTTCTTTTTTTTTTTGTTTTTTGTTTTTTTTTTTTTGATTTTTTGGGGTTTTTAGTTCATTCCATTTGCCTAAAATTCATGAAGTCATTATTTTTTCTCACTCTTGTGTGGGATGTACTACATTTTCTATATCCATTCTCTGTTGGGCATCAGGTTCTTTTGGCCTAAAAAATGCTATGAACATAGTGGACATGTGTCTTTGTTATATGTTGGAGCAACTTTTTTTTTTAATGTAGGTACTTGCCCAATTTTTGTAGAGTGGTTGTATCATTGAATTCCCCAATGGATGATGTTCTCTTTGACTACATCCTTCCATCTGTTATCATCTAAGATTTTTCTTTTTTTCTGTTTGTATTTTTTATTTGCATTTCAATGTTATCCACTTTCCCAGTTTCCTGTCCATAATGCCCTTATCCCATTCTTTCCCCATGCTTCTATGAGGGTGTTCCCCCACCTATCTACCATCCTACCCTTTCCCCCTTCCCCACCCTGACATTCCCCTACACTGGGGGGTCCAACCTTGGTCCTGCTTCTCCTCACATTGATGCCCAACAAGGAAATCCTCTGCTACATATGCAGCTGGAGCCACAGGTCTGTTCTGTGTACTCTTTGGATGGTGGTTTACTTTCTAGGAGCTCAATTTGTTTGGTATTGTTGTTCTTATGGGGTTGCAAACCCTTTCAGCTCCTCAATCCTTTCTTTAACTCCTCCTCCAGAGGAGGGGGGGGGCCCTGTTCTTAGTTCAATGGTTGGCTGCAACATCCACCTCTGTATTTGTCATGTTCTGCAAGATCCTCTCAGGAGAGCTATATTAGGCTCATGTCAGCATGCACTTCTTGGCATCAGCAATAATGTCTGGGTTTGGTGGATGTCTGTATATGGGCTGGATCCCCAGTTGGGGCAGGTTCTGAATAGCCATTCCTTCAGTTTCTGCTCCAAACTTTGTCTCCATATCTCCTCCTATGAATATTTTTGTTCCCCCTTCTAAGAAGGACTGAAGCATCCATACTTTGGTAGTCCTTTTTGAGCTTCATATGGTCTGTGGACGGTATCTTGGGTAATTTGAGCTTTTGGGTTAATATCCACTTATCAGTGAGTGCATACCTTGTGTGCTTTTTTTGTGATTGGGTTACCTCACTCAGGATGATATTTTGTAGCTCCATCCACTTGCCTATGATTTTCACGAAGTCATTGCTTTTAATAACTAAGTAGTATTCCATTGTTAATGGATTATATTTTCTGTATCCATTCCTCTGTTTAAGGGCATCTGGGTTCTTTCCAGCTTCTGGCTGTTATAAATAAGGCTGCTATGAACATAGTGGAGTATGTGTCCTTGTTATATGTTGGACTATCTTTTGGATATATGACGAAGGAGCTAAAACATCCAGTGCAAAAAGATAGCATTTTTCAACAAATGGTGCTGTTTCAACTGGCAGTCAACATGTAGAAAAATGCAAATCAATCCATTCTTATCACCCTATATAAAATCCAAGTCCAAGTGGATCAAGAACTTCCACATAAAACAAGATATACTCAAACTAATAGAATAAGTGGTGAAGATCCTAGAACACATGGGCATAGGGGACAATTTCCTGAACAGAACATCAATGGCTTATGCTATAAGATCAAGAATTGATAAATGGGACTTCATAAAATTGCAAAGCTTCTGTAAGGAAGAGAATCAAATAACCCTGTTAAAATTGGGGTACAGAGCTGAAAAAGAATTCTCAACTAAGGAATATCGAATGACTGAGAAGTACCTAAAGAAATGTTCAACATCCTTAGTCATCAAGGAAATGCAAACCAAAACAACCCTGAGATTTCACCTCACACCAGTCAGAATGACTAAGATCAAAAACTCAGGTGACAGCAAATGCTGGCGAGGATGTGGAGAAAGAGGAACACTCCTCCATTGTTGGTGAGATTGCAAGCTGGTACAACCACTCTGGAAATCAGTCTGGAGGATCCTCAGAAAATTGGACATAGTACTACCTGAGGACCCATATATATACCATTCCTGGGCACATACCCAAAAGATGTCACCTGAGTTTTTGATCTTAGCCATTCTGACTGGTGTGAGATGGAATCTCAGGGTTGTTTTGGTTTGCATTTTCTTGATGACTGATGACTAAGGATGTTGAACATCTCTTTAGGTGCTTTGTGGCCATTCAGTATTCCTCTGTTGAGAATTCTTTGTAACTCTGTACCCCATTTTTTAATCAGGTTATTTGATTCTCTGGAGTCTAACTTATTGAGTTCTTTGTATATTTTGGATAGTGGCCCTCTATCAATTGTAGGACTGGTAAAGATCTTTTCCCAATCTGTTGGTTGCTGTTTTGTCCTAATGACACCGTCCTTTGCTTTACAGAAGCTTTGCAGTTTTATGAGGTCCCATTTATCGATTCTTGATCTTAGAGCATAAGCCATCGGTGTTCTCTTCAGGAAAATTTCCACTGTGCCTATGTGTTTGAGGCTTTCCCTCACTTTCCCTTCTATTAGTTTCCGTATATCTGGTTTATGTGGAGGTCCTTGATCCACTTGGACTTGAGCTTTGTACATTTGTTGAAAATGCTATCTTTTTTTCATTGGATGGTTTTAATTCCTTTGTCAAAGATCAAGTGACCATAGGTGTGTGGGTTCATTACTGGCTCTTCAGTTTTATTCCATTGATCTACCTGCCTGTCTCTGTAGCAATACCATACAGTTTTCTTTTTAAATCACATTTGCTCTGCAATATAGCTTGAAGTTATGGATTGTTATTCCCTGAAGTTCTTTTATTGTTGAGAATAGTTTTCATTATCCTGGGTTTTTTGTTATTCCAAGTGAATTTGAAAATTGCCCTTTTTTAACTCTTTGAAGAATTGAGCTGGAATTTTGGTGGGGATTGCATTGACTCTGTAGATTGCTTTCAGCAAGATGGCCATTTTTACTGTATTAATTCTGCCAATCCATGAGCATGGGAGATCTTTCCACTTTCTGAGATTTTCAATTTCTTTCTTCAGAGAGTTCAAGTTCTTGTCATACAGATCTTTCACTTGCTTGGTTAAAGTCACACCGAAGTATTTTATATTATTTGGGACTATTGTGAAGGGTGTCATTTCCCTAATTTCTTTCTCAGCCTGTTTATCCTTTGAGTAGAGGAAGGCTGATGATTTGGTTTCTTTTAAAACACAGTTTTGTTATATGAATATGTTTTTGTTTTAATCCCAGGTGTGGGATATGGAGCTGCTTCAGGCTGTCCACATCCTCTACTATTATTGTCCCATGGTCCAGTAGAGACCTGACTTTTGCCGGCTGCAGATGTTTATGTTTGGAATTTTGGGGACTCTTGAGAGCCCCAAGAGAGCCTGTGATAGCTGCTGCTTCCCCTGCTGCAGCTGGTCCCTCTTGCTGCTGGATTTCTGTTTTTGGTATTGCTGGATTGCTGGTTGGAGATATCCTGACAACAGAGTTTTGACTTGCTCAAAGGAACCCAATGTCCCTACTCAGCAGGAAGTAGTCGAAAGAGGTCTATACCCCATTTCCCCTCTAACCCTCTTTCTGTCCTACTCAGTATTGTGGGGTTGGAAGCAACTACAGTGGAATAAGGGTTGAAAGGGTAGTAGATAATAGAACCAATAAAATTGCCTAAGACCTATACCAATAAACTTTTGGGAATCGCTGGGCAAAGGAATTAGTCAATGTTAATTATAAAAGTTTAAAATGTGCATTCCTAGCTAGATGTGGTAGCTTATATCTGTAATTGCAGCACTGGTGCGTGGAATCAGGAATTTACAGAACAAGATTCCTTGAGAGAAGGGCATGGGGGTATCTTAGCGTTTCATTGCTGTAAACAGACGCCATGACCACAGCAACTTTTATAAAGGACAACATTTAATTTGGGCTGGCTTACAGTTTTAGAGGTTCAGTCCATTATCATCATGGTGGCAGACATGGTGCTAGAAGAGCTAACAATTCTACATCTGTATCCACATGCAGCAGAAAAGTGTGTCACTGGACCTGGCTTGAGCAACTAAAACCTCAAAGCCCACCCCAAGTGATATGTTCCCTTCAACAAGGCCACACTTTAAATAGAACCATTCCCTATGATGGGTATCATTTTCATTCAAACTACCACAGGTCATGTATAACATATATAACATGAAAATGAAAAGACAAAGGCACAAAGGAAGAAGTGGTGGTGGGAATGGAATAAGACAAAGAAAGAATAAAAATAAAAATAATAAAAAAATATACACCGCCCGGATCTGAAGAGACCCGGTCAACAGTTCTCTGCACCCAAATCCCATGAGAGGCAGAGCTAAACCTTCAGAGGGGCAGACACACCTGGGAAGCCAGAAGAGATTACACTTTGCCCACAGTTCTGATTCCACAGGAAAACACTTAACACCATCAGGGACCCCAGTACACGGGGCGGTGGGGAGGCTCCCCGGAAAGGGCAGCTCAGGCTTTCCTGGTTGCTGCCCTCACAGAGAGCTCAAAAGCAGCCCCCCAGGAGTCACTTCAACCACGGGACCACAGATAAGACCAACTTTTCTGCTCCAAGCGACCTGCCAGGTGGACTCAGAACACAGAGGGGCAAAATTCCTCTGGGACAAGACACTTCTGGTTTTTAGCTGGATTCCAAACCTTGCTGATCCCAGTCCACAGCTAATTGCTCCCAAACCCCTTGGGAGAGAGAACTCACCGTCCGGACAGGTGGGCACTCCTGAGACTGTAGAGCGGGAGAGACCACAAATACTGCCCACCTCTGCCCACATCCCTGGCCCAAGAGGAAACTGTATACAGCCTCTGGGAACCAGAAGATAGGGACACTCGAACAGCAGATCCCACACAGTCCAGACAACGTCCGGAGCTGAAGGGAACTGTCAACAATTCTCTGCACACAAATCCCATGGGAGGGAGAGCTAAACCTTCAGAGAGGCAGACACACCAGGGAAGCCAGAAGAGACTACACTCTGCCCACATTTCTGACTCCAGAGGAAAACACCTAATGCCATCTGGGACCCCGGTGCATGGGGGCCCCAGGAAAAGGCGGCGAAGGCCCACCTGGTTGCCGCCCTCACGGAGAGCTCAAAAGCAGCCCCTCACAAGCAACTTGAGCCGCTGGACCACAGGTAAGACCAACTTTTCTGCTCCAAGCGACCTACCTGGTGGACTCAGGACACAGGCCCACAGGAACAGCTGAAGACCAGTAGACAGGAAAGACTACAGGCCTGAAAGCAGAACACTCTGTTCCCATAACTGGCTGAAAGAAAACAGGAAAACAGGTCTACAGCACTCCTGACACACAGGCTTATAGGGCAGTCTAGCCACTGACAGAAATACCAGAACAAGGTAACACCAGAGACAACCTGATAGTGAGAGGCAAGCGCAGGAACCCAAGCAACAGAAACCAAGATGACATGGCATCATCAGAGCCCAAATCTCGCACCAAAGCAAACATTGAATATCCAAACACACCAGAAATGCAAGATCTAGATTTAAAATCACATTTGATCATGATGCTGGAGGACGTCAAGAAAGACATAAAAAACTCCCTTAGAGAAATGCAGGAAAACATAAATAAACAAGTAGAAGCTTACAGAAAGGAATCACAAAAATCCCTGAATGAATTCCAGGAAAATACAATCAAACAGTTGAAGGGATTAAAAATGGAAATAGAAGCAATAAAGAAAGGACCCAGGGAAACAACCCTGGATATAGAAAACCAAAGGAAGAGACAAGGAGCCGTAGATACAAGCATCACAAACAGAATACAAGAGATAGAAGAGAGAATCTCAGGAGCAGAAGATTACATGGAAATCATCAACACAACTGTCAAAGAAAATGTAGAATGGAAAAAGCTACTGGTCCAACATATACAGGAAATGCAGGACTCAATGAGAAGATCAAACTTAAGGATAAAAGGTATAGAAGAGAGTGAAGACTCCCAGCTCAAAGGACCAGTAAATATCTTCAACAAAATCATAGAAGAAAACTTCCCTAAACTAAAGAAAGAGATGCCCATAAACATGCAAGAAGCCTACAGAACTCCAAATAGATTGGACCAGAAAAGAAAATCCCTCCATCACATAATAGTCAAAACACAAAATGCACAAAATAAAGAATATTAAAAGCAGTAAGGGAAAAAAGTCAAGTAACATATAAAGGCAGACCTATCAGAATTACATCAGACTTCTCACCAGAGACTATGAATGCCAGAAGATCCTGGACAGATGTCATACAGACCCTAAGAGAACACAAATGCCAGCCCAGGTTACTATATCCTGCAAAACTCAATTCACATAGATGGAGAAACCAAGATATTCCATGACAAAACCAAATTTACACAATATCTTTCTACAAATACAGTGCTACAAAGGATAATAAATGGTAAAGCCCAACATAAGGAGACAAGCTACACCCTAGAAAAAGCAAGAAACTAATCGTCTAGGCAACAAAACAAAGAGAAGACAAGCACAAAATATAATTTCCCATCCAAATACAAATGCAACAGGAAGCAACAATCACTACTCCTTAATATCTCTCAACATCAATGGTCTCAACTCTCCAATGAAAAGACATAGGTTAACCAACCGGATACACAATGAGGACCCTGTATTCTGCTGCCTACAGAAAACATACCTCAGAGACAAAGGCAGACACTACCTCAGAGTGAAAGGCTGGAAAACAACTTTCCAAGCAAATGGTCGGAAGAAGCAAGCTAGAGTAGCCATTCTAATATCGAATAAAATCTATTTTCAACCAAAAGTCATCAAAAAAGATAAGGAAGGACACTTCATATTCATCAAAGGAAAAATCCACCAAGATGAACTCTCAATCCTAAATATCGATGCTCCAAATACAAGGGCACCTACATACATAAGAGAAACCTTACTAAAGCTCAAAGCACACATTGCATGTCACACAATAAGAGTAGGAGATTTTAACACCCCACTCTCATCAATGGACAGATCATGGAAACAGAAATTAAACAGAGACATAGACAGACTAAGAGAAATCATGAACCAAATGGACTTAACAGATATTTATAGAACATTCTATCCTAAAACAAAAGGATATACCTTATTCTCACCACCTCATGGTACTTTCTCCAAAATTCACCATATAATTGGTCATGAAACAGGCCTCAACAGGTACAGAAAGATAGAAGTAATCCCATGCATCCTATCAGACCACCACGGGCTAAAGCTGGTCTTCAATAACAATAAGGGAAGAACGCCCACATAAACATGGAAGTTGAACAATGCTTTACTCAATGATAACCTGGTCAAGGAAGAAATAAAGAAAGAAATTAAAGGCTTCTTAGAATTTAATGAAATTGAAGGTACAACATACCCAAACTTATGGGACACAATGAAAGCTGTGCTAAGAGGAAAACTCATAGCTTTGAGAGCCTGCAGAAAGAAACAGGAGAGAGCATATATCAGCAGCTTAACAGCACACCTAAAAGCTCTAGAACAAAAAGAAGCAAACATACCCAGGAGGAGTAGAAGGCAGGAAATAATCAAACTCAGAGCTGAAATCAACCAGTGAGAATGGCTAAGATCAAAAACTCAGGTGACAGCAAATGCTGGCAAAGATGTGGAGAAAGAGGAACACTCCTCCACTGTTGGTGAGATTGTAGACTGGTACAACTATTCTGGAAATCAGTCTGGAGGTTCCTCAGAAAATTGGACATTGGACTACCTGAGGTCCCAGGTACATCTCCTGGGCATATATCCAAAAGATGCCCCAACATATAAAAGAGACAAGTGCTCCACTATGTTCATAGCAGCCTTATTTATAATAGCCAGAATCTGGAAAGAACCCAGATGCCCTTCAACAGAGGAATGGATACAGAAATGTGGTACATCTACAAATGGAATATTACTCAGCTATCAAAACAATGCCTTTAGGAAATTTATAGACAAATGGTTGGAACTGGAAAATATCATCCTGAGTGAGGTAACCCAATCACAGAAAAAACACATGGTATGCACTCATTGATAAGTGGCTATTAGCCCAAATGCTAAGAATTACCCTAGATGCACAGAACACATGAAACTCAAGAAGGATGAACAAAATGGGAATTCTTCACTCCTTCTTTAATAGGGGAACAAGAATACCCTTGGGAGGGAATAGGGAGACAAAGTTTAGAATAGAGGCAGAAGGAACACCCATTCAGAGCCTGCCCCACATGTGGCCCATACATATACAGCCACCAAACTAGATAAGATGGATGAAGTGAAGAAGTGCAGGTCGACAGGAACCGGATGTAGATCGCTCCTGAGAGACACAGCCAGAATCCAGCAAATACATAGGTGAATGCCAGCAGCCATCCACTGAACTAAGAATGGGACCCCCATTGAAGGAATCAGAGAAAAGCCTGGAAGAGGTTGAAGGGGCTCGAGACCCCATATGAACAACAATGCCAAGCAACCAGAACTACCAGGGACTTAGCCACTACCCAAAGACTATACATGGACTGACCCTGGGCTCCAACCTCATAGGTAGCTATAAGAATAGCCTAGTAATATCACCAGTGGAAGGGGAAGCCCTTGGTCCTGCCAAGACTGAACCCCCAGTGATTGTTGGGGAGAGGGTGGTAATGGGGGAAGGATAGGGAGGGGAAGCCCATATAGAAGGGGACGGGGAGGGGTTAGGGGGATGTTGGCTCAGAAACCAGGAAGGGGAATAACAATCGAAATGTAAATAAGAAATTCTCAAGTTAATAAAGGTAAAAAAATGTTTGTAAAATGCCATGATGAACTTCTTTATATATAATGAACTTCCATTATATATATTAATAAATGGCAAAATTTTAAAATAATTTTAAAAACCAACCAATTAACTTTATATAAAATCTCTCTTTAGCAATGATTGTTCATTCAGTTCTTTGTCAATTTGGAATTATTTTCTTTTATTATTCATGTGGAGGGCTATGTTTATGTAAACGTTCATGTGTGTGCACATGTGTGTATAAAGGCTTGAGGTCAACATCAGTTTTTCTCCTCCATTCCTCTCTGCTTCATGATTGCACAACAAACACTTATGCTCATGGAACCAAATCCTCAGCCACTTTCAGTGACTTTTGTGACACTTTTGTGTTCTCAATAGGATATAACTTAGATTTACAAGAAATAAGGAAAATGTCGTTGGCTATGAAGCCAAAGGCTTCAGTGAATTCTTTCTATTGACTTTTTTGTGTCCTTTTAAATTTTAACTGCCAATAAAGGATATTAAAGATTAAAGTGTACAATATTTACAATATTAATAGTGTACAAATTCAAGTGTACAAAAGACTAAATTTAACAAATACATTAGATTATTTGTTCATCAAAGTGAGTTTTACAATCATTATGTAATTTAGCAGGAATGTGTCAAGTGGAAATAATTTTTTCCAATAGGATTTTTCTTATTGGTAAGGCCTTGACCCAATAGGAAAGCATACAAACTTAGCAATACTACTTATATCTACATGGTGGGAGATTTTTAGATAAAATTTAATCAAGTTTCAAAGGGCTCATTCAATAAAGAAATAAAACACAATTCCTTTTTCCAAGCTAGTTTGAAAATGTTACTAAGGACAGAGTAACATTTTATATAAGCCTTATTGTAGCAAACACAATTGGGTTCCAGGCCTATACCACTGTATTGTATTTTGACTTTCAGTATTTTTAATAACCTTCAAGAATAGTCAACTTAGTCATAACCATGTCATCTTTTTAAAATTTCAACTTTATCCAGCCTTCTTCCACATGTTTTAGCTTTTTTATTTTAGTTCTTATCTTTCTTATTTTGAAAGAATACTGTAGGACATAATCTCATTTTTACCATACAAAATCCCGTTTTTTTTCATCTAAAATTTTTTTTAGCAAAAATATATCCAACAGCTATACATTTTTTTTTAAATTTTATTATTGACAGGTCATTTTCGTCTTAATTTTCTCCATAGGTTTTTAAAGCCATTAGTTAATAAAATAGCTTTTATAGTTTAATGTAAGTTTCAGAGAGCTGTATCTGAAAACATGGGTAAATCACATTAAGAATCCTGGAATCAGGGGCTGGGGATTTAGCTCAGTGGTAGAGCGCTTTACCTAGGAAGCGCTTGAAGGCCCTGGGTTAGGTCCCCAGCTCCGGGAAAAAAAAAAAAAAAGAAAAAAAAAAAAAAAAAGAATCCTGGAATCATTTGTTTTCTCTTACCAATAACTCTGAATTAAAGAATTTGTTTAAGATTTAAGTCTTTTTGTAACGGGCACTCAGAAATTGCCTTTGCTAGAACGCATTGACTTCTCATTTGGGCCCACAAGGCAACTGAAAACAGGTCAAGTTATATCTTTTCCTTCGTCTTGTGCCTGTCTCCTTAATTTGAGTCAGTTTCCTGTTTGTCTCTGCAGTTAGCATGGTGATCACTCAAGGAGTGTCTGTGTAAGTTATTTAATTATCCCTTTAATGCTGAAAGCACAGAGATAATTGTTATCTTATACCTTCAGTCACCTTGGATTCCAGAACAGTATAGTCTCTTGGGGCGGGTCATTTCTCTCAAAAGGATAATTGTCCATAAGGTTGAGGCTCCATCCTGGAGCATCAGCAATTGTCTCTTGTGAACCAGCCTGTTTTTTCAAGCAATAAGGACTTCTTACTCATCACATCGTGCCAAACCAGAGCTCAGACAATGATCACACCTTGCTTGACCAGCACTGTTTAATGGTGTGTATTTCTTGGTCCTTCTAATTTTCTTTCAAATTTAAAGATAATGCTACTACCCTGAAGATGGACTTGTAGTTATTGGACATCTTCATTTACCCTTCTCAATATGGGCACTTTTGATCAAACTTTCCTTCTTTGCCAGAGATCACTCCTCCATCTCTCAGATGGGTATATTGGGACAAACCTAGCTAGTTTATTGAGGTTGAAAGAGCTGGGGCTTTTGATATAAATTCTTGCTGCATTATGAACTAAAAGAAATTTGGATTGTTGGACTAAATTTACATGTGTACTTACATATAAGCCACTTTGAATTCCCCATTGGGGAGGACTTTGTCATGTAAACACATCATATAACATATCTAAAACAGCACACAGAAACATACGTACAGATAGATCAAGGTGTCTTTTATGGTAAAATTTAGTCATAAAGCAAACTAAAATAAACTTTCCAGTTTTAAAAAAGGAATAGGAATCTAAATTTATCACAGAACAAACACATTAAGACCACCTGTTCATTTGGTAATACTTTAAAACTGTTGCCAGAAAATTTGGGGGAGTCTTGCCAGAGTCACCATGTGTTAGGCTTCTATTGCTGTGACAAAACAGTATGAGTAGAAAGCAAGCTGGGGAGGAAAGGGTTTATTTGGCTTACACTTCCAGGTCTTAGTCTAAGTCAGGAAAGGAACTCAAGCAGGGCTAGAACCTAGAGGCCAGAGCTGATGTAGAGGCCATAGAGGAGTCCTGCTTACTGGCTTGCTTCCCATGGCTTGCTCAGCCTGCTTTCTTACAGAACCCAGGCTGATCAGCCCAGGGGATGGCACTACCCACCATGGATGGGCCTTCTCATATCAATCACCAATTAAGAAAATATGTTTTAGCTGGGTCTCATCGAGGCATTTCCTCAACTGATAACTCTAGCTTGTGTCAAGTTGACACAGAGCCATCCAGTACAAGAAGCCTGAGGATAATTCTATTGGAGTTTAGAAGAAAAATCCCAGGTCAGGCAAATAACAAATCAAGCTGCAGGCAGCTTCCTGTGGTAGATAAAGGAAGAGAGAAAGCTATGCCTTTTGATTTGGATCAGAGTGAGATCAAAACATGGCAGAAAAACATCTAATTGATAAAGAGAACTTGGAAGTATTGGGGAAAGACTCTTTTAAAAGAGATTTATAAAACAGAAAAAGAAAGTATGCTTTTCTAAGAAATTCAGAGAAATGGGCACACCCCCGAAGTTGTGTGGTTGTAGTGCCATAAACTATCGCAATAGGTGGCAGGAATCCTGGGAAGGAAAAATACAGTACCTCACTGAATAGATAATTATTCTTCCTATTTTTCATGGCTTAAGTTCATTTTGGCTTCCTGAGGGGTGGTCCCTTAGAACTCAAGTGGGTTTGTGGTGGCTTGGGATATTTGATTGCCACCCAGGGCCTTTCCACAGAGTACTGAGTAAGGATACCATGACAAAACCTCTTCTTGTTGTTCTAAGTCTTAAGGAAACACCTTTACATTTCTGTCTTAAATAAGAATATAAAACCATAGACACAAGATAACAGACTAATGGACAAAATGACACAGAAACTGTCATGAAATATGAACAAAATATAGAAAGACTTATCCAACTACATTAATCCAGAGAGCATTTAGCAAAAATATGGCAGAATGAAAGACAAATTCTGAGGCTAATTCTCTCATTAATTCAGAGAGCATTGAAAGAAAAAAGGGGAAAAGGTGAAGTTTGTTTTGTAGACTTAGGTTAATATCTTCCTTTGTTTTAACAGTTATTCAACAGAGACTGAGAAATATCCTTACAAATGGAAATTTGATATGACCACGGAAACAAATATATAATCAAATCGTTTAGCCTAGGGAATACAGCTGGTATCAGGATCTCTACTCATGTTAGACTCTATCTTAAAAGAAACCATAACAATCTCTCCCCTAGGTAGGGAATGTTGTTGCGCTTAGGGATTACTAGAGAAAAATGTAGGAGAGAGTGATAAAGATGAGACAAAGTCAGAGAAGTATAGATGAGAGTCAGGGGCTGAGAAATGTTAGCCTCAGAATTTGTCTTTCATTCTTCCATAACCTCTAAAATGTTCTCGTTAATCTCTTGTCTTTAGGATATAATTCCTTTTTTATATAGTTTCAAAGAACATTATTAATCTTTTGTAGGTTAGCAACTTGAACATTTCTCTTACATGTTTCTAAATTCCACTTAAAGTAGTATGCCCACTTATCTTCAGTTCTACTGCTTAGGACTTCTAGTTTGGTGTATTAACCTCTTCCCCATTGAGAATTTCTAATGTTCCCAGTTTTCTTGAGGACTTAAAAAGTTAAATTAACATAATTTCCAAACATGAAACCAGTGGGAGTGGCAAATCATGGATTTTTTCTGGATGCTTCTTCTTTCCTTGACTTTTTCTGCTTCCCAATTTCACATCTCTTCTCTTTCATAAAAATCTCTACCTCCATGGCAGCTGGAGATCTGGGTTTTGGATTAAATTTATGGTGTGCTAATGTGAGGAGCTCTTTCAGGTTTGATACTAAGGTCAGGTTTATCCTGCATGTTTACAGGAACATGAGAAATCTCAAGATACCAGATGATTGATCACATCTTCTGTGTGTCTCAGCTGAGCCAACAAAGGTCCCTGTGAGGGTAATGTGTGTCATCGTGAAGGGAACAAGTTTCTCTTATCTTCAGTTCTTTATGATTAGATGCTTATAGCATTTCTAAACTCTGATTTTTTGAATAGTGGTATATTTCTAGTGAATTTGTTTATATTTCAAAAGCAAATTTATGGCTCACCTAAATTCCCTTGCTTAGTCTGTGTCCTGTACACGTAAGTGTTTTACTTGTGATATTGTTTATGTTTTTAAATCCATGTGATTTTCCTATTAGACTTTTAACTCCTTAGAGGGGGGTCATTTTCTTTCTCTCTCCAGGTCTGGGAAATTTGACCTTGAATTCACAATAGGCCTCTCTCAGTCTCTCAGGTATGGGATTATAAAGCATGCACAATCATACATACCTTGCTTTATTAATTTTATACCCAATATTTAGAAGGCATAGGAAAGATGCAAAAATATGTTTAGTGCATGAGTAAATAAAAGATGAATACATAATCAATTAAAATCAATAGAGGAGGTAAGCATGCAGGGAACTCACTATTCAAACTTATCTCCTAGGACTAAAATCGAAAGTAATTGAGCTATGAGACTTGGGAAGGAGATAACGCCAAAGAAATTTCAGAAAGAGTCCTAATTGAACAAAATGTGATTGTCATTTATTTAACCTCTTTCTTTGCTCTGGAAACTTTGGCTTTGCCTTATATAGGATTGTATGCTATTGACACATCAGTCACCCAGTAAATATGAAGGTAATAGACCTGGAAGCAAGCTTAAAACTAAAAAAAAAATATACTCACAATTTCATACACAACTGATAAGGTATGGACCTTAAAAATGTGTCTGGAATGAGTTTAAAATTCTTGTTTAAGGGTATATTTTGTTTTTCAGTGTGTTCTGCATAAATAGTGGATTTTAAGAGAAGGTAAAGCAAATTTTAGTAATTGTGGAATTATTTTGAAATAGAACATCCATATTAGGCCATGATACACCAATCTAATTACTTATCTGGGTAAAAGCTTCAAAATAAACGAGTTATATAAAGGGAAGATTCCACACAAGCCCTTGCAGCTCACCAGTGTTCAGCATTTTTCCAGTGATGAGAATCATTTTCAGTGCATGCCCATATGCATCAGCTCTCAGTCTCTCTCTCTCTCTCTCTCTTTCCTGAATCCAAGGCTTGGGATTGGGACTTGATCTATTTAAAAAGTTTATTGTGGAGATGGAAAAGTCATTTCCCAACATGCTTGGAGATCCCTGGTTATATCTGGATATTAAGTTGACAAAACAGCTGAACAAGAGAATGTACTTATGTCTTGTTTTTAAATTTCAGCTTCCACAGTGTCATACATATGTAAAAGACTTCATATTATACTTACCTCCCATTGTCCTCTTTTGTCCCCTTTGTACTTTGGCCAAACCCTTTCTTCTTTTCCACAACTCTCCCTCCTATTTTAATGTCTTTTTGTGTATAACTAGAATTGCTTGATGTTTTGTATGACATGTTAAACTTTATATGGAAAGGAAGACCCTAAGAAATGTCTAGATCTGAGTGGTTTTATTCTAGGATTGATGAACAGTGCAATAATAGACAAATAAGATAAGACCAAGAAATATTATTAGTTAGGTGTATTTATCCAAGGGATGCTTAGCAACTGCAGTTTATTTGGGTTCCTTTTGGTGTTCTTCCACCTTGAAAGATGAAGGTCTTTTTGTCTTATGAATATAGATGGAACACCTGTCATGGAGGAGTCTTATGATCTGCTCCAGGGGAATCCCAGTGAGTTCTCCCTGTAGTTCCTTAAGTTCCTTTGACTTAAAATATTTAATAAATTCAAGTGCTCAATTTTTAAATAGTATATTCTGAATTCTGTCATCCTGTGACATTGAATGAATCACAGGCATTGTGTGACATTCCATAGGTACATAAAGAAGCATCTCTTTGCTCCAGATAGAGAGGGCACCCATAGATGAAAGAAAGGGTGTTCATACAAATATAAATTGGTGAACAAATGAGTTTATTGGGGTTACTTGCAGAAGTACGGCTGAGTCATAGGTAGTTGTGCCACCAGGAGTGAGCCAAGTGACTTACAGGTAGTCATACCACAAAGAAGTCCCACCTCAGTCAACTGTTTACCTTTTTAATGATCATTGAAATCTTGGGGAATGATTACAATTGGTTTGGAGGACCTTGCATTAATTATGCTATTATGAGATATAATTGAGTAGTTTTAAAATTGTAAAGCAATTTACATTACTCTTATTAGTCATTATCATGATTAAAAATTGGAAATTTTATTAGTATGTAAAAATATAAATCTTGGCCTTTGGAAAATCCACATGGTGAGAATCCTTGTTTAGCTCTCACCATAGAGTCAGAAAATATCTCATGACATAATATTTTTTTGATCAAGTGATCAAATATAAGTGGCAAAGAGCTAACAGTACTTCTAAAACAAACCAGATAACAAGAAAGCACTATCAGATGGTGTTGCTAAGCTGTGAAAGAGGTCTGCTTATCAAATAATATCTCCTTTTGTTCCTTAATCTTCTGTGATATCTGTGGCTATTGCTTATCTTGTTTTTGACTATGTTAGGTAGGATTATTATGATGGACTGTAAGCATGAATATTCCTTTTCAGCTTTACACTTATATTTTTCAAAACTTTCTTTAATATGGTTCTTAAATGTTTCAACCTCCCTTATAGCCCATTGACAAAGGTAGGGGAAGAAGAAGGCTAATATGACAAGGGGGATGTGGACCTGTTTAAAAGCAGTTTCTTGGGGTAATTTCAATTTTGGTTATCTGCAGTCCAGTCCATTAGTAAAACACCAAATATAAATCAGCAGTAGCAGCTCAATCCAGAAGAAAGCATGAGGCTCCACCAATAGGGCAAGAACACCACCAGAAGTTCTTTGATGCATTTCTCTGTAAGAAGTTATGACAAGTGAAGATCAGAAAAGAAAGCAAAGTGAACCAATGCTTGAGTTTCATCACCAAAGACCAGCATCATTGAAGCTCAATAAAAACCAGCAAGGTAAACCAATGCCAGAATATTGTCCACTGATGTTGGGTTATATTTATTCTTTTCATGAATCACATGTCTTCTCAAGTGTCCATTCCAGCAAAACATTGCATGCTGCTTTATCAGACAGCTTTTAGAAAAACACCACATGTCTATTCTCAGCAAAACCATCCTCTCATTTGTCTGGTTCAGCAAAACATCCCCCATTAGACAGTTTCCAGAAAAACATCATATGTCACAACTAAGTCTCCAAAGAAACTAGAAATTCCCACTTCACTCAGCTGTACCTAAAGCCTGTTTCTTGAGACTTTTCCCCTTCATGTTAGGACTGCACTCTGCTAGCTGTCTTCCAGTTCTCCTGCTCCTTCCCCATTTTCTTTCTTTCCTTCTACTTCCCACACCTCAAATATATCTGTTCAATGTTGTGCTACTCACAGCCTTCTGCTTGACAGCTAGCTAACAACCATTAACTACTTATACTTCATTTAAATCCTCTAGTGATCAGTGACGGCTAATCTCAATTGTTGACTTAACCGGCTTAGAAAAGCACCACTAGGTGTGTCTGTTAAAGTATTTTATTTCCCTAGAGATGATTAGATCCTAAAGGTTCTGCTCCAGTGAAGAGTTTAATATATTGATGAAATCAAATTTTGAGATAGGGAGGTGGTTGAAGTTCAGAAGGTGAAGAAATGGGCCATTGGGGAGTCCTTTTTGAAAGTTATATTTGGCTCTGCCTAAAACCTATTATGATTACACTCTAATTTATGGCCACCAGGAGCTGAAGACCTTACTCTGTCACATGTTTCTGCCACCATGACATTCTATCCAGGTGCATGAGCCAAAGAACCATGGACTGAAATACCTCTAACCATGAGCCAAAATCTTTCTTCTGTTAATTGTTATCACCCAGGTATTAGGTCAGCAATATCCAGCCAGTGCACTATTATACAAATTTTACTATATATGACTCAAACAGGTTAAGTAATCTCCCCAGTCACATGCCTTCTAGGGGAGAAGCTGTAGCCAAAAGTTAGACATCCTGGTTTAAACCTCCATAAGCTTTTCTAAAAAAAAAAAAAAAAACCACACATATAAAGTATGAACTTGCTGGGCTGCATGTCTGCCTTGCTGCTGTTGGGGTATCTGAGCACTGCCAGCAAGCCACTCAGGGGAGGCAGAACACAGTCCACGATAGTAGTCTTAGTCCATGTTTCCTCTGATGAGAAACAGTGAGGTCTGGGACAGGTGCTGTGCTTCTCAGTCTTCCATGTACCCAGATGCCACTGGAGTACTGTGGGGAATTGGGAACCAGGTTCGAGAGTCCAAGATTCCCTACCTGCCAGGCAGAAAGGGGATGGCTGAGCCTGGGGTGGGAACTAATCCGGTTTGGTTCTGAGTGAGTGTTGAGAGTACAAAGTGGGAGAAAGAGAGAAGACCTTCTTCAGGAGATTTAGGTATGGATCTTTATGATGAAGGCCTCCCCTGCTGTGATCCTTGGTGAAGTAGATGGATGGACCCTGCTTGTCCAAACTTTTTATGGTAGATGTGAATACATACATCTTACTCAGGGTGAACCAGGGATTAAATATCTTTTTCAGGAAAGAATGCTCGTTGCATAAATATATGTGATGTGATCAGGGACTTCAGTGGACAGACCCTGGGGCCATCCTCTCAGTCATCAGGGGCCTATCTAGATACCTCATTAACGTGGAAAATTCCAGGTTTTTGTGCTATCTGACGGGTTGTCATGGTTCTCCCAGTGGAGTGTCATGGTTACATGTTCCACGACAGGGAGAACTTGGCAGGGAGCTGCTTCTACACCTACCATTCTCAATTCTGAGATTCCCCACCGTTTTGAACCTGCTTCTACCTTAACAGTTCTTTTGTTGAGAGACCAGATTTTTCTTTTTTTTTTTTTGTTCTTTTTTTTCGGAGCTGGGGACCGAACCCAGGGCCTTGGCGCTTCCTAGGTAAGCGCCACCACTGAGCTAAATCCCCAGCCCTGAGACCAGATGTTTTGAGTTCAGGTCTTGTTAGAGGACCTGACCTAAGGTTGGACTCAAGTTAACTAATAGGGGTGTATCTAGCACCAGTTTCCAGGTTACTCCCTCCCAATAAAACCTGAGTCTAGCATCCGTTTCCAGGTTATTCCCCAACAAATCTGTAGATTACAAGCCTGCCCCATGACACTTCACTTCATAACAATCACCAATCAGGAGACAAACAGAAGTTAAGTTAATGGTTTGGCTCCCAGCACCAGCCAATCATGTTAAAGGCCACAATAGCGCTCCCAATTAGATGCTTGCCAACTTAGAAACACTCACCCCTTGCTTGCCATTTCTTTTTCTTTTTTCCTTTTATTGGATATTTTTTATTTATATTTCAAATGTTATTCCCTTTCCTAGTTTCTGGGACATAAGACCCCTATCCCCTCCCCTTCTTCTATAAGGGTGTTCCTTCCCCATTCATCCCCCTTCCCACCTCCTTGACATTCCTCTATTCTGGGGGTCCAACCTTGGCAGGATCAAGGGCTTCTCCTTCTATTGGTGCTGAACAAGGCCATCCTCTGCTACATATGCAGTTGGAACCATGGGTCAGTCCACGTGTAGTCTTTGGGTAGTGGTTTAGTCCCTGGGAGCTCTGGTTGGTTGGCATTGTTGTTCTTATTGGGTTGCAAGTCCCTTCAGCTCTTTCAGTCCTTTCTCTAATTCCTCCAATGGGGGTCCAGTTCTCAGTTCAATGGTTTGCTGCTAGCATTTGCCTCTGTATTTGACATACTCTGGCTATGCCTCTCAGGTGACATTTATATCCGGTTCTTGTCAGCATGCACTTCTAAGCTTCATCAATCTTATCTAGTTTTGGTGGGGATATATATATATATATATATATGTCTCTGTTCTGAACTTTGCTTCCATATCCCCTCTTATGGGTATTTTTGTCCCCCCTTTTAAGAAGGAGTGAAGGAGTGAAGCATCTGCACTTTGGTCATCCTTCTTCTTGAGCTTCATGTGGTCTGTGGATTGTATCTTGGATAATTGGAGCTTTTGGAATAATATCCATTTATCAATGAGTATGTATCATGTGTGTTTTTCTGTGATTGGTTTACCTCACTCAGGATAATATTTTTCCAGTTCCATCCATTTTGCTTATGAATTTCCTTGAAGTCATTGTTTTGATAGCTGAATAGTATTTTCATTGTGCAGGACGTACCATATTTTCTGTATCCATTCCTGTGTTGAGGGACACTGGGTTCTTTCCAGTTTCTGGTTATAATTAAGATGGCTATCAACTTAGAGGAGCATGTGTCCTTGTTAAATTGTTAAATATTGGAGCATCTTTTGGGTATATGCCCAGGAGAGCTATAGCTGGGTCCTCAGGTACTTCAATGTTAAATTTTCTGAGGAACCTCCAGACTGATTTCCAGAGTGGTTGTACCAGGCTGCAATCTCACCAACAATGGAGGAGTGTTCCTCTTTCTCCACATCCTCGCCAGTATCTGCTGTCGCCTGAGTTTTTGATCTTAGCCATTCTCACTGGTGTGAGGTGAAATCTCAGGGTTGTTTTGATTTGCATTTCCCTTATGACTAAAGATGTTGAACATTTCTTTAGGTACTTCTCAGCCTTTCAATATTCCTTAGCTGAGAATTCTTTATAAAACCTTGTTCCTATGAGAGTTTGGGGCTGCTTCACCAAACTGTCCGATGGGTCTGCAGTAAGAAAGGCCAAACTTGAGTTTGTAAATAAAGATCCTAGTGAGATTGCATTAGAATTGGCTCCTGGTTGGTCTTTTGGGGTTCATGAATGTTTTCTGGTATAACTGTCTGGTGGCACAGTCCACTTGCCACAGGAACCTTTGGTATTTTAAGGGCCTAAAAAAATGGTTGCAGTAAAGTACTGAGTTTGGAAGACTTAAAGAGTATCCAGTTTCTCCTGAATTCCCCAAAGGGACCTTGAAATCAGTTTATTCTGAAGCTATGACAATATGCAGTGGAAACAGTCTTGCTGGCTAAGATCCCAGATGACTTCAACTTACGACTTTCCTGTCTCTGTTATTGGTATTATCATTGATATTGTCATCAGAAACTAAATCAGAGGGCTTTGGGTTATTCTACTTAATTTTACAAATCCAATCTGTTTACTAAGCCCGAAGACAGTTTTCTGTCTTTCAAATTCACTTCAAATATGCTTTGCTATTTCTGCTGTAATAATCACTTAACTTATCTGCTAGCTTCATCTGACCACCTTCTAATCCTACAGATCAAATCTATCCTGGCTCATAAACAATACTCTCCCTGTATACTCATGGGCCTCTTTTCGGTCTGGTATCAACTCACATTATTAGCATTCGTCCAGGTCCATCTCCCAAACCAGCCCGACTCCTCTGTAAATTTCAGAATGTCTTGACTTTATTTGTGGTTTTCTTTTTGTGGGAAATGTTTCTGCTATCACTACCTATTGGAATTGTACTTATCTCCTAAAGCCACTCTCTACTGCCGACTCCATCTACTATCCATCTTTTTTTCATTCTCCAAATATGGACGCAGTATTTCGGAGATAAAGGCAGGATGAAGGTCTTGTCTTAACAAATAAAACAGATCAAATATTTAACATCACAAACTATGCTATTTATCAATACAAAGTCTAAAGCTTGGCCTTGCTTTCCAGTTATCTCTAGGTTAAGAGTGAAGGTCTGAACGTAATACACAATCTATACATATATATGGTACTAATTGAAGAGGAAAGATTGTATCCTTCTTCTGGAAATATCAGAGTGAGAAAATATAATGAAAAAGAGCTTCAGAACTCTTTCTTAACACTCTTTTAACTCCCCTTATAAAACTATATTTATCCTTGGTGTTGCACCTACATAACTATTAAACATTTAATAGTACTGGGGAGTATTGTTTTCTTTTTTGAAAAATGTTTTAGGAATGAATGTTTCTATCAGATTTTAAGTCCCTGGAAAACATCGGCAGTGGCCATCTGACAACCAATTTTGTAAGGTGTCCCACACTGTAATCCTTAAATTAGGTTTGGACAGGCACACCTGAACATAGTGGAAGTCTTACTTCAGGATTTGTGACATTATTTTTGCATCACTTTTAAGTAGTTTATTAAATTCTAAAAAGATTCCATTTAAAAGCCTTTTTATTGAACCAAGAGGGAAAGTAATGAAAACCAATTTTACAAAGTTAAAGAAACATTGCACCTCTTAATAATAATTGTTTTAAACTCCCTATTGCTTAACTCACTACATTTTGTTTCTGAGTGAAATTTTCTGTCCTCTCAGGAGTTCCCTATCAATCCTAAAAAAAAAAACTCACATAAAGGCATTATGAACTGTTCAGAGAATTCCTGCAGATTTGCCACACTTTCATTCTCGTGTTACAACACTATTAACTTCTTTTTTTAAAATTTATTTAGTTATTTTTTTACTGCATATTATCATTTACATTTCAAATGTTATTCCCTTTCCTGGTTTTCTGGACATAAATAAGCCCCCATCTCATCCCCCTTCCCTTCTTCTATAAGGTGTTCCCCTCCCAATCCACCCCCTTCCTGCCCCCTTACATCTTCACACTGGGGTCCAACCCTTGGCAGGACCAAGGGCTTTCCTTCCATTGGTGCCCCACAAGGCCATCCTCTGCTACACATGCAGCTGGAGCCATGGGTCAGTCAGTGCATAGTCTTTGGGTAGTGGTTTAGTCCCTTGGAGCTCTGTTGAACATTTCTTTAGGTAGTTCTCAGCCATTTGATATTCCTTAGTTGAGAATTCTTTGTTTAGCTCTGTACCCCATTTTTAATAGGGTTATTTGGCTCTCTGGAGTCTAACTTCTTGAGTTCTTTGTATATTTTGGATATTAGCCTTCCATAGGATGTAGGATTGGTAAAGATCATTTCCCAATCTGTTAGTTGCCATTTTGTCCTAATGACAGTGTCCTTTGCCTTACAGAAGCTTTGCAGTTTTATGAAGTCCTATTTGTCAATTCTTATCTTAGAGCATAAGCCATTGGTGTTTTGTTCAGGAAATTTTCCCCAGTGCCCATGTGTTCGAGATTCTTCCCCACTTTTTCTTCTATTAGTTTGAGTGTATCTGGTTTGATGTGGAGGTCCTTGATCCATTTGGACTTAAGCTTTGTACAGGGTGATAAGTATGGATGGATTTGCATTCTTCTACATACCTACATCCAGTTGAACCAGCGCCATTTGCTGAAAATGCTATCTCTTTTCCATTGGATGGTTTTGGCTCCTTTGTCAAAAATCAAGTGACCATAGGTGTGTGGTTTCATTTCTGGGTCTTCAATTCTGTTCCACTGATCTACCTGTTTCTGTCTGTACCAATACCATACATTTTTTTTTTAATCACTAGTGCTCTGCAATACTCCTCTATGTGTCAGCCAGGAGGCTCAGACAGGCAGATTGCTATGAGTTCAAGGTTTGCTTGGGCTATGTAGGGAGTGTCAGACCACTGGCTTGTTACCTTCTTTGCCTTCAATTCTGTTTCTCCTCTCCTCCCCTCCCCTCCTTTCCTCTTCCTTCCTCTCTGTGAGACATAAAACCATGTCAGGAAGTTTGGTAAGGTAGAGCGGGTTGAGACACAGAGACTGGATGGACACACACCTGAGGCTTAGGTGACTCCCAGCTCCTTGCTAGAGTCTTGAATTGGAAAACATGTCATGTTTCTCACATAAAAGAAAAGTGTCCTATGGTCATGTAGGCTCAAAACACAGTTCTCCATACTAATGAGGTACCTAGAGGTCCAGAGGGCTTAGCCAATAAGCTTCCCATCCCAGATATTTCTCCCTAAAAAAGGTATTTGAGGCCCGCCCTGAGAAGGTGGGTATGGTTTTATGCATCCATTTTCTGCCATGACAATAAACTATTTAGAAGCATGGATTGTCTCTTGTCATCAAGATCCACCATGGGGAGCCATGAAGAAGGAATTCACCTACAGAGCTGCTGCAGCCTAATCTACTGTAGAAGGCCTCTCTGTGCTCCTAGCCACAACTGCCACCAAGCCTGCCTCAGCCAAGAGAACAATTCAGGCTGGGACAAGCCACAGCTCCTGTTTCCCCGACCCCCATCCTCTGGCCCCAGCAGTCCACAGCCCGAACCCTCCCCCACCCCACTCCATTCTCTGTTCTTTTGTTAATCCCAGCGGTGCCCAGATCTCCAAGAGTCTGAGAACTGCACAGCACTGGCCTCTTCACAGACTGGGGATGCCCCCCCCCGCGCGCCCTCTGGCTTTCCCATCCCCAGAGTGGTGCCTCAGCAGGCACTTTCCTACAGCCCATTACCCACCCTGGTGGTGTGGGACAAGCACCCTCAAACTCCCTGCATTCTGCCTCTCCATAAGGCTGTGCCCAGTGATGATCCACCCCGAGAAGGGGATATGATTTTACCTCCCTTCTCCTCTTTTCTCCTCTCCACCTTCCCTTCCCTTCCCTTCCCCTTTCCTTCCCATTCCTTCCTCCCTCCATTCCTCCCTTCCTTCCTTCCTTCCTCCCTTCCTTCCTCCCTTCCTTCCTTCCTCCCTTCCTCCCTCCCT